>NC_139513.1:130848896-131273896 GCF_947247035.1 Vipera ursinii
ATTCTTCTGACCTAGTTATGTAGCGCATCGGTAGGGTGGGAATGACGGCAGAATGAGGGCTGTCCCTATTTTTTCTTTTCAACCCCAAGGGGCGCGGGGGAGGCGAACTCAAGTCTGCTCTTTCTCCCCACCCACCCTCAGCCAAAGAGTTTGCAAACAAAAAGGAAGCAATATCCATCATACTCCAAGGCAGTAAATCTCTAATAAAAACCTTTTCTCTTTCTTTCTTTCTTTCTTTCTTTCTTTCTTTCTTTCTTTCTTTCTTTCTTTCTTTCTCTCTCTCCCCCTCCCTCCCTCTCTTTCTTTCTTTCTTTCTTTCTTTCTTTCTTTCTTTCTTTCTTTCTCTCCTTCCTTCCTTCCTTCCTTCCTTCCTTCTCTTAAAAACCCCTCCCCCTCCCCCCCAACTTTTGCTAGAAGAACAAACAGGAGCAGTTACCACTTCCTCTCAAGTTGTAAACAAAACCAGCTCTGCATCTCCAGGGGAAATCTTTGCCAAGAGGTTTTTTTTTGTTTTTTTTTTCCTGATTGTTTGAGCTTTCAGGCTCTGATCAGAATTTTGCAAGCAGGCAGGACTGTGACAGCACAGTTTCGGGAACAAGCTGTAATTCTCACAGCTCATGCAGAGGCTCTCCTCCAGCTTCGCTCTTTATCTCTGTTTGCTTGCCATTAAACTTGAATCTTAACTCTTTGTCTTGTGGTTGAGATTTATAGTAACTAGTTGTTCAGCAAAAATCCTGACCGTAGACCTTTGTCTCTTCTTTGTTCTCTTTAGGACCTGCACTGATTTTGAAGTGTCTGGTGGCTAATTTGCATTATTTTCATTTTGTGCTTTTGAAACCCACCTTCTCTAAAACTCAACCCTAATATTCAAAATCTTGGCCTGATACCCATAAAATGTGCAGGTTTTTTCCTGCTTGAAAGTAATGTTTTCCCCAAGAAGGAATTAGACTCCTTTCATTCTTAATATTGTTTTTTTTCTTAGCTAAGTATGCTCATGATTGTAATTCCCAGATTTATAATAACAGAATAGCAAAGTTGGAAGGGACCTTGGAGACTTCTAGTTCAACTCCAAGCTCCAGCAGGAGAACCTACTATTCTAGAGAAATGGCTGTTCAATCAATTCTTAAAAGCCTCAGTGTTGAAGCACCCACAAATCCTGGAGGCAAGCTCTTCCACTAATTAATTGTTCTCATTGTCAGGAAATTTCTCCTTATTTCTAGGATGTATCTTTCTCATTCCTTCTCTTTATTAGACTAGATATACCCAGTTCCTGCAACTGTTCATTGTATGTTTTTGTCTCTAGTCCTCTAATAACTTTGTTATTCTTTTCTGCACTCTTTCTAAAGTCTCAACATCTTTTTTATAGCATGGGTATCAAAACTGGATGCAGCATTTCAAGTGTGGGTCTTACAAAGTCATATTATTCTCAGCTAACAAGGCTACTACATTGACTGGAAATTCTGGGGGCTGCAATCTCAGGATGTTTTGGTAATGGCAACTTGGGAGATGCAAATATTCCTTTTTCTATGATAGCAATAGCACTTAGACTTATATACTGCTTCACAGTGCTTTACAGCCCCCTCTAAGCGGTTTACAGAGTCAGCATGTTTTCCCCAACAGTCTGGCTTTTCATTTTACTGACCTCGGAAGGATGGAAGGCCGAGTCAACCTTGAGCTGGTGAGACTTGAACTGTCGAACTGCAGGCATCCGAAAATCAGCAGAAGTAGCCTGTAGTAGTGCATTCTAACCACTACACCACCACGACTCTTATGTTATGATGTAATGAACATGGTGGTCCCAAAACAGCATTACGAACTTAAGTATTTCTTATGGTTGTCTTGGGTATGGAATGAAAGGAGATTTGTTTGTTCCTGCTCCTAATCGTTCCCAGCTGTACAAATCACTAAAGATCTGAAAACTTTCACAAAACTTTGCAAGGAACTTTTAGTATATGCAATTTGAGCACAAATTCACATTATGGATGATCTTAAGGAAATTAACAAGAGGTTTCAACTCCTTTTTTGGTTAACAATGGCAACAACAGAAAGGTTTTATTCCTTGTCTAAATCAGGGGTCCCCAACCCCCAGTCCATGGACCGATATCAGGCTGCGGCATGCCAGCAACCGGTCGGCACAAACAAGCAAAGCCCCATTCGCAGGATGCAGGCAGCACACAAAACCACGCCCCCTCCGGTCCATGGAAAACCTTCTCTCCAGGGAACTGGTTCCTGGTGCCCAAAAGGTTGGGGGCCTCTGGTCTAAATGATACTAAATAAGAAAGCTTGAGAGAGAAAACAAGGAATGATTGATTTTTGTAAGTCTGGAGAGACTATCCTGTGTTGTTGACTCATTTCTTGCCGCCAATCTCTCAGTGTGGTTCAGTCCCAAACTGACACTAGGAAATATACAAACTTTTCCACCCTCTAAACTTCAATTTACAAACACTCTAACAAGCTTTGGGATATATGTTCCAAATATAGGCACATTATTTTAAGTGGTTCAAGAGACAGCTTTCTGGAGCCCATTAGAAGATGTTAGAGCTTGTTGCACCATAAATTCACATATCAGTAATGTAAGATATGCTATGAACTAAATGTATTAGTATAAGGCAATTTGCTATATTTCTGTGCATGTATGTAGGAATACACATATCTTCATATGTTCTTCCACATTAGTATCACAGCATATGGAAACATCTTGCACATTCTTCTTCCCAATATTATAGCTTCCTTTGTGCAGGAAGTATTTAACATGAGGGATACAACCAGAAAGTTCTGTTTTATTTTATTATTTATTAAACTTAGACGGAAACCTGTTTCATTATACTTGGGTCAGTACAGTCCCATGTGAATGCTGCAGCATATACCTCTTCTTGTTTTGGTTGGTTCTAAAAGTATATGTATAAAATCTTCCTTCGTGATAGAATTTACATTTACCACACTGAGACTACAGATGTACCTATGACATCAGCTGTCAGCCACCCTGATGTCTTAGGCTTATCTGGGTTTTGTTTTGGTGTTTTTTTTGGCTTCAAGCAATTTCCAATCACCAACTTCCAACCAATTGCCAGTTATGCTTCTCCAGCAATTACCAGTTGGGCCGTCAAGCCATGGAACAGGCAGAAATTCAACACTTCTTCATGCTTTTTAAGTTTTGCAGTGGACCTGAAGAGATCTTAAAGCAAAAGCATTGAAACATATTTTGTGGGGCAGGAGGGATTTTTGCAAATGCAGATTTTAATACATTCATTTTGCACCTCATGTCTGTAGTTCAGCTTAAGGGATACTTAAGCTGGGGCTTCCCTTGAAGACCACTCGGAGGCTCCAACTGGTACAGAATGCGGCCGCGAGAGTTGTCTTGGGAGTTTCCCGGTACTCCCATGTTACACCTTTGCTCCGCGAGCTACATTGGTTACCAGTTGTCTTCCGGGTGAGGTTCAAGGTCTTAGTGACGGTTTTTAAGTCCCTACATGGCATGGGTCCGGAATACCTCGGGGACCACCTGCTGCCGGCGTCAACCCCCCTCCGCCCTGTGCGTTCCCACAGAGAGGGCCTCCTCAGGGTGCCTCCAGTCAGAGAATGCCGGCTGCTGGCCCCCAGGGGGAGGGCCTTCTCTGTGGGCGCCCCGGCCTTATGGAATGAACTGCCGGTGGAGCTCCGGATGGCACCGGATCTCCGCTCCTTCCGGCGCGGGTTAAAGACCCACCTGTTTGAACAAGCTGGCCTGGCCTGATGGGGAGTTAATTTGGGTTTTTAAATATTTGTATATTTTACTGTTTTATCTTGGGCATTAATTTAATTCTATTTTAACTTTTGTAGTTTTGTACTTTTATTATCTGCCCTGTTCACCGCCCTGAGTCCCTAGGGAGAAGGGCGGTATAAAAATTTAATAAAAACTAAAACTAAACTAAACTTATGGAACGAAAAGAACAGTTCCCATCCCTCACGTGTGTTGTTAAAAATTTATTTTGAGCTGAAGGTTCATCCCAACACTTCTGAAACTTAAGATCACGTGTGTCTGTGTATATGTGTGTATACATTGTTGTTTCTGTTCTTACATTTTGTTCTGGAAATTACTGTATGAAATCATCCAGTGATAACAAATAATCCCAGCCAGTAGGCGTTGGTGGGTGGGAGGGAAGGCAAGGAAAACTAGCGAAGTCTGGAAAGCACTTGGCAGCATTTCCAAGAAAGATACCCCATGATAAAGTGTAGCAATTTAACTAGGTTAAAGGGAGGGCTGCTAAAACCAATCTGTGGCTGTGCATTGCGTCGTCGTGCGGCCAAGTTCAAGTGGGCCACTACAGAAGCAGTTTTTTCCTCCTAGTGAGCCGAACTAAACCTGAGCATTCACACAGAGGTGTGTGTGGTTTGTGGATTGGGGAAAGGGGATAAGCAGAGGAGTTTGCTTTCTCTTGTAAAGGAAATGCCAGCACTGGGTGGGTGGGGGGAGAGACAGAGAGAAAAAGAGGAGATGAGCGATTGACAGTTCTCTCTTCTAATCATAGAAAATGGTGATCCTGGCAAAGAATGGACTTGGCTGTGAAGGGACAGTAGAACAAAGATGGACAATTTATGGCCAGGTTGTGCCTCTACCCCTCCAGATACTATTTCTGAAGCCCTCAAAACGCTTCAGGAGATCAGGGCCAAATATGTGAGGTTTTTGACACTGTCATTTCTTGTCTTTTTTTTTTAAAAACACCAATTAACATACAACAACATATAATTTAATCTTTCATATAAAAAAGGAGAAGATGTTTGCACCTACCTACTCATGGTGGGTATCATTTCCTTCTGTAGCTTCTCAAGCCCCCCCCCAAATAAAAAAGATAAAATTTTAAAAGCAATCCCTAAAGAAAAAGTAGTGGCCTACTTTTGCCTTATTGAGATTTGGGGGACCCCTGATTAAAGCTATGGGTTGTATTCAAAATGTGAATCAAAGCCTCGTAAGACCTAAGGCATAAAACGCACCTTCCTGTTTTTTGGCCTTTCCAGCTAATCTTTATGCTAACTTCCAAGACTTTACCTCAATATTCTTTTTTTTTCCCCTTTCCTGTCTCTGCCTTCACAGTCTGTCCCTTCTTTAGGACAGGTGTTGGCAAATTATGGGTCATGAAATCTCGGGTGGGGTGGGGTGTTGTCTCGAAATGTGTGACTCTCCTTGAGCTCCTTGTATCAGGTCAGGCTGTGTGAAGGACCCAAGTGTTGTCCCTCTCTTTCAACAGCTTTGCACTTAGAAGTGATTCTTGCACTAGCTCCAGTTATCCCTGAGGTCTTCTCAATGCCTTTCATTTCCCCCCTTTTATGATGGTGGCTCTTCCTGGGCTTCTTTTGGGATAGGTGGTTGTCTTGCTAAGACTAATAGTCTGAGGTTCCAGATTTCTCATCACGAGGCACTGGGAGTGAGTTCTGACAGTCCCCAAGTGTTAGGTGCATGAAGCTGGCAGCAAGATGGCTTGCTGCCATCTTGGTTGTCTGCTCTGTCCCAACAAGCTAACAGTGGCTTGTCCAGGCAGAGTGAGAGCTGGAGCTGGTAGATTTATTCATGGGAGGGGGTGACAGAAAATCATGTTTTGATTTAGGAGCTCCTGGCACCATGAAATATAAGGATCCCTGCTTTGGGAACTGGGTTTTATTTGCTGATACTCCATTTTGTCAGCTTGTCTTCTGTCTTGCTAGAATGTTCTGTAGTTGTAAGAGACAGTTTCATTTCCTATTTTTTTCCTCCCACTCTATTTTGGCCCCAGTTTTTAAGCTAGCTTTTATTTTGAATCAAGTTTTGTACTTGTTCTCCAGTTCTATTAGTGTGTCAATAGAAATTTATTATTATAATGATAGGGTTCTCTGTTCTGCCTTGTTATATTCTGGGTAGTTTACCGCCTTTATATCTCAATGTGTCTGTGTGATTTTTATATTTTTATATTACGCACGTGGTGAAGCAGCAGGAAAGTGTTTTGATGGCCTTTAAGGCATCCTTTTGCCTTATACAGAGTGATGAGCCTGACTAGCAAAGGACAAACAATCTGTATGCGTACTGAGTTTGTACATAAAAATTACTCTCCTGACCTTGTTAAATGCAAGGCCTCCCCTCTGTGGGTACTTGGGCATTTGGGCTGCAGCTTCCTCATAGTCTTGTTGTACAGACAGCCAAGTTGCTTTTCTTATTGATGATTTCCTGGCAAGCCTCTCTTATCCCAAGGGGTTTTAAAAAAGACTCTTTTCCTGCTTCAAAATGATTAAATCTGACAAGCTATAAATCCTGCCTTCAGTTGAGTAGCTTGAGGAAGGAGGAACATAAAACCCAGCAAATGCTAGAAAACAGAAATGGAGGGTGAATTTATGATGAAGTTAGAAATCACTGCTCCTTCCCTCCTTTGCTCTCCAGTAAAACTTGTCTTTCCAAATTTAACTGTGCAGAACTCAGAAAGCCCAAGAGGCAAATTAGGCAAAAGACAGGGAACGTGAGGAGTGGGGATGTGTTACTTGGAAGACACCTTTCCTCCCTTCTCAGCGATTCCCACCTATTTAGAACATGTTGATGGGAAAAGTTGGAGAGGAAGTTGCAACCAAATTTACTAACATTACTCACATTTGCTTTGAAATACTGGTAGTCCTCCACTTACAATAGTTCATTCGAAGTTAGAATGGCACTGAAAAAATGACTTAGGACCGTTTTTCACACTTACGGCCATTGAAACATCTCCATGGTCATGGGGCGATCAAAATTCAGATGCTTGGCATTTGACTCATATTTAGGACAGTTGCAGTATTCCGGGATCAGCAATCACCTTTTGTGGCCTTCTGACAAGCAAAGTCAATGGGGAAGTCGGATTCACTTAACAGCCACGTTACTAACTTAACAACTGCAGTGAATCACTTAACAACTGTGGCAAGAAAGATCATAAAATGGGGCAAAACTCACTTGACAAATGTCTCGCTTAGCAGCAGAAATTTTGGGCTCAACTGTGATCATAAGTTGAGGACCTATCGGTACATAGTGTCGGTGCCACACAAATAATGATTAATGAAACATTATGGGCCAGAAGGGTCTTCCCTCAATTTTCCTTCCTTCTGGATCTGGCAGCTGCAAGAATGGAGAAGAGCGTCTTTCTGAAGATGCATTTTTCCTATGGAAAGCACGAGTTTGCGGTGGTAAATCTGGAAGTGGGAGTTCAGCATGACAGTCTCCATAGCCACACCCTTAAGAGGAACCCTTAATTATATCCCCAGGAGATACATTTTATTTTTCTATTATTTATACTCAGTGAGCTAATTTACTTGTCTGCTGTAGCGTACATCGTTTCCCGTTGCATAAACGATTTTAACCGCATTCGGCTAAATGTGGTTGCAGCCTCTACTCAAATCTTTCCCATTAACATGGGGAAATCAAGGCAGGGAGTGGGGCTGGGCAGAAGTTCTCAGCTTCTTTTTATTGTTTGGACTAGGAAAGGCTAAAAGGGGCTTTGGCTTAATTTCATTGTTACACAATGACAGTCTGTATTCTATACAGAGAGATATTTCCCTACGTACCTTGTTTGCACTGCAGATATTGCAGGTGCTGGCAGTTGTTTTCATTACTCTGGATAGACTTTCCTAATTTGTGGAAATGGATGATGGAATAAATGAAATGTTCTGATGATAAACTGGATAAGAATGTCTAAGATGCAAACAGAAGGCAAAAACACTTCAGTCACAAATATAGTTAAGCATCTACACAAAGTTATGTGATGTGAGAAACCACCTCTTTTTCGGCAGTGGTCCAAATAGGATATTCAAAATCCCCAAACTGCAGATTGTACCACACCATTTCTAAAAGGACCAGAAGCAAGAAAGAATTTTGGTCTAGGGCAGGGGTGTCAAACTCAATTTCATTGAGGGCTACATCAGCATTGCGGTTGCCCTCAGGGGGCTGGGTAGGCGTGGCCAGGGTGGGCGTGGCCTACTGGATGGGCATGGCTAGAGTGCATATGGCCTACTGGATGGGCGTGGCCAGCTCTACCTCATTTGTATCAAGGGTGCCTATGGGGGCCTGGGCAGGAGTGGGACAAATCTGAGGGTCTCTAGCAGAAGGAGGGTCTCTGGGCCAGGGCCAAGGCAGTGGGGGCCGTTCCCTCCCTGTTTCCAGGATGGCTTCGGGGGCCGCACGAAACCACTTTGCGGGCTGGATCCGGCCCCCGGGCCTTGTGTTTGACATGTCTGGTCTAGTGAAACACAGCAGTGATGGTTCTGTTGCCTTCACTCTCCATCCTCAGTTTTTCTCCTATTTTGCTACCTCATTTTGATGTTTTTCGTTCTCCCTTGAATAGACACACATACACCCACACATTCAGACATGCACACACTAAGAGTTTTCTGTTTTCTTTATTTTTTCCAAGGCTTTCCTTGGGAAGGAAAGAACAAGATATAAGACAGGAACTCTACTGATTCTTTTAAGAAAAAGATATGTCCAGTTAAATTGGTGTCTCCTCTAAGTTCTCTGGGCTTGGACCCACAGCCTAGACCTTTGCTATACCAGAAGATGTCTCAAGCACAACTTCACAATCAACTTCACCATCACTGATGTACTGTATTTTGCTGCTTTCAGGCCTCCTTGAGGCTCAACATGAGATCAAGAAAAATCCTATGTCTCATTCTCTAGGATTTGGATTTGCCATGTAGTGGAGTTCTGTTGCAGAACTGCCACAGAACTAGGCAAAGATGGAACTACAGAGGACCTGCCCTTGCTCTAGGACTGGATATACACTTTATTTATTTCCTTATTATATTTTATCCTGCCTTTATCATTCTATAAGTAATTCAAGGCAACAAACATTCATAATACTCCTTCCTCCTCTTTTTTCCTCACAGCAGCAATCCTGTTAGCTGGTTCAGCTGAGAGAGAGTCATTGACCCAAAGTCACACAGCTGGCTTTCATGCCTAAGGTGGGATTGGAACTCAGTGTCATTTGGTTTCTAGGCCAGCACTTTAACCACTAGATCAGGGGTCTTCAAACTTGGCCCTTTTATGATTCCGGCATGCCTGGCTGAGGAATTCTGAGAGTTGAAGTCCACAAGTCATAAAAGGGCCAAGTTTGAAGACCTCTGCACTAGACCAAATTTTCCTAACTTCCTTCCCTCCTTGTACCAAGGAAACTTCTGTCCCTGATTCCAGAAGGTAGATCTTAGAGCCTAAACAAAACTGATAGGTATAGAACCTTATATCTTGATGATATCTTGTTGGGCAATGAGAAATCTCCCACATTCAACAGGCTGAAGACCTCTCATTGGAACTGCAGTAGCTTTGCTTCTTCAAATTCCTTCACCTTCTCAGAATGTGGGGGAGGCAGTGGCACCCACATGAAATGTTTTCATAACCTCTTTGAGTATCCTGGGCTTAACAGCTGAGCAAGTGTCAGTGAGCATGATGGACACAAAGCATTTCATTGTTGTAATTTGTGACAGGTTATATTTGCTTAATTTGGTTTGTTTTCCTTTGTAGCTGACCATCTACAGTTATAACTGCTATGGAATCAGTTTTAAGCAAACATTGCATTTATTCAACAATAGATCAACTGACGCCAAAAACGCTCTCCTCAATCTTTGCTGGCAGTCACTTCCCTTAACTCGAAATTCCATTGGTCGGGAGTCTGCCACCCACATGACTGGCTTCTTTTTCTTTTTCCTCTTTTTAAAGCTGTCGTTTGAAGTTTCCAGAGATATCACCCAAATTTCAAACTTTTCTGGGCTGAATGACCTAAGTCCCTTGAAGGAAGAAACAGAATGAGGAAATAACACTGACACGTCACCCTATTCTTGAGCAAGAACCAGTTTGGTCCAGTGGTTAAGGCAGCAGGCTAGAAACTAGGAGCCTGTGAGTTCTAGTCCCACCTTAGGCATGAAAGTTGGCTTAGTGACTTTGGGCTAGTCACTCTCTCTCAGTTCAATTCCACCTCACAGGGTTGTACTTGTGGGGAAAATAGGAGGAGGAAGGGTTATTATGCATGCTAAACATCTTGAGTTATTTATAAAAATAACAAAGGGGTGGTAAATAAATAAATACTGTATCCCCAATGAAGTACAAGGCATAACCATCCTGTGCACTGCTCTGTCCCAGGATACCACTGAAGCAGAATGCCTGCAGATCTTCATTGTGGCTCTGAGGGCATCAAACTGACTCTCAATGCTCTGAATATCTTGATGTGTTTGGTCTTGTGGGCGAGTGCGTGTTTGAGCAAGCTGTCTTCCCTTTGCTCTGTTCCGCTCCCAGAGCGTGAAACAAGCCTCTGAAAAGATGCTGTTGAAAACGGCGGCTGTTTCAATAAAGAATTTGAAAGAGGGAAATCTTCCCTCACGTTAAATGCTTTTGTTTTCAGCTCCCAGAGATAATAATTCCATGATTTGATGGACTGCAAAGGAAAAGTGCTGGCAAAGTATTGTATTGCTGGCAAAGTAGAGGCCTCTAGAATGAGAGTGTCAGGGCAGGATAAAACAGTGCATTGAAAATAGTGTATGGTTCAGTACTCTCACTTAGCAAAATATTTCTGCCTTCTGGTGCAAGGTCTGAGGGACAAATCGTTTCAGGAGACATTGGAGGAACTGAATATGGAGGGACAGAAGGGAAAGGAAGGGACATGACTGAAACCTTTAAATATATTAAAGGTGTGAATAATGTTTTAGAAGGCAGATTTTTTTTCAATATTAAAGCAAAACTTTAAAATTGAGGGGCATAACCTCAAACTGGCAGGAGGGAAGTTCAGAAGTAATGTTAGAAAGCATCACTTCACAGAAAGAGTAGTAGAAGCTTGGAACCAACTTCCAGCGGAGGTGGTGGGTCAATCATCCCTGAGTTTAAACATGCTTGGGATAAACACATGTCCATCATCTGACAAAATAAAATAATAAAATAAAATAAAATAAAATAATAAAATAAAATAATAAAATAAAATAAAATAAAATAAATAAAAATAAAATAAATAAAATAATAAAATAAAATAAAATAAAATAAAATAAAATAAAATAATAAAATAACAAAAACAAAAACAAAAACATATTCCAGTTGCCAAAATCATGCATTGGAAGCTTTGCCAGAAGTTTGGGTTTGAATGCAGCAAAAATGACTGGGAACACCAAATTGACAACGTTCTTGAAAAGGAACAGGTCAAGATTTTGTGGGACTTTTGAATCTAAACAGGCAGACATCTGGCCCACAACATGCCTGACCTCACTATTGTGGAAAAGGAAAAAGTCTGGTTCATTGATATTGCAATACCAAGTGATGCACGAATTGAAAAGAAACAACTAGAAAAAAATAAGAAAATACCACAGTCTGCAAACTGAAGTTGAGCGATTGTGGAGGAAGAAATCAATGGTTGTACCAATAGTAATAGGAGCCCTTGGAGTAATCCCAAGGGTTGCCTAGATACATGGACATTTTGAATTTATCAGACCTGAATATTCTGACTTTGCAAAAAACCACCTTACTTGGAACTGCTTATATGCCCAGACATTACCTTAACAGCTCTTAGATTCTTGGTTAGAACTTGAGCTGTTAAGTTTTTACCAGTCTGTTAAGTTTTTACCAGATGATGATGATAATAATAATGTGACTGAGCATCTAGAACAGCACAAAAACATCAGAATAAGACTCCCTACATTGAAGTTTGTTCTAAAGAAACAGTTAGCACAAGTATTAAAAGATGCAAATACTGTGATATCAAGCATAAGTACCAATTCATTGCAAGAAGCAAACCAACTAATGTGCAGCATAGTTGCAGTTATAACTGAATACCTGGGATGCAAAATCAACAGAGAAGAAAAACAAACAAACAGTGCACCACAAAAATGGAAGGTTAGACTGGAAAATAAGACCAGCAAGTTAAGATCAGATGCAAGCAAGCTAGAACAGATGAAAGAAAAGAAGCTGAAGAACAAGAAGACCAAAGAATTCCTAAAGAAGAAATACCACTTAGAAACAAGGAAGATCAAGGAAGCACTGGAAATAATAAAGCAGCAAATAACAGCTATAGCCAAGAAGATCAGCAGATACGAAGCTCAAATTGCAAATTATAGGCAGAACCTCCAATTTCAATCCAATCAGAAACATTTCTATCAATCCACCAATGGACAAAGTGCAGTGAATCGGTCAGTACCTGACAAGACAGAAAGTGCAGTTCAGGATGCAGATATGGGATAACCCAAAGAAACACAACATGGATGTGGCTTGGTTAAAAGAGGTGGATGCAAATAAAACAGAAGTTGAAATGAAAGAAGTAGTAATAGCAACAAAAATGGTAGAAAAAAGAGCAAGGAAGATCAAATATTGGTCAGCACCAGGTGAAGATGAACTGCATGGGTTTGGTTGAAACATCTAACTGTTATATACCCACTCATTGCCAAGCAAGTCATCAATATACTACAAGGAGGAGAAATTGAAAAGTGGCTAACAACTGGGAAAACCTACCTAAAAATGAAAAATCCAGCAAAAGGGGCAACACCAAGCAACTACAGGCCAATTAGCTGCTTACCAACAACTTTCAAATTGCTAACTGCTGTGGTAGCTGATGCCGTACAACAGCAACTAGTTTAAAACAATCTCTTTCCACCTGAGCAGAAAGGAAACTGCCCAATAGCAGAGGAATAAAAGATCAACTCCTAATAGACAAAATGATCTTGGAAAACTGCAAGAAAAGGAAGACCAATGTGAATGTGGCATGGATTGACTACAAAAAGGCATTTGACTCTCTGCCACATGACTGGATAATCAAGTGCCTAGAAATAACAGGAGTCAGTAGAAACATCAGAAAATTTGTGCAAAGATCAATAGCACAATGGAAGATTCAGAATTGTAAGCCATCTATTCTTTTACATCAATAATTGTATATTTCAATTCTAGTTTGCTCACCTTGCAATTTCAGAGCATTCCAGAAACTGAAACCGGAGATTGTTTAAACACTTTCATAATTAAATGTCCACTTCCTATTACTCACAGCATTTGAAAGTGTCTTTTGCAACACATCCTGTTTCTCTCACTGATACTAGTGTTGAAGGAAAAGTCTTCATCATGGTTCAGTCCAAGCCGGGAATAAACAACATGGCGACTGCTTTAGAAAGAAGGTTGCAGTTTATTGAAGAGCAGTGCCAGACAGGAAGATGGCTCTGGAAGAAAAGAGGTGAGCACATGTAGGGAGTGGGTTTTTATACCCTCTGGAGCCTTTTGTTTGGAGTTGTTCCTGTGGCATGAACTTTGACCTGAGTCTGGGTATGCCTTTCTGGAATTCTGATGGTGGTGGGTTAATCCTATTATGTCCCAAATATCATATCCTGCTTCCCTGGGGCTAATCCCAGTTTCCTGACAAGATTATCACATCTGGATTCCTGCAGAGTTGGTTTCTGCTTGGGACAGAGAGATTTGAGGGCAGGGTTGGTTTCTGCTTTTAAAATCCTTTAGGGAAATATATTCTGTTCTGTCCCTGAGTCCTTCAGGAGAAGGGCGGTATATAAATACAATTATTATTATTATTATTATTATTATTATTATTATTATTATTATTATTATTATTATTATTATTATTATTCTGCCCTTTTAATATTTTCTTCTTGGGGGGGGGTGACTTCCTACACTAGACTTGATAAAATCAGGTGGTTTTTAAAAAATGTGTTCTGCTATTTTGGAAATGAAATCTTGAGCTTCCTGATCATTCCTTGTGAATGATGCTCTTTGCATAATAACGCTATTATACCAGTGATGCAAGTGGCTATGAATTATGTAATTTACATAATTTGCATAATAATGCCATTATACAATTGGTGTAAATTGCCATGTAAGATGTCACATTAACTTAGAATTAACTGCCTTGTCTGGAGCACTTTGTATATGACAGGCCTGTTTTCTGAGGGATGTCTGGAACAGAATTTGTCTGTTGCCCTGAAATTCTGATAAATGAGGGTTTACTAATTCAAAATTTCACAGTATCTTGTTGGGTTATACTTTTTCAGAAATAAATCAGTGGTTGTGCAATCAGTCTTCTGTATCTATTTTATGCATATAGCCAGACAGCAGATTTGACTAAAAATGGAAGGAGCTAGGTATCTAGCCCAGGCCATTTGGACTAGTGCCCTAGATGGGGATGAACTTGCAACCATATGTCTAGGACTCAGAGTGTCTGATAGAAAAAGCTGGGTATAAATTGAAAACATTTCAGGACACATATAGACACTGTGAAGCTGCACAGTAAGCTGCAAAGTACAAAGAAGATGGAGTCAAGCTATTCTCCAAAGCACCTGAAGCCAGGACAAGAAGCAACAGATGGAAACTAATCAAGGAGAGAAGCAAACTAGAACTAAGGAGAAATTTCCTGACAGTCAGAACAATTAATCAATGGAACAACCTGCCTCCAGAAGCTGTGAACTCTCCAACACTGGAAGTTTTTAAGAAGAGACTGGACAGCCATTTCTCTGAAATGGTATTTCCTGCCTGAGCAGGGGGTTGGACTAGATGACCCTCAAGGTGCCTTCCAACTTTATTATTATTATTATTATTATTATTATTATTATTATTATTATTGTTGTTGTTGTTGTTGTTGTTGTTGTTGTTGTTGTTGTTAATTGTACACCTGAGTCATTAAGCAAAAAATGCCCTTGCCCTTTTTTTTTTGTTTTTGGCATTCCAAGTTAATGGAGTACAAATGCTGGAGTGGGGCTGTCCCATTTGGAAACCTTGCTTGTAACTTTCAAAGCTGGGCTTCGTGGACCTTTTCCACCGAATGTATAGAGATATCTGTGCAGAATCACTAGTTCCAACACCTTTGGTGGACCTGCAAAAGGGTTAAAAAATTCTGGAATTAGGTACATATTCTAGTTCAGAAAATTTTGAAAATGGATGTAAAATTGAAAGCTTTTCTTTTAGGGATGGCAGATAAGCAGGTGAAAAAAAACATGGGGCTTCATTTTTATACATGACATTGGCTGTAAGATTGCTATATATTGTATGCCCAAAGATGGAAATGAAGCTAGCAGAGATGGCAAAATTGACAGCCTTGATTAGTTCAGTGGCTTCCAACTTTTCTATACTTCGCACCCCTGGAACGCTTCTGATATATTCTCGCACCCCTTACAAAAGTTCAAAATAATGGCAACGAATTATGCATATATACTCTAATTTTGAAAACCCAAGTTTTTGCACCCCCCTGGAATATCGTCTCGCACCCCCAGGAGGTGCAAGTACCCCCAGTTGGGAACTCCTGCAATAGTTTGACTAAATTTCTTGCCAGTTGGGGATCACTGTTAGATTTCTTACAAGTTAAGGAGAAGAATCAGCTTTTGACTTTGCGATTTGAGGATTAGATCTGCTTTGACTAGAGAAATATTGTGGTTTTCCAAATATATGGTTATTCATATGTGACCATTTATTATGTATTAGGTTGAAATGGGACGCGGTGGCTCAGTGGGTTAGGACGCTGAGCTTGTCGATCAGAAGATCGGCAGTTTGGCGGGTCGAATCCCAAGTGCCGCGTAACAGAGTGAGCGCCTGTTACTCATCCCAGCTTCTGCCAACCTAGCAGTTTGAAAGCACGTCAAAACGCAAGTAGAAAAATAGGGACCACTCCGGTGGGAAGGTAACAGCGTTCCGTGCACCTTTGGCGTCCAGTCATGCCAGCCACATGACCACGGAGACGTCCTCGGACAAGCGCTGGCTCTTCGGCTTTGAAACGGAGATGAGCACCGGCCCCTAGAGTCGGAAACGACTAGCACTCGTGTGCGGGGGAACCTTTACCTTTTACCTAGGTTGAAATTAAGGAAGGAATATAGTATGAATCTCTGGGTTTAGGGATTATTAGTATTTTAATGTGTTTTTAATATTGATTACTCATCTAAATGCAAAGAGAGTTTGTTATATTATTATCTCTGCACTGAAAAAAAGTTGGAGGTCATTTTTGTTCTATATTTTGTTTGATTTTTGGGGGGAGGGGTGTCACTTTTTAACTTGTCCTGTTATTTCCCTTCTTTTTCTCTCCTTTATGTTTGTTTGCATTATGTTAGTTAGTATTATATTAGTTTGTATCTTAATGTTTGTTTTCACAATTTAATAAATATATTTTTTGAAGAAAGGACGCTGGCTTTTTTTTTGCCTTTCCAGTTCAGTTTTGTGAAGTTCTTGGTGATGGGATGACTATTTGGGGGCAGATTAATTTCAGCCTGGAATGAGGGCCTGGCTACATAGTAGTGCTTGATGGGGAAGCAGCAGCAGGAGAAAACTTTGCAGCAGTAGAAATCTTTATAGTACTAGTGGCAGTCCTGAAATAGATTATTTTGTTCTCTAAAATGTTTGAGAGCAGGAAGTGTGCAAAGACTGTGTAAATAAGGGTGAAGAAATCTGGCTGGAGGTGTACTGTGGGATGACCATACAGTATTGTGGTGCAGCCAAGTTTTTCAGCTGCTTGTGATTGTAAAACTCCTTGGGTTGGGCAATGCAGTCACCTTTTAATCTTGCTTCCTTGACTCAGCTCTCTGCTCTCTTCTCTGAAGGCTTAAATGGCAGACACTTGGGAGGAAGTGAATGAGAGAGGCTTCGAAAGAGGCTTCCTTTGCCTCTGCAGGTGCTTTTTTGCTCCTTTCCCTGTATTAACCTGTCCGCTGCCTGTAAAACTCTGTCTTTGCTGGTGCAAAGACAGCGATCGTGCATGCAGCTTTTCACAACCTTTCCTTTCAATATTAGCTGCCTCACTGGCATGTCACAGGGAGGCAGGATAAGGAAACCAGTATAAATGTGTGTATAAGGACGCGGTGGCTCAGTGGGTTAGGACGCTGAGCCTGTCGATCAGAAGGTCGGCAGTTTGGCGGGTCGAATCCCGAGTGCCGTGTAACAGAGTGAGTGCCTGTTACTCGTCCCAGCTTCTGCCCACCTAGCAGTTTGAAAGCACGTAAAAATGCAAGTAGAAAAATAGGGACCACTATGGTGGGAAGGTAACAGCGTTCTGTGCGCCTTTGGCATCTAGTCATGCTGGCCACATGACCACGGAGACGTCCTCGGACAAGTGCTGGCTCTTCGGCTTTGAAACGGAGATGAGCACCGGCCCCTAGAGTTGGAAACAACTAGCACACATGTGCGGGGGAACCTTTACCTTTACCTTTTTATAAATGTGTGTAGTGGGAGAGAAGGTGAACTCGACTTTCCTTCTCGTCCTCTCTACTGCAGGCAAGGACAGAAGGCTTTTCCAAGGCTTTGCTCTATCCCCTGAAGAAAGTAGGAGGATTGTCAGAGGCCTTGTGATTCCTTTCCTTATCAATGAGAGAGTTGTGCGTGTGTTTGTGAGAGATTGTTGTTAGCTGCGAAGTCGTGTCCAACCCATCGCAACCCTATGGACAACGTTCCTCCAGGCCTTCCTGTCCTCTACCATCTTCTGGAGTCCATTTAAGCTCATGTGTACTGCTTCAGTAACTCCATCCAGCCACCTCATTCTCTGTCGTCCCCTTCTTCTATTGCCCTCAATCTTTCCCAGCATTAGGCTCTTCTCCAGTGAGTCCTTCCTTCTCATTAGGTGGCCAAAGTATTTGAGTTTTAGCTTCAGGATCTGGCCTTCTAAAGAGCAGTCAGGGTTGATCTCCTCTAGGATTGACCAGTTTGATCACCTTGCAGTCCAAGGGACTCGCAGGAGTCTTTTCCAGCACCATAGTTCAAAGGCCTCAATTCTTTGGTGCGCAGCCTTTTTTATGGTCCAACTTTCACTGCCATAGATTGCAACTGGGAAGACCATAGCCTTGACTATACACACTTTTGTTGACAGGGTGATATCTCTGCTTTTTAGTGTGTTGTCTAGATTTGCCATGGCTTTCCTCCCCAGGAGCAAGCGTCTTTTAATTTCTTGGCTACAGTCCCCATCTGCAGTGATCTTGGAGCCCAGGAAAATAAAATCTGTCACTACCTCCATTTCTTCCCCATCTATTTGCCAGGAATTGAGAGGGCCGGATGCCATGATCTTGGTTTTCTTAATGTTAAGTTTCAACCCATGTTTTGCACTCTCCTTATTCACCCGCAACAAGAGGCTCTTTAGTTCTTCTTCACTTTCTGCCATTAGAGTGGTATCATCTGCATATCTTAGGTTGTTGATATTTCTTCTGGCAATCTTAATTCCAACTTTTGATTCATCTAGCCCTGCTTTTCTCATGATGTACTCTGCATATGTGCTCTGTGAGAGATTAGAGAGACAGAAAAGCTGATTACTTGGTAGAACTGCTCTGCTAAACTGATTGCCTCTTGATACCTTCAAAGGAGAATATCAAGGAAGATACAGGTAATCTGAAGGGGGAGGGGGGAGCAGGCCCACGGCTTGTGGGGAATCCCAAGGAATGAGAAGCCTTGGGTGAGGGAGGCCTTGGTAGGCCCAGGCAGATGGGGGTTTGCTAAACAAGGCAACTGTAATACACAGGCTCCATACAGTAGGTCGAGGACTACCTGTACTGAGTTTTCAAAGTTTATAGATTCCTAAGGAATGTAGCTTATAACCTGAGATTGTTGCTTCCCTCCATTCATTGGTCTTTTGGGCCCCAGCCTCTTGGGACAGTGCCGTGGTGTAAAAGCAGGAGAAGAGGTGAAAGACAAAGTGGCTGGGTTGCCACATTGAGCCAAAAAGGTTGTTTGCCCCTCCCCCACATAGTGGTATAGTGGTTATCCCACCCATGCAGTGGTTAATCCAAGCAAAATGGATCCTGTGGCAGACTGCTGCTGCTCTGAAACCATTAACAGTCTGGAGATCCCTATCATGGGCAGAAGCCATAATAGACCTTTTTTTTTACTTGTAGCACTATAAAGGCCTGCATTCACTTCAGTAGGGAAGCTGGACTCAACAATAAAGTCACTGATGAGAATGAGGTTTGGTGGCAGAGAATTATGGGAGCTGAAGTCCAAAGGAACTTAAAGATGTCAGCTTGGGAACAACTCTTTTACACCATCTGCAGTTCTCCTGAGCAGGTTCTGGTGTTGTGCTACTCCAGAGTAAATGAGTTATCCTTTACCTGTGAAGTGAAGTGGCCATTTCAGATGTTGATATAAACTCATGAGCCAGGGACCACAGAGTGCAGTGAAATAACAATCTCATCAGGAGAAACATACTAAAGCTACATACATGTTGTCTGCCATGATGTTTTTCTGCATCATAGAGATCATCTTCCCAAAGGAAGTGCAGAAAAATAAGAGCTACAATTTCTCACGTCTGGAGGACCATTCAATGTTACACCCACGAAAAGGAAGGCAGTATTTGGGAATGGTTCTATTTCATCCACATGTTCTCCACAAGGACTCTCTTCCCCTGGATTATTGTGGGATGGGGGGGGAGTCCAGCCCCCCAGCAAGCAGATGAGTAGGCCTTTGATCTACTGTGGGTGATTAAACTCCTATCATCCAGATTGACAGCTTAATATACCTCAGCCAGTCAGGGTGAAATTAGTTATGTCTGTCTTGCCAAAGCTGCAACTGCAGAAATACCTTCTGACAGTTATTGGCAGTTGGTACCCTTCTCTTTGTTTTAATATCCAGTAATATTCCAGGTCATCTGGCCTCATGTTTCATATAACCTCATCTAGCACTGCTGGAGTTACACGTGCTCCTGCTTTTGTCTTTCTTGAGTGGAAACAGCTGCCTCAGGTCTTGATTCTCAAAAATTTGCCCGTGTTTGGCAACCCCTGTTATATGTCGGGATGCCTCTGTGGCTTATTAATCTGAACATGGATTTTCTTATTTAATATCAACAATGTAGTTGACTGCTGGTATTTACTAAATGCCAGCAATCATTCTTCAACGTATCAGGCACTAAGGCTCAGTCTTTTGACAGCTGTCAGACATTCCTGTTCTTGGATTTGCTTTGGGCCAAAGGGCGGGCAGGGTGTTTTCAAACCCTGGCTTCCCTTGGGGTTGTAAAGGATGAAAAAAGTTGGTTGTAGGACTTGGAACATAAAATGGTCCTCCCTTTCTTCGTTATGAGAAGAGCAATAGAAAGTTGATCCTGAGCGACTTCTCTAAGCGAATTCAAAACATGTCCATTTTTTGAGGTTTGGACTTCATTTCACAGGGAGGTAATTGTCTTTATTATGATTTGATCCGCTTTGTGTTTCCTCCTCCTGCTGAATCAGGAATGATTGATATTGTTAGAGAGCCAATTTTAGCCTGCCCAATTTACCATATTGACTAGGGACGATGGGAATTGGAGCATCTCACATTGCCCATAGCCCACAGGAGATCAATTGCTTATTTATATCTAGACAGAATTGAGGAAGCACTTCCTAGCTTAAAACCTGAAAGAATGGCCAAAATGTCTTGAACATCTGGACTTGTTGTAGGCTGAGATAGAAAATCTTATTTTTAATTCTTCCCTGGCAGCAATCAGGAACATGAACCAAGGATTTATGAACAAATGTACTATCCATAAATTGGGTGCCTTTCAGACAATCACACATGTCCTGGTCACCTAATGGGTTGTACATTTTTTAAAATTTTTATTAGTTTTCCAATATTACAATAGTATCTTTAAAAAGCAACGTGGTGTCTGGGTTACAATAGTTCCAGTTCAGACAAATACATATTATTACAAATTTCCAAACTGTTGTAACCAATACTTCCTCTCTCTTATTTCCTTTAATACATACTATCTCTTATCTAAATTAACATATTTCTCATTGCTATCCATCAGTCATTTAATAGTTTTCTTGTATTTATCAATACTTTAGTATATTTTATATTTTAACATTCCATCTTTAAAACATCAAACACCTTATATATTTTCCTAGCTTTAATTTTACATCGATATTAAAATTAAATGTTTAAAATTTCTCATTTTCATATTGCTAAACAACCTCCTTTCCCTTTGCACAATTTTCTCCAATACCTAGTAATGTAATACACTTCTTATTTATCTCATTTCCATATAAATATTAGTAGTACAATATTAGAATAGTAGTCATTAGAATACCAATTGCAAGGAGGAGAAAGAGGAGGAGGACCCAGATTGTTAGGGGCAATAAGCTGACTTTGTAATAATGCCACTTGGGGGGGGG
Organism: Vipera ursinii; assembly: GCF_947247035.1. Taxonomy (NCBI): domain Eukaryota; kingdom Metazoa; phylum Chordata; class Lepidosauria; order Squamata; family Viperidae; genus Vipera; species Vipera ursinii. The sequence goes on from NC_139513.1 coordinate 130,869,921, forward strand.
GGAGGGAAAGCCCTATTAAGCAGGCATATACATAGAATGAAGGCTATTGCTAAGCACATTTGATTTGTGCTTAGATTGTAAGCCTCCCTGAGTCTTCGGAGAAGGGTGGGATATAAATGAGATTAAAATAAATAAAATAAATAAATAATATTCTTGTTTCTCATTTATAGTTTCCACATATTAAAAATTAACCAAAATTTCTTCTTTCAACATTTAATATATCCTCTCATGTCACTACATCCAAGTATATTAGTTACATTCTATCATTTTTATTTTTATTTTATTTTATTTTTATTTTAATTCCATTTATATCCCACCCTTCTCCGAAGACTCAGGGAGGCTTACAAGCTTAGCAGTAGCTTTTAACATATATACATCTTCATCCATATCATTTAAGGAACTCAATATTTCAATGTTAGTATTCATACATCTGTGTTTTATTTTTATTTTTTTTAATTAGTCAGTATTTTTATCTACTCATCAAAACAATCTCTCATAATCCAAGTACAATCCTGTATTTTTTCAATCTTATTCTTGCTTTCTTCTTTTGCCATGTCATTTTTCGCTTCTTTGCCTCAGGATCATCAAAGCATTCTTGTGTTGTTATATCATATTGAAGTGGCCCTCCAGTCTCCACTTTTGAAGGATTGAGGAGTCTGTTAACAGCACCAAATCTTCTCATTATTTTCACCTCTTGATATAATTGTCCTGGTCTGAATAGATTTTTCCCCACCTTTTTCCATTATAATCTTCAAAAGTCTGTATTTGTTGAATATTTAATTCTTCTGCCAATGTATTTGATTGTTCAATTTCTTCTGTTAAGTTCTGTCCCAATAAAATATTACTTGTAGTCACAGTTTGAGTTTGTTTCTTCGAGATGCTTTCTAGTTCTTTTCCAAAAGCTCTTATTTCATCGCCAGCTGAAGAAAGGAACTGATAAGTTTGGTAAGATATTTCCCACATAGCATAGATTTGTTTTTGAAACTCTTCCATAGTGAAGTTTCACATCTGGTGTTCAAGGTTAATCTTATCTTGTTTTTCTTAAATATTTTCTTGATTTTTTTAAAGAGAAAGTCAGATTGCAATTTCAGGTTTAGTCACTGGGTGTCCCCCAAGTACTTTGAAAGTTCTTTTCTTTCAGTCTGTTTCTTTTTTCAACTTTTTTTAAAAAACACCCCTGGGCTTGCTGCCGCTTATTTGAAGGGAGGATTGAATTCCCCCCTCCCTCTCCACATGGGGGAAGGTACTTAGCAGCTTATTTAGGTGAAAAGAAGAAGATTAAGGTATAAGAGAGGAATCTTACCCCCGTCTCTTCCACGCTGCTTTAATGTTGCCTGATGGTAAGTTTGACTTCGGCTGTCTGCAGCCTAGTAACTGGCCATATTACTCTGGCCAGTCTTTCGTCCGCCGGTATGAAGGGAATGCAGGCACTATTGGGGGGGGCTGCGGCTCCCCCGCATTTCTGCAAAAGCCCCTTCTTTCTGGTCACCCCTCCAGGGCGACTCTTCGGCCCTTTTAGGACCCCCCAGCGATGTGAAACTGGGCGTGAAAGAAGAGAGCTGTCCTCCAGACATCTATGTCGGCTGACTTGGCACACCGGAAGTCGGGTTATACATTTATTGCTCTGCACTGATAACCAGATTGCCTCTAGGTTTGATTCAAGGTGCTCAGTGTTACTTATAAAGCTTTCTATGGCATAGGGCAGTGATCGTTCATTCTGCCAAAAATTTGGGAATGCCTAACTTGATTCTGCTGGCATCTCTCTCTCTCTCTCTCTCTCTCTCTCTCTCTCTCTCACACACACACACACACACTCACATGCACACTCACACACACAAGAAACCATTCTTACATCTTCATTTATTTTTAAAAATACCCTCCAATCATGTGTGATCCCCCAAGATCATTTACCTTCAGGTGATGCTCTCTTTGTTTTGAAGGAGCCATTGCGGTCTACCTGAGGCTGCTCCAGGTCACACAAAGCCTTCCTTCTTGAAGCAGCTTTGAAGAATGCTTGCCTGTAGCCTCCACAAGTCTCTGAAAACTGTGCAAAAGCATACCCCATTCTTGTGGGAATTTTAGCAATAGCATTTAGGCTTATATACCACCCCATAGTGCTTTACAACACTCTCTGGGCAGTTTACAATGTAAGCATTATTTGCATTTTGCCCCCAACAATCGGGGTCCTCATTTTACCAATCTCAGAAAGATGGAAGGCTGAGTCACCCTTGATCTCTATCAGGATTGAACTCCAGGCTGTGGGCAGAGTTTGCCTCTAATGCTGCACTTTAACCACTGCACCACCATGGCCTTTAGAGGGTCTAGGGACCATGCTACAACGTACTCTGTTCCTGTGAGGCCTCCACAGCTTCCAAAAATTGCCCCAGGATGGGGTGTGTTTCCAAAAATAGTTCTTGGGTGTTTCTGAACACAGGTGTGTCACCCAGAACATTGTGGCATGTCACCTTTGATACGCATGCCATATGTTTGCCATTACTGGCATAGGGCCTCATTACTTGAGGGACTGCTTTCTCCCATACTGTAGTATCAACCCAGCTGATTCAATCTTAGTCCTTTGATTAAACAATGTCATCTATTGAGACCCTGGAAGTGTGCCTTCCCACTAGCAGTGCCTGCCCTCAGAAAGGAGTCCCCAAACTGAGATTTGAAAGGCCCTCACCTACTGTTTCAAAGGGCTTTGAAGACCCCGGCCTTAAGAGAGGGGACTGAAACACGGTTTAGATTGTGTGGATTGTTTCCCTTTGTTCTGAGATTATAGTACACACAAAGATGGAGAGATTTGGCAATCTCTGCAATGGAGGAATGGTTGGAGAACATAATAAAACTTGCTAAGATGGTCAAATCAATCTGTCTGGTTAGAAAAAAAGACAATATCTATGTTTATGGCTGACTGGAAATTCCTTATGGAATTTTTGCACAAAACAGAAAAAAAATTATGATCAATGTTTTTGATAATTAGGATATATTCTAGAAAGAAGAGAGTTACAATGCAACTTTAGAGAAAGGGGTAGAGTAAATTTACAATTGTACTGTAAGTGCTGTAAAGAAGATTTGGCTTCCCCAACTCCTCAGTATGATGGCAGTTTTCCTATAAGGCAGTTACAGTGGGGAAGATGGGAACACCTTGTTGAAAGACCACCTTCATTTAGCTCCTTCTTTTCCTGATTTCCCACCCTCCCCAATTCTACCTGGTTATCACATTTTTTTTAACATTATGAACTGGTGCATCTTCTTGTACTTTCTCTCTCCCCATTCTTCTTATTTTCTCTCTTGTGACTTATAGTGGTACCTTGGTACTCAATTGCTTTGCAACTCATTGAATTTGATACTTAATGCATTTTGAAGTAAAAATTTTGTCCTGGTACTCATCGTTTGTTCAGTACTCAATGCACAAGCTAGAACTTGTTGGTGTTGGCTGCTTTGTGACTCACTATATTATTCCTTATGGGAAAAATTGTTTAATACTCATTTTGGTCCTCATTGCATCTCTCGGAACCAATTAATGATGAGTACTGTGGTACCACTGTATTCTATAATTTTATTGCTCTTATGTGAACTGATCCAAGACTTCTTTTGAATCAAAAGATGGGCAAAGTGCTTAAAAAGCACTTAGAAAGCACCACTCACATTCCATATAGCACCTCATACATAAATAAAGTAGTCTGTTATTAGAGCAGCCAGATACTTTGCATTACCTATGGCTTCTGTTGAGTCACTGCTGGAGTTATTGCTGGGGAAAGAGAGCAGAATTTTGTTTCTGATATAGAATCTCCTGAGAAGTTTAAGATCCTGGTTAATACTTCATAAGAAGTCTGAGGAATGGAAGCATCTGGCATGTTTCTCTCTTTTGCTCAATGTGTCTTTCTGTAACTCTGTGATGTGACTGACTGACCCATCAGCTGTTTTGTCTGAGTGAAAAAGAGAGGGACACCAGGATTTTTTAGAGCAATCTGCTGTTCTGGCTGTAAATATATATTTATCGGTTTGTAAGATAGTTCTTGCATCTATAGCTGGAAATAACTCTTAGAACAATTTTCCCAGTTAGAAATCATGTCTTGGCCGGTTTTGCAGAGGCATGTTTTTCCATAACGAATAAATATGTTGATCCAGCTCTGAGCTGGGTGGCTGCATCTTAGATTTTCTTTCTTCCAAATTTAGGATCAAATTTACTTTCATCTAATAAAACATCTTGAACATTAGAATGGGATGTTTTGCATGGTTAGGCCTGATCTGGGTCTAAAAATGCAGCAAATTCAAATAATATATGCTGCATATATAAAAATAAAGTTTTGCTTTGCATGTCAGGTGAAATGCCACCCCGTTGAAAAAGTGGCTTCTTAGGTGACACAAAGTAGCTTTCCATTATTGTGAAACCTGAAGAACAATCTAGCTTCCAGTACAACTTCTCCAGCCATTTTTTTTGCCAGGAACTGGAGGAAAATAACTTCATAATTACCACTTTTTAAAAGGAAGGAATCTTGCTCTAAAAACAATCTCCTACAAGGATTATTGAAACATGTGGCATCTTGTCAAAATGTGAAAACACAGTCTAGGCCTTAATTTTTGGAGGTGAGAGATGTTTCCGTCATGATATATTCTTAAGTACATAATAATAATAATAATAATAATAATAATAATAATAATAATAATAATAATAATAATAATAATAATAATACCACCCTGATTTTAAACCGACCATTCCCCTTGTAAACAATTCTCTAGGCACACTGGCTGAGGAATTCTGGGAGTTGAAGTCCACAAGTCATAAAAGGGCCAACTTTGAAGACCCCTGCTCTATGTACAGTGCAGGATCCTGAGAAAGCCTTCCATTTGTAGGCGAGGTTCTTCAGTTAAGATTGCAGTACAGGGCAGAAGTAGCTTGTTTATCTCTACCCTCTTTAAATGATTTCTTTTTTTATTGCCTGCCTTAAGGAAATCATCTGGGTCTTTGGAATCCCGCTATTTGGATGCATGACTTTGAACTGCTGGCTTTCATTTGTGCAGTGACTAAGAATCACATATGGATGATTTCCTGTTGGACAGGGTAGCTGGGCTGAGAGATGGGAATGCCAAATATTTTCCTCACATAGTTGCCACTCTTTTTGTATCAGCTGATTGCTAACTAAGTTAGAAAAATATTTTTTATTATTTTATTGTCTTTATATTGACTGCTAAAATCTCTCTTTCCCTTTGTCAAACCCTTCCCCCCCTCAAATGCATGTAATTGAGTCTAAGTGGAAACCTCATTTTTATGCAGGCTGGATTCACAACTCAAGTTACGGTTCGATTAAACATGGTTTCATAAACCACAGTTAGTTAACATATCAAGTGAAAACTGAACAAACCACATTATAGCCTATGTATTCTGTGAACATCCTTTGATCACTCATTGGAAATTTTGGCAATTCTGTGGGAAAAGAACTAATAAAGTATAATAGCCCAGCCTTTGGCAAGCATCCAGAAATCAAAAATCCACTTTCAGTACAGTATGCATGACTTGCTGGCCAACATGATTAAATAATGTTTTTTTCCAGTTTTCAGCTGGATCCCTGAAATATTTCTGGAGAAAACCACAGTGTAACCTTAGAGGATGTGTTGGTTTGGATCAAGTTCTCATTTTTAGCATCTGCTTGAACTGCATCCTGTTAAAATCAGTTGTAGACCTACTAAGAATTGCAGTCTTGTGTGCTGTTGTATAAAGCCTATTTCTCCAGACTGGTGCCCTCCAAATATGTGAGAGTGACACTTTTAGGATTCCCATTTCTGTTGCAATGCATCAGGAGATCACCAAGTCAGAGAAACTTTGCTTTACCAATAGAAGGTTGTATTTGTAGCTCAGGGATGAACTGAGGAGTCCTTGATGCTCTCTGAGCTTGGTGGTTTTTCCTGCAGACATTTCATTACCCAACTAAGTTACATCATCAGTGCACATAGGTGATCTTACTTGGTTTGGTAATGAAACATCTGCAAGAAAATCAACATGCTCAGAGACCACCAAAGACCCCACAAGGCTAATTTGCTTGTGTCATGCATGATGTGTCAGGGCAAGAAAGCAATCGCATTTATTTCAACAAGAATGAATTGCATTTTTCACTGGTAAAAGACTAAGTTCACACATGCACACATCTCTGGCAGGCTTTTTTGAAGACATTATCTGGGGAGACAGAAAAGCAAAAATTAGCAACAGACCAGCAATACTGAGAAGTGGGCATGCCAAGTAACCTGTTTCACTTGTCAAATCTGAACTGAAGGTAGGAATAATTGATAGGAAGGGGGACTGCAAGAGGTTAAAACTTTTGCCCCAGTGTTTACTTTAGTTGGCTGCCACACTGCATAATAATCTGTCAGCACTTCAGGTGGGGATTTATTTGTGCATTAAAAATGGCCTGGGGGAGGCGGATGCAGACACTCTGCAGCATGCTGGAAAATGTGCCTTTAGCACTGAAGGAGAAGGCAGCCTCTCCAAATATTTCATTTCTTTAATAAGTGCATTTAATTAAAGTGATAGAACTTGTTTTACAATTCTTTTTTTTTAATAAGGAGAGGGAACTTGTAGGTGAAAGAAAGGACTGGATTACGAAGAGGGTATTAAACAGTAGTTCTTAATGGAAAACAGGTTGACAGCATTTCCTTTTAGCTTGCTTTGATTTGGGGATGGAAAGTTAATGTGAATTTTAGTTTCTATTATTTTTACCCCAGTCTACAATGTTTCTCTTTTAGATTCATGTTTGGCATTTATGTATGTTGCAGAATTATTGTTTTTTTTTCAAATGTAATCAAGATATTTGTTGTGGTGCTTGGTTGGTCTCATTTTTAGCATGGTTTTTTTTTTCCTTGATTGAAATTTCTCAGCTCATTGGTTAGTTGCAATAAGCGGCTTGAGGGGAAAGTGTGAGAAAACAAACTTTATTTATTTATTATGCAGCTGCAGAATTGGCCTGGTGCAATGGGGCCAACTTGTTTGATCTGCAATTTAGACTGAAAGGCAAGGCAGGCATGACAAATAATGTAAAATCTTAAACAGGCAATACATTTCATGTCAAATTGGGAATTGTTTTCTTTGGGGGAATGCAATTGCAAAGCCTATTTTTAATACGATTTGTAAAAGTCATCTGTTGCCTTGCTCAGAGGCTTCTTGTCAACAGTACAGCATAATCTTAGTGGGCCAACTTCAAGTTTGCAAGATTTTTTCCCCTATTAAAGCTCAAAGACCCAACAACTAAACCTGAAGCACATCTCAGATTAAATAATTCTGGACCCATGTATTTGTTTTGAGTATTACAATTGAATGCTGTTCCAGACCAAGAAGACTACTTCTACTTTCCCCAAACTTTTACAGTATTTCAGCAATCTAATTCAGATCCAGGAAGTGAGTAATTTATTGCTGCTGTTGTTAAGTGTGAGAGTCCTAAACCTGTGCCAATCTATTGCTGATCCCTCAGAGATTTACTGTTCTGCTGTACTGCCCACTACAGCAAAACTTTAAACAGGAGCATGGATGCTACTTGCTGTTGGCCTGTATTTCATCCTATCAAAACACATTCAGGAGTAAATCTTGGGGCTGACCCAGGGCAGTTCAACAGCTTGACACAAATACCCTTTTGGAGAGCCTGTTTGACGTAGTGTTTAAAACACAAGGCTACAAAGCAGGAGACCATTGGGTCTAGTCCTGCTTTAGGAAGAAATACAGCTGGGTGTCCTTGGGCCATTCACTTTCTCTTAGTCCAGGAAGGAGATGATGGCAGACCACTTCTGAAAAACCTTGCCAAGAAAATTTCAGAGATTGGGTTCCAAAACTGACTGAAAAGAACACATTTGGGTTCACACACAGACAGAGAGAAACCTCTTCTAAAGCTTCCCCCGGTTCATTCTACCCAAGGAAGAAAGACACGAGAAAAAGATAACTATTTTCTGTATCATGGTGCCTAGAACACCACTGGAACCCTATAGAGCAGGGGTGTCAAACTCAGTTTCACTGAGGGCTGCATCAGCATTGCGGTTGCCGTCAGGGGGCCGGGTGGGTATGGCCAGGGTGGGCATGGCCTACTGGGTGGGTGTGGCCAGCTCTACAACGTTCGCATGAAGGGTGCCTATGGGGGCCTGGGCAGGAGTGGGACAGATCTGAGGGTCTCTGGCAGGAGGAGGGTCTCTGGGCCAGGGCCAAGGCAGTGGGGGCTGTTCCCTCACTGTTTCCAGGATGGCTTTGCAGGCCGCATGACACCACTTTGTGTTTGACATGTCTGCTATAGAGTGATGGAGCAGGAGTCATATGCATCAACACTGCCACCCCACCGTTCGACATGGGGATCTATGATGATATATCCAAAGATATGTCATTGCTTTTTACACTAGTTACACTAGAATCTCTATGGAGATTCTCAGTCATCCAGGTCATGGTTGTCCCAAAGGTACTTTTTCGAAAGGCAACTGGATTTTGTTTTTCCTTGAAGACATTTCGCTTCTCATCTGAGAAGCTTCTACAGTTCTGCTAGAATTAGTTAGAAAGGGCACATAAGAAAACTTGGGAAATGGCTGTATGGCACTGCATGGGAAATATTCCAATTGGATTTCCAGCGGGTTTTCATGCCACCTCTGTTTTTTTTTTCCTATTTTCTCTGGGCAGCTATTCCTTCTTATGCTCCTCAAAGAAAGAGAAGATAATTAATATTTAAACAACTGAGTCTGCATTTTGGGTAATTCTTGCCCTGGATATTATGGTTGTCATCAACCCATAAATTCTTCTTTCCTCCTTTTTTTTTTGGCAGAAATTACCTGTTGGTGAACTAGTGGAACAAGCTAACGTGAATGTTGAAGACTCGAATCTCTGAACTTACCTTATATCAGTTTGAAATAGAAACTATTTTCCCTCCCCCTGTCTTTTTTTAACCTAGGACTTTTGGTGCTTTTATAGATAGAGATGATAGATAAATAAGAGAGAGAGAGAGAGAGAGAGAGAGAGAGAGAGAGAGAGAGAGAGAGAGAGAGAGATGGATGATGGATGGATGGATAGATAGATAGATAGATAGATAGATAGATAGATAGATAGATAGAGATAGAGATAGAGATAGAGATAGATGGATGATGGATGGATAGATAGAGATAGAGGTGGATGATGGATGGATAGATAGATAGATAGATAGATAGATAGATAGATAGATAGATAGATAGATAGGAGGGAGATTCATTTTGGGGGAAATAGAGCACTGCTTTGACACCTTATTGTCATCATTTGAATCAAAGTAGGAAAACAGCAAGGAGAAAACTAGCCAGGCATTTTGGGTGAGCCTCATCAGTCACATATATTATCTGGCCATGTAGAGGGAAAGGAATATGTGCTTAGATTTGGCACATAATACTGACACACAGGTAGAGGAAGCCTGCTCTAGCAGGAAAGTTGTATTCTGGCCAAGTTAAACTCTAGCACAGAGACGCTTTTTATAACTTTGAGTAAGTTACAGGCAGTTGGAAGTTCAGAAGCACTGCATTAACTTTGTTCAGCTTCTTACTTCCCTCTTACACCAACTCAACTGACTCTGTAAGCTCTCATTTGGACCTGAGCAGAACTAGTCTTTTTAAGTTCTTTTTTCTCATTTTCTCATTTCTTCATTTTTGGTGGCCTTCCTTGGAATTCCATCTATGATGAATCCAAATCTGTAAAGATTGGTTGTTCAGATCCTGAGACATTAAGGAGCTGCGAGTGAGCCCATGCGACACAGTTCTAGGAAGGCTCTCAGGAACAAAAGAGTTGAGACCATATTTAAAATATGACTTTCTGTGCTCACACAAGGGCTGCAGTCTTGATGGATGGATGAAAAGCAGAGTATTGATCAAGTGGTTGGGTTATAGGTAGCCCTCCAGTTAACGACTACAACTCAACCCAAATTTTCTGTTGCTAAGTAAGGCTGTTGCTAAATGAGTTGTGCCCCATCTTACGATTATTTTTGCCCGAACTGTTAAGTGAAACAAACCACTGCAGTTGTTAAGTGAATCATGTGGTCGTTAAGTGGATCTGGCTTCCCTCACAGACTTTGCTTGTCAGAAGCCGGCTGGGAAGGTTACAAATCATAATCATTTCACTTCAGGACAGTGCAACCGTCAGGAATACGTGCCGGTTGCCAAGCCCCTGAATTTTAATCGTGTGACAGTTCTAAGTGTGAAAAACAGTCATAAGTCACTTTTTTCAGTGCTGTTGTAATTTTGAACCGTCATTAAACAAAAGGACTATCTGCATTAGACAGAACAGAATGGTTCTAAATATACATGCAGGATAAACAGCTCACCAGTGCAAGGCCTGGAACCAATTTCCCCTTTTAATTGCTCCTTATCAATAGGCACTTAACGCTGCCTGGACTCCAGGATTTTTTTTTAATTTATTATTTTCTAATTCCCAATTCCCTGTTCGTGAACATTTATGGCTTGCTGAGCAAAAACTCTTCAGCAACCCAAGCAAACATGCCCAATCATGAATGACAGAAAGTCAGGAATATGGATTTTTAAAAAATTCTCCACTGGCATGAGGAAATTGAAATGGGAACATGATGGTTTTCCTGGCTTCTATCTTGCCTGTCTTTAGCGGTCAGATCGGATACCTTCTCTTTGATGAGGTCAGGGAGTGGCGGCCATTTTTAAAGCATCCTTTTCTATCAGTAAAATGACATGGAATTTCATATATTAAAACTACAGGTAGTCCTTGCCTTATGATCATTTATTTAACAACCATTGAAAATGATACTGCTAAAAAAAAGGGACTTATGGACACTCTCCCTGCATTTCAGACCATCTCAGGGCCTCTGTGGTCTTTTGTGATAAAAATTCAGGGGCTTGGCAACTGACATGTGTTTATGACAGTTGCAGCATTCCTGGGTTATTTAGTCCAACTCCCTGCATGAGCAGGAGAATCTATACCAGCAGTCTTCAAGCTTGGCCCTTTTATGACTTGTGGACTTCAACTCCCAGAATTTCTTAGCCAGGCACACTGGCTGAGGAATTCTGGGAGTTGAAGTCCACAAGTCATAAAAGGGCCAAATTTGAAGACCTCTGATCTGTACTGTTAAATAGCGGGTTCTTTGGCGCAGGAATGAAGACGCGAGGCTGAGTACAAGGTAACTCATAGTTTATTTCATGCAGAAACTGCACTGGGGAAAAGGCTGCAACTAGCCGCAATATATAGTCTAGCCCCTAGGCGGCAGCCAATAGGTTTGAATCAACCATTGCCGCCTGGAGATAGCCAATTGCAACACAGGAGATTTGTAATCTGGGTTGCTGGAAAGCCGTTAGCTGCTTCAGCAACCCATGTGGTATACTTTAAGAGCCCAGTATATAACATATACCATTTCAGATGAATGGCTTCCCAGGGAGTTTCCACTAAGCAAAATCCATGGGGGAAGCTAGATTCACTTAGCAACCATGTGATTCTCTTTACAACCATGGCAATAAATAAATAAATAAATAAATTAGGTGTGCAAAATCAATTGCGGTTCACTTAATGACTGCATTGTTATCCTAAGTCCAGGACTACCTGTATTTGAAACTAGCTACCTGTCTGAGAACAGATATAGTATTGTCAATTGCTATTCTATAAATGTATTTTTAGGAAATATGCTGTGTCTTCAAGGCACGCTGAAGTGCCATGGTTTGAAGCTGCTTCAAGGTACATTGAGCAAGAGCAATTAGAATTGTCATTTCAAAAGTGAGAATTTCTCCAATGAATATGGACTTTCTTCACTTCTCTTCTGCTTTTTCCCAACAGCAAAAAGGATAAAGCACTCTTAAAGAGACCTGGCTGGACAGTGTCTGTTAATGTGGACAGAACATTAATGTCTTCATTTTTTGTTAGTTTATTTTTTTCCTATGTGGACTAAGTACCAAACGCCGATTAACTGTTTAAGTCCAGTTAAGTTCATTTTAGACATTTTGCTACCAGAACAATGAATGACATCTTCCCTTCATCCAACATAAGACACATGACCTCAAAGAGAGGCAAATTATCTTGGTAAATAAACTAGAAAATCACATGGGGTGCCTGATGTGACTAATTTCTGATGAAGTAAGGGTATAAATGTTTTTAGAGAAAATATGCCTTGCAATTTGAAAGACAAAGAGAACAATGCCACCTTATGTGTCATATCTCTTCCAGAACTGCACGTCTGCAAATTCTAAATGGTTCTTGTGCTGAGACAGGGAGAACCAATAAGATATGGCATTAATTAGCTATGCAGGAAGGAAAAATAAGCACCACTGTTGAGACACCAAGATCCCAGATACAGAGGGAATGAGAGCAGCTGATTAGTTTACAGTCTTCAGAATACAGATAAGTGTCTGAATCAGCCTATCTTAAATGTATGGCCATATATGGTTGCATGACATACACATGTATGCTATACAGGGGTACCATATGCTCTTTAGACACTGCACAATCTCCTGGAATTTATGAATGTTGAAAGCCATGCATTGCTATTTTGACTACAAATAACACCCCACTGTCTGACATTCTAAAAAAATAACAAAAAAAAAAGGACTATGATGTGGGACAGATCCTTGTTTTAAAGTTTGATAAATACAGTGCTCAAAAGAAATACAGTGGGGTTACTGTCTTAGGGTGAAGGATACAGTTAATTAGAGGGAGAGGTGAGTGTTTGTCACTTCAACAAATCTGGTCTCATTTTCAGAACTATGCTAACGTTCTGCACTGTATTGAAGACCTTATTTCTTTATTTATTAGCTAGCTAACTACAATGGACTCCATAGCCAATAGCTGGCTAGAGTTTTAGCAGTTTCATATTCTCAATCTGCTTTAAAAGGAAGTAACCTGGTAAAATTGCTCCTGGTCTAACCTGTATTATAATAATAATAATAATAATAATAATAATAATAATAATAATAATAATAATAATAATAATAATAATAATAATAATAATAATAATAAAAATAATAACAACAGCAGCTGGAAGGAACCTTGGAAGTCTTCTGGTCTAGCCTCCTGCGCAAGCAAGGGTCCCTGTATCATTTCAGACAAGTGGATGCCCAGTGTCTTCTTAAAAACCTCTAGAGAAGAAGCACCCAGAACATCTGAAGGCAACTTCTGTTCCACTGGTTAATTGTCCTCACTGGATTGACTACAAAAAGGCTTTTGTGACTCTGCCACATGCCTGGATAATCAAGTGCCTAGAAATAACAGGAGTCAGTAGAAACATCAGAAAATTTGTGCAAAGATCGATGGCACAATGGAAGACACAGTTGCAGGTCAATGGTGAAAGACTGGGAGAGGTTAATATCAAGAGAGGAATATTTCAAGGAGACTCATTATCAGAACTACTATTTGTTATTGCACTGTTTCCTCTGTCAACAATACTGAATAACTCAGGACATGGCTATCAAACATCAAAAACATCTGCCAGACTATCCCACCTCCTTAGTGATGGTTTTTAAGTCCTTACATGGCATGGGTCCGGAATACCTCGGGGACCACCTGCTGCCGGCGTCGACTCCCCTCCGCCCTGTGCGTTCCCACAGAGAGGGCCTCCTCAGGGTGCCTCCAGTCAGAGAATGTCGGCTGGTGGCTCCCAGGGGGAGGGCCTTCTCTGTGGGCGCCCCGGCTCTGTGGAATCAACTGCCGGTTGAGCTCCGGATGGCACCGGATCTCCGCTCCTTCCGGCGCGGGTTAAAGACCCATTTATTTGAACAAGCTGGCCTGGCCTGATGGGGAGTTACCTAGGGTTTTAATATTTATATATATTTTTTATTGTTTTTACTTTGGGCAATAATTTAATTCTTTTTTAACTTTTGTATTTTTGTAGTTTTATGATATGCCCTGTTCACCGCCCTGAGTCCTTCGGGAGAAGGGCGGTATAAAAATTTAATAAAACCTAAACCTAAAACCTAAACCTTTACAAGGATGATCTGAAACTGTATGGAAAAACATCATCTGAAATAGAATCGCTGCTGAACACTGTCCGTGCATATAGCCAAGATATTGCAATGGAGTTTGGCTTGGACAAATGTGCCACACTTACTCTCAAAAAAGGAAAACTAGTGAAAACTGAAGGAATAAAGATGCCCCACCAAAATAACATTAAAAGTCTAGATAAGGAAGATTATTACAAATACCTGGGTATCCTTCAAGCTGACAACATCAAGCACACTGAAGTCAAGAAAAAGATTAGAGATGAATACATCAAGAGAGTGAAGAAGATCTTAAAGTCCAAACTCAATGGAGGAAATACCATGAAGGCAATCAACACCTGGGCAATTCCAGTCATTAGATACACAGCTGGAATAGTGGACTGGACTCAAACAGAACTAAAAGCAATGGATAGGAAGACCAGAAAAATAATGACAATGAATCATGCCCTTCATCCACAAAAAAGTCTGGATAGTGGACATGGCAGTGCCTGGAGACAGCAGAATAGACAAGAAAGAACTGGAGAAGATAACAAAATATGAAGACCTACAAATAGAAATAGAAAGACTGTGGCAAAGGCAAGCAAGGGTAGTACCAATAGTAATAGGCACCTTGGGTGCAATCCCAAAACAACTGGAGCACCACTTCAACACCATTGGCATTGACAAATTTGCCATTAGTCAATTGCCAAAGGCGGCCTTACTAGGAACTGCTTCCATCCTGCGATGATATCTGTAATACCATCAAACATCCACATCTGCCTATCCCAGATCCTTGGTAAGGACTCAATAGGTAGACAAAAATGCCAAATCCAGTCTGAACATCTGGCTGACTGTGCGATTATTATTATTATTATTATTATTATTATTATTATTATTATTAATAATAATAATAATAATAATAATAATAATAATAATGATAATATAACAACAACAGCAACAACAACAACAGCAGCAGCTGGAAGGAACCTTGGAAGTCTTCTAGTCTAGTCTCCTGCGCAAGCAAGGGTCCCTGTATCATTTCAGACAAGGGGATGCCCAGTCTCTTCTTAAAAACCTCTAGAGATGAAGCACTCAGAACATCTGAAGGCAACTTCTGTTCCACTGGTTAATTATCCTCACTGTTAGGAAGTTTCTCCTTAATTCCAGGTTGGTTTTCTCCTTGATTAGTTTCCATCTGTTGTTTCTTGTCTTGCCTTCTGGTGCTTTGGAAAATAAATTGACCCTCTCCTCTTTTTGGCAGCCTCTCAAATACTGGAATACTTCTATCATGTCCCCCTCACCCCCAAGTCCTTCTTTTCTCTAGACTGGCCAATCCCAAATCCTGCAACCATTCTTCATATGTTTTTAGTCTCCAGGCCTTTAATTATCTTAGTTGCTCTTCTTTGCACTTGAGCACTGCTTTGAAAAGGAAGACTGTTCAGATTTTTCAGTCTATCTCAGTGACCAGATTCTGACATACTATCTCAGGCGGTGTACACAAACCAGAATTCCAAGATGATTCTCTAAACCTTAGTGAACTCTGTGAAGATGCTGGAACACAGGCCCTGACTGGGTGGGCTGTGGTTTGTGTTGGAGAATTTGTCACAGATGTCATTGTGATGCCTTCAGAACACCTTTCCAGGTGTGTGTGAAGACATGCTATTTCACTTAATGAATCATCTGTTTTGTCTGGAAAAGGATGAATGCAGCCTGACAAATAGGATGGAAATATATTCCCATTCCACCTCTCCCAAACATCCATTTTTTTAAAAAATTGGAGAGATTCCAATAAAGTGCAAAACATATGCAGGCATATGGTATAATATTTCCCAGACTTTGTGTAGAGTTGGTGATGAGTTGGGTGAACATAGAAATCGTGCATGTGTGTGTGCATACATATATATAGCCAATACTAATTACTTAAACAAAATAGCTTCTAATTCAGTTTAAAACCTAACAATTACTACTATCATGACAGTGTAAGGTTTAATTATTTCTGTTTTATGAATCATGAGATGGGGGTCACTCCAGGGGTCTCTTGTTCAGAAGATATGGAGAGACCTGGCCCATAAAATTGCCAAGAGTCAGACATGACTGAATGGATAGCATCATCACCATGATTCCCAGTTTGTTCTCTATGGTGTCCCTAGTCCTTGGTTGTTTTTTTTTAACAGATGTTTTTAACAGCCAAGGGACCCCACTAGATTCCTACTGTGTGTTGGCAGAGATCCAATTTGTTTCTTTCACTATACCCCACCCCTGAGCCAGGTAGAAATGGTTGCTTGCCTGTGGGTGCTGCAAATTGTTGCAAGATGCGGGATTTTAATAAAGCAAATATTTACACTTCCTCCTCTACCTGATCAGGCTCATTATGGGCTGCTCATACAGTCAGATAATGATTAGGAAGCAGGTGCTTCTGACTAATGCTGCCTAAAAGCCTACGGAGATGCAATCAGACTAGCTCTTACCTGCCTCAAGACTTTCCTTGGAGCTGCTGGAGGCCCCTTTGGGAAAAGTTAACGTGTCTACCAAACTTTTCAGCCCACACAGATTTTGATTTGTACAGGACACACACAGGCAGCCTAGTTACCATACATAATGAATGTGTGTTGGAAAACCAAGCCTTAGGAACGTTTGTTTTTATTTTGCAACAGAACTTGTTTTATATCCGTTAGTGCTGCTGAATTATTTGTGGCAGCACTAAACACTTGGAGCAAATCTTCTGCATCAGAAAGAAAGACAAACAAATGCACAATCGAATGACTTGATAAATAGTCAAGCTATTCTCCCAAAGATCAGCATCTGTCTTATCTTTAACAGTATGCTACTCCTTCATCCCTGCAAACCAAAAGCAGAAGTGACAAAATCTCCTATTCCCAAAGTACTGGTGTTGTTTCAAAATATCAGGATGGATTTTATCTAGTACAGCTGTAAGATCTGCTTCCAGTAAAATGAAATACATCAACAACCGATTAAGGGAAAACATGGGCACTCTTGTAAAGCAGAACACAGAATCCTTTGACTTTCTAGCTTGTTCTTCCAAAGGACAAAAAGTCCAGAGTGCCCACATTCACGGGCTTAATTCAAGCTGTTTTCTGAAACTTCTGTACGGTGTGTACTGAGCCAAGACATTTTAGTACATAAATCAGAGGAGCAATTTTCCCACCCATAGTATCTGATAGGGCTGTGTGAATGTTTTTAAAGATACTGTGCATTGGCAGGAAAATAGAAATACCGTCTGTGTGCACACATCTGTGCTTAGATGATGGGAGAGGCCCACTATGTAGCTGTCTTTAGTCTTTGAGAGGATGGGGCATCTTCAGATGGACTCTTTAGACACTTTGAAAAGAGCCCCTATGGTTGGGTTGCACAAACCTAGTATTTAAGGTTGTTAAGGCATTTTCTTTATTCAGATGGAACATCTGATATCTCTTATCTGCCCTGTATGAAAAAATGCTCTTGGCAAATACTACTACTACTACTACTACTACTACTACTACTACTACTGTTACTACTACTGTTTGCTGCTCTATCCACAAACAACTGGTAAAGAAAGGTAACGATCTTGGGAAATAATATTACTACAGTTGCTACTTCCAACTATTTGCTGCTCTATCCCCAAACAACGGGTAAGGATGACTGCATCCCACTCTAATGAAAGGGCCAGTCCTAGGTGGCTGTAATACAAAAACTGGGCTTCCTTTAGAAGAGCCATTCCTGAAAGTCTTCCCGCCTGTTCCCAATAAAGAATGGGCCCGAGGGGGTGAAGAGATCAGGTTATAATAATAGTAGAGCTTGCCTACCACAAGTAGAACTTTGCAAGATTTTATAAACAACTGGTGGAGGTGTGGTCAATTGGCACATAAAGCACACAAGCCAGAGGAAGGTGGAACCAGGGTTTCTCCTTTGTGGCACACGGCCAGGATCATAACTGCTTTAGGTAAACACAGCTCAGCCTCTGGACTGTTGATTCAGGTGCTTTGGAAAACAATATATAGTTAGGATTGCTGTTTTAGATAGTGCCCTGATACATTTTTTTCATGCTTTTTCTCTGCAGAGTTATGTATGCCACATATCAACACCAATGTGGACTAGTTGATAGCAATTCCTTATGAATGAATGATGCTGCGCCTAGGTTGCAAGTTTCCCAACCTGCTATCCTCCAGAGGTTAGTTGGTTGGTTTATTTATTAAATTGTTATGCTGCTCATCTCCCCTACAACGTGATTCTGGGTGGGTTTGCACTGTCTAAAGTTGGAATGGCCAACCTGCAGCCTATAAGTCAGTGAAATGGTCTGACGAAACGTACAAAACATGCAAAGTAAGGAAAGGAAAAAAAAAAAGAACTGCTTGGATTTCTGAAAAGATATTTATTGCTAGGAGGGTGAAGAACAGAACCTTGGAAGCCCACTAAAGAAATTCCCCAGTCAACTTACTGTATACCTAATGTCAGGGCTTTTTTTCCTCATAGAACGCTCAGAATGGAGTTCCGGCACCTTTTTTGGATGGAACCTTGTAGGGTAGGCAAGGCAGGTTGTATGACATGTGTGAGTTCCGGCACCTTTTTCTTATACAAAAAAAGCACTGCCTAATGTTCTTAAGGAAGACTTATCTGGATCGTTCTTGCACTTCCTCTCCTATTTCATTCTCTTTCCAGATAGTTACAGGCAAAGCTCTGCGGCTGAAGCTGAAACTATAAATATTTGTTTTGTCAGGTAAGACTTGGCCTGGCAGACTTGCTGACAATCTACTCTAGCCGAGGTTTCACGCATGGTGGCTTGTGTCACACGATACATTTCGTGTCAATTACTTCTGATGGCAAATTCTGCGACAATAGCTGAATGGCTTTCCCGCAACTCTGCCCTATATTATTATTCTGACCCAAAGTGGGTCACATAGATCCTTTTCCCCTTCCGTTTTTTCTGCCAGACGTGGCCATGAATCATCCCATTTCAAACAAGGGAACTTATTAAAAAAAGGAGAGCCACATTCCACAGTGTAATCTTGGGCAAACAGGGCATGCCTCTTATTCCTTGATTAATCAAAATTCCTCTCATCTTGTTTTATTTTCCATCCACATCTTAATCAGAGCCCCTGGCACTTTCCCAACTTCTCTAATGACTACACTTTTGGACTAACACCTGTCCAGGTAAATAAATGGTGACTGTAGCCTCATGTGCTTGAGTCTGGATTATTTGAGGTGTGCTGGTTTTCCAAGGAGAATGGAGCAGTGGCTGAATTATAACCAGAAGCAAAAT
Source organism: Vipera ursinii (assembly GCF_947247035.1). Taxonomy (NCBI): domain Eukaryota; kingdom Metazoa; phylum Chordata; class Lepidosauria; order Squamata; family Viperidae; genus Vipera; species Vipera ursinii. The sequence goes on from NC_139513.1 coordinate 130,889,080, forward strand.
CAAATACACAAAAGCCAGGGGCATTTGCTGGTAGCTGGGGGATTTGCAGGAGCCACTACCAAATACCAGTTTTCTGCTTACAGATCCTGTTGAAAATTCAATATAGTCAATCAATCAATCAATCAATCAATCAATCAATCAATCAGAATAGAGCTGGAAGAGACCTTGAAGATCTTCTAGTCCAACCCCTTGTTCAAGCAGGAGACCCTATACCAGGGGTGTCAAACTCAATTTCATTGAGGGCCGCAACAGCATTGCGGTTGCCCTCAGGGGGCCGGGTGGGTGTGGCCTGGATGGGCATGGCCTACTGGGTGGGCGTGGCTAGAGTGCATATGGCCTACTGGGTGGGCATGGCCAGCTCTACATCGTTCGCATCAAGGGTGCCTATGGGGGCCTGGGCAGGAGTGGGAGAGATCTGAGGGTCTCTGGCAGAAGGAGGGTCTCTCAACCAGGGCCAAGGCAGTGGGGGCCGTTCCCTCAGTTTCCAGGATGGCTTCGCGGGCCGCATGAAACCACTTCATGGGCCGGATCTGGCCCCCGGGCCTTGTGTTTGACATGTCTGCCCTATACCATTTCAGAGAGGTGACTGTCCAGTCTCTTCTTAAAAACCTCCAGTGTTCGCGTACCCAGAATGTCTGAAGGCAAACTCTTCCACTGGTTAATTGTTCTCACTGTTAGGAAGTTTCTCCTTATTTCCAGGTTGCTTCTCTGCTTGATTAGTTTTCATCCATTGTTTGTCTGGTGCTTTGGAAAATAAGTTGACCCCTTCTTCTTTGTGGCAGTCCCTCAAATACTGGAATACTGCTATCATGTCCCCCTTAGACTTTCTTTTCTCAAGACTAGACAATTCCTGCAACCGTTCTTCATATATTTTAGTCTCCAGGCCTTTAATCATCTTAGTTGCCTTTCTCTGCACATTTCCCAAAGTCTCAACGTCTTTTTTGTAATGTGATGATCAAAACTGGATGCAGTATTCCAGGTGTGGGCTTACTAAGGTTTTATCAAGTGGTACTAATATTTCAGGCAATTTTGATTCTATGCCTCTGCCTATACAACCAAGGATTGTATTAGCTTTTTTGGCTGCTGCTGTACACTGCCGGCTCATATTTAGTTGATCGTCCACTTGGACTCCAAGGTCCCTCTCACAGTTACTGTTTTTGAGTATTAAAAACTAGTTCCCTATCTGATTTATCTCAGTGTTGTGTATTGAGCTGTGCAAGTGAAAGTGACAGATAGGGTCACTTGATGTTCTGAATTGGCCTCTTTAATCACTGGCTTTAATCACTCTTTCTTCACTTTATCTTGTGGGCATGATCACCATTTCTTAAGACCATTTTTCAGGAGGTGTATAGGAATGAGCTGGCTTAAACACATGTGTGCACTGCATCGCCTCTTAGTCTACCTATTTGACAACTGGCATATTAATGGCACCACCATGAAAGAAATGAAAATTAGATGTAGACTCTGATGCTCCAGAAGTGGAGAAAAAGAGGTTCTCTCAGGAAATAACCTTCTTCTGTACAATCAATTATATCATATCTTCCAGTATCTAATTTGATTCCCAGTTATTTTTTAGACAATGAGATCCATCTAACTGCATTCTATTTTCCTTTGACCACTTGTTTTTGTTATCTCAAAACAAAAGTTCCAAAAGTGGGGGGACCTCCAATTTTTTAAAAAATTCCTTCTTTACATTTAAGATAGCTAAAAGTATTCCTGTAAGATTGTTACAGTAGTAAAAATGAAAGATTTTTTTTTAAAGAACACTTTACATACAAACACATCTGTTTTCTAATTGCAGCACAAATTTTGTGGGGGAGAGGCTACACCATCAAATACAAGAATTTTTAGGATCCACGTGATACCAATAAACTCAATGGTGTGTTTCCTGTTTATCTTGAAAAATATTTCATGTCCTCTTCACCTGGAAAATGGCATCCGATGAAATAGCTGTAGTATTTATTGAAAAGACGATGTGAAATGTAGGAATATGGAAACAACTGCTGTGGTTGAATAGAACAAGTGTGTTTTTTTTAACACAAAGTTTCTGTTATGGACAAGTTCCTTATATTCAGTAGCTGGACCAGAATAATTCACTCCCACATCAACACTAATAGCCTAGTTTAGAAGTGGTTTTGTTACCATTTCAACAAGGTGGTCCAAACTTTATGTATCATAGAATAATTTACAATAACTGTTTATAACTGTCTACAGTGATTGATAAGATTGTGAATCATGGCCATTGTCTTAGAGGTCTTTTGTTTCTGTTCTGTTCATATAAAATTAAGAATACAGGTTAACATCTGTGTGCTGATTTCTGCACCAAGGAGACTTATTTTGCCCTGTCAAAAGGGTAACATAATCTATATTTCTAGTAAGCTTAATGTTTAGCTATCTTTATAGAAATGAAGTGCAAAGACAGCAGTGTAGATCAGTCGCTGGATTCATTATCCAATCCCATTGTAAAAGAGTTGCTCCCATCGGCTTTGAATGCTGAATGCAGTCTAGGGTTCCGCAGTATGCATAATGCTTCTTGGCAAGATCAAGGAGGTGAAAGGAAAAGCATGATGGATTTATTTCTTTAAACATTTATATAGCCACCCATGTTATACCAAACTATGGGCGGCTCCAAATCAAGAACTAAGATAACATAAAAAACATATTAAAACTATTAAAACCATAAATATTCCGAACAAAATACTGGTACCAAGTCAAGATCCTACATGCAGTCCCCTTATCATCTCCCAGCACTTGAGGGAAGAGCCAAGTCTTCAGTGTGTTTTGGGAGTCTAGGGAAAAGCAATCCTACAGATTACCTCACCCCGTGCCATCTAAAGCTTTAAAGGTAATAACCAGCATGTTGCCCCTTAGGTCTTCTGCACATTGGATCCTTGCCTTTAACCCACTATGGAGGACGTTGACGGTATCCGTTGTCTACCTCTGTTTATGAAATACAGTGATCTAATAATGTTCGCTTCGAGAATATTATTGAAGGAGGTATATAAGCCAGAATAAACAGCTGATATTCAGAAAGTACCTTCTCCTCATCTCTTTTCCCCCTGAGGTGGATATAGCTGACAACAGCTTCTAATCTCACAAAGTTCTTGATCTAAGTTGCATTTTGATGACACACTGAGTGCCACAATTTAGTTGAAAAATGATTATGGAAGCTTTTGGAATTAATGAATGCAATGAATGTAATGAATTTAATCTTACATTTAATCTTACATTAAACTTTCTAAACGTGTGTGATTAATAGAACTGCTAAGAGTTTGACGCCTTCTCTTTTGATTGAGAAATAAAGTTCTCTTTAAAGGGATTTTTTTTTTGGTCTTGCTTAGCTGAAGCTACCATTGAAATGCGGCCATATCTTGGACAGAAGGAAATCAGCTGCCTGCCAGTATGAAATTTATTCAAATTATTAGAGAGGGAGAATAGAGGAAACCCATATTGAAAGAAAAACTGCACAAGATAATGTTACGGAGGAAAAGGTCTCTTGTTCTTTTGCAGGACCACTCTGGCAAAATCAAAGTATCTCTTACTTGAGTTCCTTTGTTCCTTTCCTGTGTTCTTACTTTATAATTATATTGGAAACAGATAAAAATAATGTTTCCGTTCAGCTCCATCATCTTATACTTTGCCTTTCCTATACCCACCTTCTTTCTTGACTTAGCGCTCCTAAAGCATGAAAAATGAACTTCTTCCACTCATTTAAGGGAAAGAGAGTGGAGTTAATTTAATTGCTTGTGAAAAATGTTACTGAAGAGTAGGATCTACATGGTGATTGTATTTGTAGCTACTCGTTTTTCCTATCGTTGACACTCCATCAGTGTGGAGAACTTCTGTGAGGTTCCATGTTTAAGATTTTGTCAGAAATTTTCGTTAAAAACAAGCATTTGTAAGGAAGGTGTAACTGAGGTTATGCCTTCCAAGTTTTTGACTATAACTTTCATGAGCCCCAGCCAGCATAACCAATGGTCAGAGAGTATGGTGTTTGCAACCATGTCCTCCTCACCCCTACCTTTTCCACTCTGTCCTCCCCCCTGCTATTTTGTTCTTTTTATTTTATTCTGTTTTCTCCTCATTGTTGAAGTTTACACTATAAACCTCTGTGGAAATCCCTCCCTATTTTTCTCTGGTGTATTTATTAATTGAGCCTGGGGACATATTCATTTTCAGATGACACTGATAGTAAAATAGGAAGTCAAACATGGAGTGTCATACAGTAACCTCTTGCAGCATTTGTAGTACATGCTATATATCCTTGTTTAGAAACACCCATGGGTGCAGAAGCCTAATAGTAGGCTTAGCTTGGATTAGATGCCCCAGATCTCTTTCAAACACATCTATACTCAAATGTATAATGCAAAGGCATGGTTTGTAATGGAGATATATCTGTAGGCTGGATTGGATTGAATGTATCTGGCATCTTGGAGCCAGTGCCTGATCTTGCATCAATCATCTTCTCTCTCATGTAGCCTCAGATTAATGTGCTCTTCTCTGTATGGTGCTCTGCCAAGCTGTAAAGTCTGGAGTAGTATTTGCTGAAATGGAAGTTGGATTTGTTTCTTACTGAATGAGACTCAGCTCCCCTGTCCCATCTGGCATTAATGTAATTATTGTCGGATTTGGTACTTCCACTTTTTGCAAAAGAAAAGAGAAATCAATTGCATATTATCTTTCTTCCTTGTAATATTATATATATAATCGGCTTTAGAATAATATTCTTGGAAGATGCCTGCATACTTTTGCTAAGTAGTGTGTCTGTCTGGGTTCACCACTGCCTTAATTGAACAGCTCTGCTTTCTCTCAGTACCTCCTTGGCTCCCCGTGCCAATGTGCTTACTGACTGCGAACTCAGGAACTATAGTTCCTTTCCCTGCTGCTGCTGAGTTAAAGGGCCACCTACCCTTTTTTCAGAGGGCAGAAAAAAAAATGCCAACATGAGTGATACTGTCCTGATAATGCCTTTGCAGAGCTTGAGAAATAAAGCAATGTCACGACAGCAGGAGTGGGACAGGTCCGGTCACAATAACAGATTACAGTCACAAATGGTACTGTGTCAGAAGTGCGATAGTTTTAGGATCGGCCTTCCTTTCTTCTCCTCTCCTTTCCTCTCCTCTCCTCTCCCTCTCCTCTCCTCTCCTCTCCTCTCCTCTCCTCTCCTCTCCCTCTCCCTCTCCTCTCCTCTCCTCTCCTCCCCTCTCCCTCTCCCTCTCCCTCTCCTCTCCCTCTCCTCTTCCCTCTCCCTCTCCTCTCCCTCTCATCTCCTCTCCTCTCCCTCTCCTCTCCTCTCCTTCCCTCACCCTCTCCTCTCCTCTCCTCTCCTCTCCTCTCCTCTCCTCTCCTCTCCTCTCCTCTCCTCTCCCTCTCCCTCTCCCTCTCCCTCTCCTCCCCTTCCTTTCCCTTTCTCAATGAAAGCTGGCCTCCAAATTCCTTTGTATTCTGTTAGGGGTTGGTCCCTGCATTACACTTTTTTTCAGCCTGTTACGCTATTTCACTGGTGTGCTATTTCAAGCCTAAGCAAATAGCTTTATTTATGCTTCATGTAGTTCTACATCCATCTCTTAATGAAAAGGACATAGGAAGCTGCCTGGGGACCAAAAAGGAGGACTGATGTCCATATGAGCCTGAAATTATTTTTAATGACTTCTTTAGTCCCATCACCTTGGGGTCAGCTGACTCTTTGTGATGTAAACAGTGGCGAAGCGTAGTCATTTTTATATCTTAAACTGATAATTGTTAGTTGCTGTCATTTTAAAGGGGGAAATGCTATTTGAACAGTTGTATAGCTTCCAAATCTGGCTTTCAAAAATCCAGAGATGCAATAGATCAGGGTCCCCAACCCCCAAGTCACGGACTGGTACCAAGGCCCATTGGGAATCGGGCTGCACAAGTGGCAGGCGAATGTGCAAAGCTTCATTTGTGCATGCGTGGGAGCTAGGTTGCCTATAAGAAATCGTCCCCTCCCCCCTGCCTGCTGCTCCTGCTGCCCCTGGTCCATGGAGCCAAAAAAGTCAGGGACAGCTGCAGTAGATGACATTGAAGGGACTCAATACTATTGCAGCCCAAATCCAGTAGCCCTACTTAAAGCTGTCTCACTCACGGGGTCTTTATTAGATGAAGTCAACCATGATGAGCAGAGAGTGAAAACAGTTGTTACCAGGGCATTTGATTCCGTAGTAGGTGCGTGTGTTAGGATAAAGGCTCTATAAAACTATTCAGAGTGTGAATTGCATACTTCTTTGTAGGGTAACTAAATCAATTTCTTTGTGTTGCATAAGAGATTTGAAACAACCCGGGTAGGAAAAAAAATGACTACGCTAAAATTTCACAGTTTGATAGTTCAACATCTCTCCATATTTTGCCATTTTTCCTTTTATCAAAATGAATAGAAGTAAAGAATTAGGCAGCTTGAGAGTTGATGTATAGCAGGGGAGGCAATATATATTTTTTTCTGTCAAGGGCTATGTTTCCTTGGGAGAAAAGCAGTGGGGGGCTATAGGCCACTATTGAACAGGAATTAAGCAATGATACCTTGCTGTAATCTCTGGCTCTCATATCCTCATGTTCTCTGGGCAAAGCCCACAAATTATATTCAGCTTTTCCATACTTTTTTTAAACAGTGTGGCATCGATTCTCTTACTATATGAGATAGCCTAAGAATTCCTTGTAAATTAATATCTTATATTCCCATCTTAATTCCTACCTGAACATGAATAACAATGTAACTGCGTTTTTCCCCCTCTTAAAGCCTTTTCCTATTTTCATCTGTAATAGTCAGCTGATTCTGCTTCCTGATCATCCGTGTCCATTCCCTTTCTGATTTTTTGAAGCACATTCCAATCATTAGCTTGTTTACATTAGGTGAAGATTGTACAGTATGTTATAAAAAGGATGTGCAAACATATTGTATGAACCACAGAAACAAAGATAAAAGCTTAAAAAAATCCAGCTAGATTCTTTGAATGAAAGAGATCCTTCATGGAAATTCAATTTGTTCAACATAACCCTACATTTTTAGTTTCTGGACTGAGCTTTTGCTAGGATAACAGTTACTGATTTTGGTCTGTAAAATGCAGAAAAGGAGTAGAAAGTGTTTAGTCAAAAGAAAGGTCAGGAACAAGATTGGGAAAGAAAACAGCTAAATCTTTATATCCATCCATTTGTTTTACTTTTCCACCCCTTTTCCATCCTTGCAAACCGTCCTAGAAACCTCAGCTCTCTTTTTCGGAGGATCTCAGCAATTCCATCCCACTACAAATTTTTTTTTCAGCCTTCTCCTTCTTAACCACACAGTCTTCATCCAATTCATTCATCCTTCCTTCACATACAGATAGCCCTCAGTTAGTGAGTGGCTCATTTAGTGACTGTTTATAGTTATAATGGTGATGAAAAAGTCACTTTGTGACTGGTCCTTGCATTTACTACTTTTACAGGCCTCTAAAGCAAGGCTGAATTAAGAACCCAGTTATGGTTTCACTTATCATCTGCTTCACTTAAGGAGTGAGTTGCCAGTCCCAAATCTGGTTGTTAAACAAGGACTGCATGTATTTACGTTTAGTTCAGTTCTCATGCATTCTTTGTGCGTGACCAAATCATCTCAATATCATTTGCACAATTTGCACAATTTCTCTGCTCTTGCTATTGGCAGGCTCAAAAACCATCCCATTTCTTTACTCTTTCTATTTCCCTTTGGTATTGACTTGCATTTATGAATCACTAGGGACTATATTGCTCAGTGAGAGCCTCTTTTAAATATATTGTGTCATTACTCTCACTGCATTATCTGTTGGTCTAGATCAGGGATAGGCAACCTTGGCTCTTTTATGACTTGTGGACTTCAACTCCCAGAATTCCTGAGCCAGCCAGCTATACCCCTTGTCTAGACTTTGCACGGAGATTGGGTGGGTAGGTGGCCTAGATGTGGCCTGTCTGTTTCATGGCAGAAGGGCAAACCAGCCAGTCTTTGATCTTTTTTTGATGCTCCATTGTATTGCAGTGGAAGCGTGTACTTATTGTCCTTCACCATTTATATCACACCTGCAATTTGTTACTTCAGAATGAATGGTAGTGCTATTGTTAACACTGCCTGGCAACCTCTTAAAGTAGTTGCAAAAAGTAAGGGATGGATTCTTCTCATTTGGGAAACAACGATGCCCCATAACAGGAGAAGAGTTTGAAGCAACTCAGGACACCAGTGAAGAGGGGGTTTCCCTCGCCTTCCCCTCATTCAGAGCCCAAGTATGTCTTTGGCTGCAGGCCTGGAAGATTGCTACATGAAGCCCTGTGCCACTTCCTTTTTAGCCTCATGACTTTTCTTTCTCCCTGTCGGGACCTTCATCTGATTGATAGATTCCTCTTGGGTATTTATTTAGGATTATCTCTTTTCTTTTCTCCTTTTCCGCTGATGCCTTCCGGCTGATGGCAGGTTAAACATAACCGTCTCTCTCTCTCTCTTTCTCTTCCCTCACCTCCCCCCCTCCCCATCCTTGGCACTTGTTTCCTTTGGGAAGGGCTAAGTTCAGGTATGTCTGAAGGGAGCTGTGGTTCTCCCTGTCTGATGTGGTTTGTTATCGCAAAGCTATTAATAAAAAAACTCTGTGTTTCCCCAGCTGTCACTCGGCTAAGATCAGAAATCATCCCTGATCTCAAACAGTGTTTTCGCCTAAGAGCAACGTGCAGAGGCACGAGCTCTAAAGCCTTTTGTTGGCTGTTTTTCTCCCCTACTCAATGGATCAGGTGCAGCTTGTCCTGATGTGGCTGTAAAGTATATTGGGAATTGAGGTGGGAGCTATTCTTTGGTGACAATACTTCATTGCTCTCCCCATGGCTGCTTTTTCTCCACCTAATATTAGGGAGGTCATGGCTTGTTTTGTCAGAAGTCTCAGTGGGGGATTAGGTCCGAGAGGCAAGCGCTCCAGGTGCGGCCGAGCACGAGGGGTTTATGCACTGCCTTGGCAAGAAGGGAAGGCATCCTTCGTTCCTAATGACAGGGCCCTGCATGCAGGGACATGAGGCTCTTCGCCTCCTCACAGATGTGTGGTTAAGCAAAAGACAATTGCAGATGTTCCTGGAATTCCCAAACCGGATACAGAATTGCTAAGTCTCTCTCTCTCCCTCCCTCCCTCCCTCTCTCTCTCTCTCTCTCTCTCTCTCTCTGTGTGTGTGTGTGTGTGTGTGTGTCTGTGTCTGTGTCTGTGTCTGTCTATCTATTTGTCTGTCTATCTATCAATATTTATGTGTGTGTCTGTCTGTCTGGGTGTCTCTGTCTGTCTGTCTTTCAGTCTCTCTCTCTCTCTCTCTCTCTGTGTGTGTGTGTGTGTGTGTCTGTGTCTGTGTCTGTGTCTGTGTCTGTCTATCTATTTGTCTGTCTATCTATCAATATTTATGTGTGTGTCTGTCTGTCTGGGTGTCTCTGTCTGTCTGTCTTTCAGTCTCTCTCTCTCTGTCTGTGTGTGTGTGTGTATAGAGGAGCACTCCCAAGAGTTTTTACATAATGAGAAGATCATGTTAGCCTTTTCTCGCTCAAGGGCTGGGTTTGCTCAAGCTCTCCTCTGAATGTGAGGAATAACACACTCCGCCATAAAAACAGAAGGAATGCTGTCCGTAGGAAGCTCACAGCTGAGCCAGAGAGCAAAGGGTGCCTTTCTTCTTGGGTTCCACAGCAATGAGCACTAAAAAAAAAACCCCAACCCATCCCCAGTATTAGAGCTACTATATAACCTTCTTGGCAAGCAGTCATCATGGCCTAATTCTCTATGGCAATTTGTGTATTTCCTTTTAAAGTTAGCGATCAAGTTCCAGTTTTGAGGAGGTTGTGGCAGATGAAGTATTCTTTTATTGATCTTTCACTACTTGGTGTCATTGTGTAACCTTGGGTTCAACTATTAGTTGAACTGTTCTGAGCTAATCCTTGACTTACAACAGTTCACTTAGTGACCATTTGAAGTTACAATGGCTCTGAAAAAAGTGGAGCTCTGTGATTGCTACACATTGTTTAATAAGTGCTTTGGCCTGATTATTTGTTTGTTTATACCTCACCTTTATTATTTCTATAAATAAAGCAGTGAACATAGCCAATGCACCTTCCTCTTCCTCTTTCCCCCACAACAACAACCCTTATCCCAGCTGGGCTAAGAGAGAATGACTGATCCAAGGTCATCCAGCTGGCTAAGGTGGGACTCTAACTCACAGTCTTTGGCTTCCGAGACTGGTGCCTTAACCAGTAGACCAGGGGTCGGCAACCTCGGCTCTTTCATGACTCGTGGACTTCAACTCCCAGAATTCCCGAGCCAGCATAGCTGGCTCGGGAATTCTGGGAGTTGAAGTCCACGAGTCATAAAAGAGCCGAGGTTGCCGACCCCTGCACTAGACCAAACTGGCTCATATTCCATGTTGAGTAGAAGAGCTGGGGAGAAACCGAATAATGAGATGTTTAATTGTCCCTGTCTTTTTTCCTTGCGGACTGACTCTTGCACACTAGTGGCATCCATTCTTATAGTCGGGAGCCTTGAGGTTACGCATGCCTTAATCCAATCTCCTGATTGGCCTATTGCAGCGTGTTCTATAGGGGCTGCCTTGAAACCCATTAGGAGGCTGCAGCTGGTCCAGAATGTGGCCATGTGTAATTTTGCGTGCAACACTGCACAGTCATGTACAACTGCTGCTTCAAGAGCTGCACTGGCTCCCAGCAGGCTTCAAGATAGAATTTCAGGGGCTGATTGTCACCTTTAAAGCCCTGCACCCAGTGGTGGGATTCAGGTAGTTTGCACCAGTTTGGCAGAACCGGTAGCTAACTTTTTGTTACCCAGGCCCAGAACGGACTTCCGGAAGCGGCATCCACACAAAGAACCAATTGTTCACACATTTGAATCCCATCACTGCCTGCACCCAAAGGGTAATGTTACTTGTGCCACCACCTATCTGCAATAGTTTTCTGCCCATCCCATCAGATTTGGCAGACATGTTTCCAGGCCCTTCTGTGATTCAAAGTCATCTCATGGGACCCAGGCAGCCTGCCGTCTCTGCCGTGTACTTGCCCTGTGGAAGTATACCTTCCCCCTGAGATTGGGGCGTCTGCAGCCCTATGGGCCTTTTCTCTCCAGTCATGGGTCCAGGATGTTAGTGGAGGCCAGTATCAATATCTTATTTTGTGCTGTCAGTAGTAGTGAGGTGCTTCAATAATTGTTAGATATGGCTTCATTATTATTTTTTAAACATTGCGTTTTTATCTATGTTTTTGGTTGGCCTCCTGGATTTATTTAGATGGGTGGCTGTGTACATTCATTAAATAAAATCATGATAATCTTTTGTTACATACTCTATTTGAGGCTAGCACTTTCTCTCTCTCGCATGTGCAGTATCTGTATACTTTTTTTTAAATCCCATTTATATCCCTCCCTTCTCCGAAGACTCAGGGCGGCTTACAATCTAAGCACAAATCAAATGTGCTTAGCAATAGCCTTCATTCTATGTATATGCCTGCTTATTAGGGCTTTCACCCCCCCCCCCCAAGCGGCATTATTACAAAGCCAGCTTATTGCCCCCAACAACCTGGGTCCTCATTTTACCTACCTCGGAAGGATGGAAGGCTGAGTCAACCTTGAGCCTGGTGGGACGCGAACCTGCACTAATTGCAGGCAGCTGGTGTTACTTAAGGAGGCATTAGCCCACTGCTCCACCAAGGCTCTATACTGCACCATGTTTGTCACTCCAGTGTCCAAATGTGAACATGTTAAATATGCCATTTTGCACTTACATTGCTAGATATTCTCTGGTTTAGATTGCTTTGGCTATTTAACCATATTCGCTTGAATGCCTTTGTTTAAATTGGTTATGTATCGATTAGAGGATTTCTGTTACCAATTACGAGATCAACTGAGGAATCTTTTGTGTCCAAAAACTGTTGAAAATTCAGATAAATTTCCTATCACTTTCCTTTTGTGTAGGTACCCATGCTTGTTGGCATGGTCTGAAAGGTTAGTGAGTCAGGATTTACCTGAGCTGAAATTATGTTACTTTTTAACATAATTACTTGTTCTTCTGTGCTCTTGATCATTATATTTACAGGTTCCTTAAAAAAATATTGACACCACATTGGCCAGCTTCCAGACCTAAACTGAAAATTTCTAAAATATCAGCTTCTGGTGATTTAGCTTTCTTTGCTCCATTGGCTGCTGATTAATAAATTAAATGACCACTTTAGGGAATGAAATGGGCAGTCTTCATTTTCTCTGTGCATGCTAACTTAATTCACTAAAATATTAAACTTCTTTTTATGTTGTTTGTCACCAGAGCTCTTCCTTGAACTTCAGAGCCTCCACCTCTCACACACAACTCATGTATATATTCATGTATTTTAATCTGAAGTAGCCTAATTATATCAGAAAAATTAAAATGTAAAGATAGTTCTGTAACAATATGTTCCAAAGTCAGAGATGCAGCCAGCATGTGACTCAGTGGTCTTCTTATGTCTCTTGACTGGGATAGTAGTATATTGTCCTCTTTAGAAAACCTCCTGTTCATTTTGCTAAGTGCATAAAGTGTCCTCTGAAAACCAATTATTCCATTATGGAGATTTCTCTTCTCCCAGAGACTTTTATTTCTTTTTTTAGTCCTGCTCTCCTTTCTATTAAAATTGTTTTTTTTTAAAAAAACATAGATAGATAGATCTTCATAAAACAAGTAATGATAACATCATATAACCCTGTGTTTCCCAACCTTGGCAACTTGAAGATGTGGGGACTGGCTGGAGAATTCTGGGAGCTGAAGTCCACACATCTTCAAGTTGCCAAGGCTGGAAAACATAATCTATTATAGAATGCAGTGATATTAGCAGAAGTCTAGACAAATGCGTAGAGGATAAATTCATTAATAACTACTAGACATGATGATTTTACATTAGTCAAAAGAGCATGGGAAGCCTGTAGCTGAACACGAGTGCAAAAATGTCTGTCTTCTCCTACTAATGATATTATGAAGAAATTCCTCGATAAATTATCTATGGTGAACAAATTATCAGTGAAGGATCTCTACACTTCCATAGCGTAGCTCAAGATACATAATAAACACTTGGTTTCCAAGATGTAACTGCCCTCCCACCTGTACACTTAGCTTTAGCGTGTACCCAGGAGATATTTGTTACCTTGGGAGCATACATATGATTCTTGCCAAAAATCTAACATCTGCACAGTTGATATTTATCAGGAAATTTATGTTTGGTCTTCAAGGAGAATGAACTGGAAAAAAAGTTAGACTTGTATCTCATTTATTTAGTCTTTAGCCTTCCTGTTTGGATGATAACCTGATAGGGAGCACACCTTACCAGTCACCAGAATGGATACATAACCATTTCCAGTCTTATATTTGGCATTATCATATGTTATCCATTGTTAATGCATTTTTTGGATAGTTCAGGTTCCTAATGGCTTGGCTATCCATCAAAAATATATTTTCTCCCCATTGCTTGTATAGGTGCTCAAAATTTCTGTTGCTAAGTGAGACATTTGTTAAGTGAGTTTTGTCTCATGTTATGACCTTTCCTTCCACTTGTTAAATGAATCTCTGCAGTTGTTAAGCTAGTACCACAGTTTTAAGTGAGTCTGGCTTCCCCATCGACTTTGCTTGTCAAAAGGTCATAAAAGTTGATCACATGACCCCAGGACATTGCATCCATCATAAATAGATACCAGTTGCCAAGCATCTGATTTTTGATCATGTAACGGTGTCAACTCTATAATGAGCCTAGCTGCAGCCATCTTTCTCTGTCTCATTCTAGATTGCCACATGCAAAGGAGGGAGGTTTTTTTTCTTCACAGACTCTACTCTAAACAATATTCTGTCCCATGGGAACCAAGGTCATCTCTTAGTTCCCAGACTGGGGACAAGGCAGTGCATTAGAAAGCCTGCCAAACATTTCTATTGGGAAACGTAGTAGAATGCATATTCTTGATGGTGGGTCATTGTATTTTGTAACTGGGTAATTTTTACTGGGAAATTCAGACTTGGTTTCACTTTTGACCGTGCCGATACTTTGTAACCAATAAATATATACTTTGAGGAATTCACAGGCCTCAGAGTTCTGCTTTATTCATCTCTGTCTATCGGAACCATGACATAGGAATGCTACAACAGTCATAAGTGTGAAAAACAGTTATTAGTCACATTTTTCAGTGCCATTGTAACTTCTAACAGTCACTAAATGAGGTGAATCACAGACTACCTGGACAGAATATGGTTTTGGAATATTATACTTGGGACTGAAGACTTCTTGGTGAAGCAACATTGTTTATAGGTCTGAATTTGTTTGGTAGCTGCTATACTGCTTTTCAAAAAAAGTGTACAACATACTTCAAAGCACTAAGTGTACAACATACTTTATAAGTGTACAACATACTTCAAAGCACTAAGCAATCTCAGTAAAACATATTACTTTGTGAAAAAGTCTCTGCTCCCCCTGTATCCAGCCTGCTGAGCTTTTGTCACCCAATCTGTGTCAAAAACAAGTTTGTCTGAATACAACAGCGAAACAACATGGCCTTGGTGGACACCTTTGCAAGATAGAAAAATTAATTCTGGCCCTGATTCTTGGAGGTGAACATTCTTGGACTTTGCTCTATTATCCTTGACGTCAGGTTGAAGATGACCTTCAACTGTAACAGGTTTCTTTCCACCTGGGGAAAAAAATGTAGTTGGGGATGTTTTTTTTTAAATGATATTTCTGGGATGATAACTGCAATCCCTTTTTGACATACTCTAAGGAATTAAGGTTTGAATGCAGGTGGGTCCTGCTGCATCCCTCCCCCCCACCGTATCATTTGCTGTCATTTGGACATCACCATGGAAATAATCCTCAGTGAAACAAAAATAAGTGTAGAACCGGTTGGACAGAAAGTGCAGGCTGAGACAGCCTCGGTGGAGGAAGGGAGAAACACAAGGCTTAAGGCCAGGAAGAAGACAGTGGAGGCCCAGTAGGAAAACCCTCTTGGTTCTAAATCCTAGTCCCCAGCATGGTGCCTTTGGGCAATAGTATGTCAGCTGATACCTTTCTTGGTGATTGCAAAGCTATGTGCACTAGATGTATTTTTTGGTGTAAATCAGCAGTATTAAGCTTTGTGACTGGCTACATCGTACATAAATGTGATGCCACTTGAAAATGAGAGTAACATTCTCATATTCCAAAAATGCCCACTAGCCTTCCTTAGAAGTTGCTGGAATCAAAGTCACTGCTGCACTTCCCAAAGGGTGGCTCCTATTTCTTATAGTACAGATTTGTCTCACTGAAAGTGGATTCTCCCCATTTCCACTCAATGTGGTGAACTCGATCAGCAAGGCTGATATCTTGCCTAATATAAACAAATGTAAGAGTCCCTTGAGCAAACATTTGTATGCATTTGTTTGTATAATCATCTTCCTGCCGCACCAGTTTTGGGGATAAATGTAATTCTGGTAAGGGCATATTGGCTCATTGGTAACAAAGTACTTGTGAAAGGATGCCGAATGTGCAAGGATGATGAGGCAGTTTATATATAATCTTTTCACAATCATGTTTAGGACCAACAGACATCCCTTAGGCCCTCTATAGATGGATATGTCTTTGCTGCCATTGATTGTCCAGATTTTTTCAGCCCAGATCTGGTGACTCTGATCAGGTTAAAGATGCTGTTTCAGTATGAATTCTTATGCCAGAAGTATGGATTTTGTTTTTTTGGTTTTTTTTTAATTAGTGGTCATTGAAAAATTGAGAGCATGTTTTAGACACTCTTGCAAAATAGTTGCCAGGTGGGGATTTCTATTGACAAAGTAATTGCTGTGGTGGTAAACATTACAAAACAGTCAGCAAACTAGTGTTTCTCTTCAATCTCATGCATCTTTGTTGAGATGCTTCCTATCTTCCCAACTTGTATTTATATGTTCACTGGGTTACAAACATTTCAGAGGCAAATTTAGAAATAAAATTCATGCTAAGAATCGATGGTCATTTCTATATCTGGGACTGAATTTTTTTTTCCAGGAAGGGCCAGAATAGTTAAAGAGAGAGGTGCCAATATTTCTGAATGAGGATTACAGGGGCAAAATAGGAAGTATTCAAGTTCTTTATCCATGTTAGGTACTTGCATTGTGCTTCTGAGTGATGGAAAGTTTAATGAGTGTTAGCATATAAAGAGACCTACTCTCGTTGCTTACCCACTGGTTGTTCACTCCTTAGCTGAGGAATGGAGAACTTGAGGACTGTTTTCTTATTGTTTATGGCAGCAATAAAGGAATCTTGATAGTAAGCTACTAGAACAAAGCAATTTCAACTCTAATCAGAAGAATTAAAGATTCTCCAGTTCTGCTTCAGAGAGATACTGGAAACTTAAGAGTCTTTCCATAATAAAGATTTTTTTATATGTGCATAGAATAAATATATCAGAAGTTTCAGCACATTAGCATTCCAATACATTCCTGTTCCACAGAAGATATCTAGAAGAACCTTGCAGGAAAATCTTTTGCTAGGAATGTTCTCTTTTCAGCAGAGATTGCCTACCTGCTATCACAGAAAAAGAAATACTCCTCCCCTTGATTTGGGAGCAGGATGATATCTTCACTCATCACTTTTTTTTGAGTCATTTTAGCTTCCATTAAATATACTGTCAAATTTTTGCCAGCGCTTGCACTGCAAACTCTTCTCTCAAGAAAAGTAAAATATTATGAGCTGGGACCACCCACACTGCACCTTTTGGGTCAAACTAACTTTGCCACACCACTGTTGTGTTCTTGTGACTTTGTTGTATTCGAGGGACAAGCAGCTTTCCCTTTATACCAGCATCTCAAGACAGTTTTGTAAAAAGGCCAAACATAGGACAAATGCACACAGTGTATACTGAATAGGAGGGAAAACTATTTCATTTGTTTGTTTTTCCCCCCCTTGTTGTTGTGGAACGGGGGTGAGGCATTTATACTTACTCCAGGAGCTGCTGCAACTCAGGGAATGGAGCAGCAGGCTGAATTTGTTATTTATTTGTTTGTTTGATTGATTGATTTTTATAGCCGCCCATCTCAGCAAACAATTCTGGGTGCCTGGTGAATGGAGTGATTTTATTCTCTTTCTGCTGGCCGCTAGAGGGAGCCCGAATAGATTCACCGCATTCCTGTGGCCTGCAGTCACTATTCCAAAATCAGTAGGCGAGAAAATGACGAGAGGGCTGACTTTAAAACACTGTGGAGGGATTGGGGAACAAAAATGGTGCCATATGGAAATACCCTTGGATGGGATCCAGCAAGATCAGCTTGATCAGCTTCCAGATTCCCAAATGGGTTAGACCTTCATCTCTTGATTGCAATAGTGGAAAGTCCCTGTGCTATGCTGTAATACTGACTGACTTCATGATTGGGCTTTGGCATACCAGCACTTTAAGGCTGTTTTCCCTGTTCGAAATAATTTTGAACTCACACAGGTTTTTGGAATCTGAAGCTTTGAAAACTTCTATATAATTTGGCTTTCTGCTGGGGAATTTATCCAGTGACGTGAGGAAATGCAAAGTGCAGATGCAGCCACAATCGAGCCCATTGCTAAGCAAGGCAGTTAAGCATATTTTGCCCCATTTTTTTAAATCTTTCTTGCCACAGTTGTTAAGTGAATCACTGCAGTTGTTAAGTTAGTAACATGGTTGTTAAGTGAATCTGGTTTCCTCATTGTCTTGGCTTGTCAGAAGGTTGCAAAAAGTGAACACATGGTCCTGGGACATTGCAACTATGATAAATACAGGCCAGTTGAAAAGCATCTGAAGTTTGATCATGGGGATGCTACAACGGTCTTAAGTGTAAAAAAGGCGTTTTTTCAATGCTACTGTAACTTCAAATGCTCCATAAATGAATGGTTGTTAACTTGAGGATTATCTGTATACTAAAGTCTGAGCTTGAATAAACAGTAACTGTGAGAGGGACCTTGGAGTCCTAGTGGATGATCACTTGATATGAGCCAGCAGTGTGCATCAGCAACCGAAAAAGCTAATACAATCCTGAGTTGTATAAACAGAGATATAGAATCAAGATCACACAAAGTATTAGTACTGCTTTTTAAAACCCTAGTAAGGCCACACCTGGAATACTGCAGCCAATTTTGGTCACCATACTACAAAAAAGATGTTGAGATTTTGAAAAAAATTCAGAGAAGAGCAACTAAGATAATCAAAGGCCTGGAGACTAAAACATACAAAAGAACGGCTGCAGGACTTGGATTTGGCTAGTCTAAAGAGAAGAAGAAATAGGGGTGATATGATAGCAGTCTTTCAGTATTTGAGGGGCTGCCACAAAGAAGAGTGGTTCAAACTAGTCTCCAAAGCACCAGAGGGCAGGACAAGAAACAATGGTTGGAAACTGACCAAAGAGAGAAGCAATCTGGAGTTAAGGAGAAACTTTCTGACAGTGAGGACAATCAACAAGAGGAACAGCTTGCCTCCATAAATCGTGGACACTCCATCACTGGTGATTTTAAAGAAGAGACTAGTCCAGGCGTGTCAAACTGCTGGCCTGCCGGATGCGGCACGAAGAAATTGTGGCCACCCCATTGCTGGAAATAGGGGAAAAATTCCAATATGTCGCGCGACGTCATGTGACGCCGTGAGTTTGACATGTCTGGACTAGACAGTCGCTTGTCTGAAATGGTCTAGGTTCTCCTGCTTGAGAGGGAGCTGGACTAGAAGACCTCCATGGTTCTATTCTATTCTATTCTATTCTATTCTATTCTATTCTATTCTATTCTATTCTATTCTATTCTATTCTATTCTATATGGTAATACCTATATTAGCTACTTTCAGATGACTAGTTGTAGTTTGGACTTTTGAGAAATCTTACTGAGCACAGATCCTCCAGTCAAACACCTTTCAAAGCTGCTTCATTTTCCTATATTTTTAATTGCAGCCTCACTTTATTTTATATGGCCTTTTCAAGATTGTTTCTCTCCTGTACTCTTTCACTTTGTGGGTCCTTGATGAATGTGGAACTCCCACCCATAGCTGGCATCTCACATTGGGCAACGAGGGGGAAAGGAAATAAGTTTTGATTTAAAGGGAATAATTTGTTCTCTAAATAGCAGAGTTGTAAGTTTCTTCCTTTTCTGCTCTGGTTGACCATCCACCGTACCTTATATTTTGGGGTAAGGGCCAAGAACATGGAATGTACCCTGTGGAATATCTCTCAGGTGGACTCGGCACAGTTGAAGGAGGACTGTGGACACCTTGTTCACTAGGGTTGGTTGAAGGTTTCTGTGGTCTGCCCTGGGGCCAGCCATCAGGGCGTGAGGATGTTTGTCAGAAGATTTACCTAAGGCCACCAGCAAATTCTGGAGTATGGTGAAATTCAGCCAGCAGCCACAAGTTTTTTTTTCTTCATAAAGTCTCAGCAAATATTAAAAAAAACCCTTTTTTTAAAGGAGAGTGGGTGGGAAGAAGCCTCTTTGACGCCTATGGCCATTGCCAAGTTATGGTAGCAGAGGTGGAAAACTTCATGTGTGTGGTGTGCCTTGGAAGCAACAGCTCATTAAGTTGCTGGGGAAGGTGCTGGAGGGATTTTATAGGCCACCGAAAGATCTTCTGAGGTTTTAAAAGCAGGGCTGCAACTTTTGCTTTAAATATCTCTCTGGAACTAAAAATCACGTCACTTTTAATGGCTACTCAAACAACATATGGGATGTTGTTTTATATATATATGTGTGTGTGTGTGTGTGTGTGTGTGTGTGTGTTATGTTTATTTCCCTAGGAGACATTTTATCATGCAAACAGTTTGAGGAATTTTATAAACATCTCATCTGTTGTTGTTTTGTGTGTGTGTGTGTGTGTGTGTGTGTGTGTGTATTAATCTTTGAATGGAAGAGCCAGCATTACCCAAATATATTGGTGATGCTGTGAAAGGGCCATTTATTATCCCCTTGCCTATTTAATCTCTCCTTAAAAAGAAGACAGGTTTGCAATGCTCTTTGTAAGGGACTGCCTTTGAGGGCAGCCAGTACCTTTGTTTATTCATTGTACATGAATGTGTGAACTTGCTGGCAGGGATTCATCCGATAGAAGTACAGATGCCTACTTTCTTCCTGCCCCCCCCTCCATCCAATGCAGAAGGACATATCCTAAGTCAGAAAGGGCTCATTCCATTGGCCACTTCTTCAGTATAAGCTGTACTTCCTCCCTCTCTGCAGCTCTGCAAGCAGGTAGATAGACAAAGACTGAACCTGTTATGGTCTACAGCTTTCCAGTTGTTGCCTAGTATAGTTGGAAGAGAGAACCTGTGCTGGTTTTCTCCATCTGTACCATTCAATTCTATCCTGGATTCTTGGATGCTCTAACTTACGGCTCTGGCTGCTGTTGTTGTTTTTTCCTTAATTCCCAACTTGCTGTTGAGTCATACATTATTATAATTTGCAGCTTAGATGCAAATGTAAACATATATTCACGTTTGCGATTTAAAAGGGTAAAGAATTGAAAGCCAGAAATACAAGTCCTATTGGACAGTGAAGATTTTTTAAAAATATTTTTTATTGAGGGGTCCTTGGTGCTCTCTTGAGCTTGCTTGTGTTCTTGCAGGCATTTCATTACCCTAACTAGGTAACATCATCAGTGCTGGTAAGGAGTGCTGTTTGCCGTCTGTTTACACCAGCTGCCTGCAATTAGTGCAGGTTCTCATCCCACCAGGCTCAAGGTTGACTCAGCCTTCCATCCTTCCGAGGTAGGTAAAATGAGGACCCAGATTGTTGGGAGCAATAAGCTGACTTTGTAATAATGCCGCTTGGGGTGTGTGTGTGAAAGCCCTAATAAGTAGGCATATATACATAGAATGAAGGCTACTGCTAAGCTTGTAAGCCGCCCTGAGTCTTCGGAGAAGGGCGGGATATAAATGGAATTAAAATAAATAAATAAATAAATAAATAAATAAATAAATAAATAAATAAATAAATAAATAATTCTGGTGTCCTGCCTGTGTGTCTCACACAGACAGGCAAGACACCAGAATATAAACTGAGAGCAAACTCCACTCCTTACTAGCACAGATGATGTTACCTAGTTAGGGTAATGAAACGCCTGCAAGAAAACAAGCAAGCTCAAGAGAGCACTAAGGACCCCTCATTTCACACCAGAGCTACAAATATTCTCCTTCATTGGTAATTCTTTATTCTAAGACAATTTTACATAGGCTTAAAAAAAACTACAGAAAGAAAAAGAAAAAGGAGGAAAAGAAAGAAAATATAAAGTATAGGTAAGTAAGAGAAAAGGGAAAGATAATAAGAGAAAGAAGAGAAAAGAGTATTTAAAGAAGCAACTTTGCAGCAGTTACAAACACAATGATTAAAGTCTCCATCCTAAGGCAGTGAAATTCTTTAGCCTCTGTAGCCTCACTGAAAAAGGAATGGCTGCTCTTTGATAGGATAGTCTTAGAAATTTTATCCAGGTGGGCCCCGTATAGTAAGTTTGAAGGCCTCTGTTTATCTCATTCGCTATGTGACTTTGGGATGTAGGCTGCACCAAGAGAGCTAGAAAACCAACCTTGGAGTGATAAGAAAAAGCTACATTTCAGTGGTTTCATATGAGTAATTCAAAGACTAGTTTCCAGACTGTATTTTTTTTTCCTTTGCTCATATCGGTTTTATCTTCCTGTCGCTATTATGTATATTGTATGTGTAAGAAAAGTGATGTATGAAGGCATTAGGGAACGTCTTCTCTGATTTCTCTCCAATCCCTTTTCTCTTAATTCTTGTATCACATGTATGAAACTGAAATAAACAAATATATATTTATATACAGTGTTCTTTGTGTCATTAGGTGGTAGCAATGAGGTTGTGTGAGTATATACGGTATACTCAGCACTTGGAATCTTGATGAAGAGAGATTTTTTTGGCTTGCTGCTTTTATTCTCAAACACAAAAGTGATGCGAGGATTATGCTTTGGTTAATTATTTATTTTATTTTTTTTATTTTAATTCCATTTATATCCCGCCCTTCTCCGAAGACTCAGGGCGGCTTACAAGCTTAGCAGTAGCCTTCATTCTATGTATATGCCTGCTTATTAGGGCTTTCACACACACCCCAAGCGGCATTATTACAAAGTCAGCTTAATTGCCCCCAACAATCTGGGTCCTCATTTTTAATTAGCAACAAATTGTAAATAAAAATTATGTTCCTGGTGAGAATGGCCTTCTGTATAAAAAGCTATCACTTATAGTTTTTAAATATGTTTTTTTTTAATTACAGAAACCCATTCTGGATTAGTTCACTCAAGTCACAAATGAACCACTGATATTCACACACAATAATCTATTGTTTTTAGTTAAAAGGTTTTTCAAACCTACGCTAGATTTTCTTGCCTGCCATCCTAAATTGGGCAATATCATGGAGGTGATTGGCATATTGGGCATGCTCCAAAATTCATTTTAGCCCCAAGCAGGTCTGACTTGGTTTGGGGTATGAGCAACTTCCTCAGTTAGCTCACTCTCCAATGCACGCAACTTACTAACCTTAACAGAATAACAGAGTTGGAAGGGACCTTGGAGGTCTTCTGGTCGATCCCCCTGCTCAACAGGAGACCCTATACCATCTCAGACAAGTGATTGTCTCGTCTCTTCTTAAAAGCCTCCAGTGATGGAGCACCCACAACTTCTGATAGCAAGCTGTTCCACTGCTTAATTGTTCTCACTTTCAGGAAATTTCTCATTTCTAGGTTGTTAGTTTCCATCCATTGTTTCTAATTTTGTCTTCATTTGATTTGGAGAGTAGATTGACATCTCTCTCCCCCCTCCTCTTTCTTGTGGTAGCCCATCAAAGAAGAGGGGCTGTGAAGGATTTCTTTGGACAGGGTTTTCCAGTCATAACCTATTTCACTATCCTTTATAACGTTTGTGACTGAACAGAGAGGTCCTTCTTTATCTTTTTAGTGGTTTCAGTTGGCTGCATAGAAGAGAGAAACAGATGATGGTTGGTGCCACAGTGATGCCAACCCTGAACTCATTACCCACAGGGAGGTGATGATAGCCCCTCAGTCTCCTTTGTGGTGGCCAAAAGATTAAAACAAGAGCAAATGCAGCATGAGCCCAGGTCAACTGGGTTGACAAAAGAGTGCCTGGGGAAGGAGAACAGTGAATTGGCTAACTCTCTGAACAAAGCCAATAATTATTAAATGCACACACACACACACACACACACACACAGAGAGAGAGAGAGAGAGAGAGAGAGAGAGACAGACAGACAGACAGACAGACAGACAGACAGACAAAGAAAGAAAGAGACACCAGGCAGACAGACAGACAGACAGACACACATAAATAAATATCTATAACTTTAGCCAAGAGCCAAACAAGAGCCATTTGAAGCAGCCAGATTGTCCTAACAGCATGGACGAGACAGGTAATTCAGTTAAGAATTGCTACTAAGAAAACCCTCAGAAACCCTCAAGGCTTCACATTAACCATTAGTTTCAATAACTGTTCAAGGTAGATGAGTGTTATTATCATATACCTGGATATCTTCAGCAATGCTGATGGAAGGATTGGGCAACTTGGAAGTAATGAAGTAACAGGAGAGCAGAAATCTGAATGGAGAGTGAATAGATATAGTCTCTTTGCCAATAAGTTAGGTTAACCCACTAGAACTAGTGGCACAGACTGCCTTTAGTCATTCTGGGAAGTGGGGCTGGATAAGATAAAGGTAAAGGTTCCCCCGCACATGTGTGCTAGTCGTTTCCGACTCTAGGGGCTGGTGCTCATCTCTGTTTCAAAGCTGAAGAGCCAGCGCTTGTCCGAGGACGTCTCCGTGGTCATGTGGCCGGCATGACTAGACGCCAAAGGCGCAAGGAACGCTGTTCCCTTCCCACCGTAGTGGTCCCTATTTTTCTACTTGCATTTTTATGTGCTTTCGAACTGCTAGGTTGGCAGAAGCTGGGACGAGTAACAGGCGCTCACTCTGTTACGCGGCGCTCGGGATTTGACCCGCCAAACTGCCAACCTTCTGATCGACAAGCTCAGCGTCCTAACCCACTGAGCCACCGCGTCTGTCTATCCACGGGCTGGATAGACAGACACAAAGCATACTTGCATCCAATCATGAATTAAGGAGGGAATCCCCATAGGTGGTAATCTTGCTTATTTTTAAGAAAAGGGATTTGGAAATTCTTTGCCAAAAATAATAACCGGCGTCAGTTGTTTTGCCTCTGTCAGCCTCACTAGATAGATCAGATCAGAAAATCAATTCCACAAGAAGATTGGAACTCTACTTTTATTGAGATTGGTTTAATAATAGAAAGTTGCAAGTTGGATTGTGCGTTATCTTCTCCTTATAACCCAGTGAATCAAGGAGACAACTCGCTGAGCCACTTCCAAATATTATCCTGCTTCCCAGGGTTTAAGCTGGAATGTCCAAGCCTGGCAAGTTTAAAACCTGTGGACTTCATCCCCCAGAATTCCCCAGCCAGCCATTGAAGTCCATCCGTGTTAAAGTTTCCAAGGTCTGTCATCCTTGCTTTAAATAATGTTCCATCTCTCTGCCTAAATAATGGTTCTTGAATATTTTTGTCAAGGACATCTACCCTCTCTACAATCTCATGCTTTTCTGTAAGATGGGCAGACCATACGAGCTACATTTATAATGGTTGCATTTGTGGCTTTTCATTCTTATGCACAAATGTTTCATTTTGTTATTTCTTCAGAGCTTGCTGTAATCTACCAAGTTTCGTTAAAATGAAACTTGATTCATTACTCTCTTCTTATTCATATTTTTTTAAAAAAAAAATAAAAGTTCATTTTATGATACTTTTACTGCTGATGTTATTTTGTTGCACATTTTAGCCAAATAATATTTTAATTGTGTTACTCATTGTAGCACTGTGAAGGCAGGCATTACAAAATGCAGGCTACGGCATTAGTTCAATTAAACTCCCGCCCCCCCTTTCCTTGTTAGTCTATTGCTTTTTCTTGAATTTAGCCAATGGGCAGCTGTCTCAGGTCAAATACACCCGGAGGACACTAAATTGGGAGAGGCTACTCTTTGTTCTCTTGCACAATGCTTGGTTGTAGTCTTTCACATCTGATCTTTTCTAGCTTCTGTATTTCATGCTTTATAAACCATATTAATTTCTCACTTATATTTTAAAGTGTGATAAAGTCCTGGTTGAATTCCTCCCTGCACAAGTTATTTAAACTCCCTCTTTTACATCATTATCAAGGATTTTTGCATACATAAAAAGTAAGGAGAACCTCAAGTGGATGTTCCTCTTGGTTCTGTGGAAGTGCAAAATTTTACTCCTTTTACCTGTGCAGTTCGAACTAATCAAGAATCCTAATTGCCTTGCAAGTGTTTGATACAGGCCAAATGGAGTAGAGTGTTTTGAACAGGAATGATTGATTCTTTGCCTGTTCTCTGGAATGAAACGCATGGGAGCAGCTGCTTTGCAGTAGGTCCCAGCTTATTAGGCTGTTGGGCCGGTCCTGCTTGCTTGCTTTCTCATAGTAGTGTGTTTTGTGGTTGCAACCACACCAAACTTGTAGAGGAGGAAACCCATGAGGGATTAAGAGGTCAGTCTGCATTCTAAACAGTTTCTGTATGTGTCTGAATGCAAGTGTCAAAGCTACTTGCTCCCATCAGTGTCATTAGGAACCCCTGGAGGGCACAGGTGGAATGTGACTTCCCCAAGCCATAGTTAGTTCCCACAGCCAAGCCTTGCTTCCCCGTGATGGAAGCCATTCAGAGGCCAGCACTTGCAGACTCTGAAAGGGTGGGCAGGCAAATCCTTCTGGCCTCCATTTCTTGGGACACCTGCTAAGATTTGGGGAAAGCAAGACAAGCTTCCATGGTGAGCTTGTGTGACTTTCCACGCCTGGTCCAGGAAGGCACCACAATCAGCAGAAGAAAACCAGTTTTGCCTGCAGAAGAGTTACTCTTAAAGGGAGATGCTAAATCACTGAGAAAGACCCTGCCACAATCCTGCCAATCAAAGCAAATACTAAGATGTGAATTGTTTAGCTAGATGACCTGGCATAAGGCAATGTCTTAAATTCAATTCCCATGAACGTCAGTTTGAACAAATATAACAGATGTAGATACTTTGTTGTTGTTTTTTCCTTTGAGCAGAGTTGCCAGAAGCAAATAACCTAAGGTAACAAAAAGTCCTAGAGTCATTTTGGTTGAGATAAGGCTGTGATACTGTATTGGACTTAGACAGGGAGATGTCAAGTTCAGACATCCAGTGAGCCATTAAGTTCGCTAGGAAACCTTGAGGCAGTCATGCAGGATAGAGATACATATGAAAAGCAACATATCCATAAAATTGTAGCTTGGCAGCTGCTGTTTAATAAAAAAAATTGTACATTCAAATGAGATAAGCATTTTCAGACTCCTGTTCTTAGGGGTTTAACCAATCCCATCTGCTTTGTCAACTGTGACCCTTCCAGAAGAGGTTATCTAGCACTTCTTCATGTTTATGTTGGAGTACTACAGTGTATTTTCTGTCCTTGAAGATGGTGTGGAAATGTCAGTTTTCACACAGAGTTCTTTCTTCTCCCAGAACCTTCTTTTCCATTATTGGAGGTATGTCAGGTGTCCAGGAGGATTAACCCTACTTCACCTGTGTTAGCTAGAGTTTACTGTCGCAAGCTTTCAGTAGGTCGGTAAAAAGTAGTGTTATTCCAGCAAGGGTTGTGCTTTTCTCAAGCTAAGTGCCATTGTAAATTCTTTTACTTACAGTTTTGTCCATTGTGCACAAGCTTGAAGAAGAAGGCAGAATGAACACTAAAGTGGTACTTCCTGAATACCCCATTTTATTACTGATAATCTCACTGAAAAATGCCTTGTAAGCTTTATAGTATGGGGCGATGGACAGGTATAGCGCTCCAGATGTTGCTGAAGTACAATTCTCAACATCCCTCACTACTGGCAATCTTGCAGAACTTGCTGTGATTTGTGGTTTAGCAACGTCTATGGAACCAGAGGTTCCTTACACCTATTTTAAGGGGATTAGAGAAGGAACTTTCTTTTTCAGTTAAGACATCATAGAGACAATGGGAAACTAAGTCAACCAACGAAGCAGTGCCTGATCTCAAACAAACTTGTCCTTCAGGTTTTATTGAGCTGACAATCCTGATTACAAAGTTAACTTCATTACAAAAAAAAATACACATACAAGATTTGTATCCTTGTTTTGAAGGCCAAAGAATCTTATTTGTTTCCATACAGAGGACCACATAAACTCACTGCTTGCTATGTTTCAATATGCTCTTTGTAGGAATTGTTCTTACTTTTGGCTTGTCGGCACAAGAATATTCTGCTTGTGACGAACTCTCATCTTTCCAAAGAGTGTAAAGTATAGGTGGTTCCCAGCCTTAAAACTAGCTATACTAATACCATTCACTACATAGTACTAGCCCATACTCTTCTATCCATGCAACAACACCATTACATCTACATATCACGTCATACAATTGTTAATTTATTTGTTTGTATCCCACCTTTATTATTTTTACAAATAAATCCAGGTGGCAGACATATCTAGCATAACTATATACTGTATCCTATTTTTCCCCACAACAACAACTCTGTGAGGGGAATGGGGCTGAGAAAGAGTGACTGGCCCAAGGTCACCAGCTGACTTTCTTGTGTAAAGCAGGACTAGAACTCACAGTCTCCTGCTTTCTAACTTGGTGCTATAACCACTAGATCAAACTGGCTCTCATCATACATCATTCATATAATGCCTTCTATTCTTGAAAGTGGTTGTCTTATTTTTAGAAGATCTCAACAACTATATTCAATCACAACTTTTCAAACTTTCCCTTCATCTTGTCTTACTCACCCTTTCTTCATGTATTTGTTGCATTATTTGATTCTCACTAGATTTTTTTTGTTCTTGTTACTCAGTTGTATATTCAATCCACAGCCATTCAGCACCCATTCTTTCTTGGCCCTATCTCTTCTTGTTTAATACAAACATTTCTGAAATACCCTATTTCTATTATACTTGTTTTTACATTTCTTTTGACATATCCAGCTGCTACATCAATTTCTGCTTCGATATAAAAAGTGCACTGGTGCAAATTCTGCTATAGGTTTGCTTCCTTCAACTAGCATTCATTTCCTTTGCTCAGGGATTTGTATATTTGTTTTTATATCCTTTATTTCTTAATGTAAATTTTGTATTATTTTTATCTGTTGTTTTTATATTTGTGATCTTTATCCAATTGTGCACTTCCCAGAGTAGCTTTTGGTTGCTATGCAAGTTTGTTAATAAATAACATGTAATATACCATATACTACCCATCCATTTAACTCAAAGTTTGTATTTTCAAAACTTTTCATCCTTTTAAACATCTTTTTACATGTTTCATAAACATTCTAGCAAGCAATAGAAATTTGTCTACTTGCTCTAGTTAAAATTGTTCACTCATTGGTTCGCTCATTTTTCTTGTGAAACAATAGTAAGGTAAAGGTAAAGGCTCCCCCGCACATGCGTGCTAGTCGTTTCCGACTCTAGGGGCCGGTGCTCATCTCCGTTTCATAGCCGAAGAGCCAGCGCTTGTCCAAGGACGTCTCCGTGGTCATGTGGCCGGCATGACTAGATGCCAAAGGCGCACGGAACGCTGTTACCTTCCCACCATAGTGGTCCCTATTTTTCTACTTGCATTTTTACGTGCTTTCGAACTGCTAGGTGGGCAGAAGCTGGGACGAGTAACAGGCGCTCACTCTGTTACGCGGCACTCGGGATTCAACCCGCCAAACTGCCGACCTTCTGATCGACAAGCTCAGCGTCCTAACCCACTGAGCCACCGCGTCCCTTCTGTGAAACAATAGCCTTCATTAATTTTCTGATTCATAAATCTTCTATCATATTGTCTGACATTCACTGCAATCACTCAGGTTCTCAGCCAACAATTAGGCATCATATTGCATACAATGCATATTGTCACACTTCCAATCTTACCACAAGCATTGGTAATATATTTATCCAATATATGCTAAATCACCAATGGGAATTTCACAGTTCCCTGCTCAGTATTTAATTATTTGTTCAAAGCATTTTCATGCATACTTTATTTCCACTAGATACTACAGTACTCTTGCTGGGTTCACTAAGCAACCTTCAACTCTATACTTGGTCAAAAAAAAATTCCATAATTCAAATCTGTGTTATATGTTTCTCTAGATCAGGGGTGTCAAACTGCCAGCCTGTGGGCTGGATGCATCATAGCAAAACCATGCCCACCCCATTGCCGGCAATGGCAAAAAAACACGTCACGTGACGTTGCGAGTTTGACACCCCTGCTCAAGATCAACAAATAAAATTTTGTTCTCACTTTCTTACATTTTTCAGTGATCTGCTGAAGAGCAATAATCTGCATAGCCTTGGCCTAGCATAAAGTCAGACTTCATTTCCCAAAATTTATGTATTGCCAAACAGCTTCCCAGGGAGTCTAAACCATCAGATACTTCTGTAGTATTTATGTTCATTGTTTCCTTTTGTACAGGGAGACAATAACAGCATTCTTCCAATTGTCAAGAATAGATTTAGACTTCAGGCAGGTTAATTAAGTTGCACAACATATCTATGCATTATCCATATATTAATATTGTCTAGTTATACTGTCTACACCTGCAGCCTTAGTACTATTATCCAACATTCCCAAAGCATTCCACATCATCAGTCTGTTCTGTGATATTAACAGAGCTACTCATTTCATTTCCATTCCTTGGCATACCATTAACATTTCCATGCAAGTCTTCAAACTTCTCCTTCCAGAATTCCATCACTTTAACTCGAATCATGTTACGATTTTTATATTCAATTCCATCAAGTCTATTGGCGGCTTGTCATTTAATCTACTGCACCTATTTCCAAGGCAAGTTTTAATTTTCGTCAAAATCATTTTGCATTTTTGTCTTCCTCTTTTAATCTCAACAATTCCTTGACCTCTTTGACTATTTTCTTTGCAGCTTTTTCTTTCTAATCACATTATGCCGTATATTTTTTTCCATTTTGCTTCCTTCCTTTCCCTGCCTTTTTTATTTCATCGTTTGCCAAGTATCAAGCATCCGTTTTCAAACTTCCGATTAACATAATTCCACAAATTTCTATAGCACTCAGTAACATGACTCTTCATTTTGTTCCACATCCTCCTTGTTTGTGTCCACTTTCCATTCTTTCTGTTGGAAAACTAAACTTTCTTCCAATACCTTTTTGTAGATATTGCCATTCAGCTGGCTTTAGTAAATTATGTTCCTTTTGTGAACTTTCACCAATTTTACCATTAATAATTGCTTAAAAATAACTATTCTGTTTTCTATATTCATTTTTTCCTGAAGAAAGCTTCCTACCATTTTTAAATATAGTTACTCCAAAGGTTCATTTTCTCATGAAAGCTAAGGTCAATTATAATTTATTTCCCTAACAACCTAGAAATTTGTTGTCTTTTTCCTCCTATTTTTTTATGCTTTGTAAATTTAAATTTTTTTCTTACTTTCAATTGTAATTGTGAAGAAAATTTACTTTTTTTTAAAAAAAGGATCTGAAACACAATTCATGCTTTTTAGCCCTTTCATTACCATATAAAAACAACAACAACAACAACAACAACAACAACAACAATAATAATAATAATAATAATAATAATAATAATAATAATAAAAGTTGGAAGGAGGGAAGAAAGGAAGGAAGGGAACGAAAGAAGGAAGGTAGAACTTATTTCCTGCTTTAAACTTTCACTTCTATGCCTTCAGTTTTACTCTCAACCCAAATCCAAGTCCAAATAACAACAACAACAACAACAACAACAACAACAACAACAAAGTTGGAAGGGACCTTGGAGGTCATCTAGTCCAACCGCCTGCTCAGGCAGGAAAACCTAAACCATTTCAGACAAATAGCTGTCCAGTCTCTTCTTAAAAACTTCCCATGTTGGAGCTGCATCTGGAGGCAGGTTGTTCCACTGGATAATTGTTCTGTCAGGAAGTTTCTCCTTAGTTCTAGGTTGCTTCTCTCCTTGATTAGTTTCCATCTGTTGCTTCTTGTCCTTCAGGTGCTTTGGAGAATAGCTTGACTCCCTCCTCTTTGTGGCAGCCCCTGAGATATTGGAACACTGCTATCATGTCCTCCCTCGTCCTTCTCTTCGTTAAACTACACATACCCAATTCCAGCAACCATTCCTTATATGTTCTAGCATCCAGTCCCCTAATCATCTTTGTTGCTCTTCTCTGTAGTCTTTCTAGAGTCTCAACATTTTTTTTACATCATGGTGACTAAAACTGGATGCAGTATTCCAAGTGTGGTCTTACCAAGGCTTTATAAAGTGGTATTAACACTTCACGTGATCTTGATTCTTTCCCCCTGTTAATGCAGCCGAGCACTGTGTTGGCTTTCCTGGCAGCTGCAGCACATTGCTGGCTCATATTTAAGTGATTGTCCACTAGGACTCCGAGATCCCTCTCACAGTTACTACTATTGAGCAAGATACCCCCTATACTATACCTGTACATTTGGTTTTTCTTGCCTAAATGTAGAACCTTACTTTTTTCACCATTGAATTTCATTTTGTTAGATAGCACCCAGTGTTCGAGTCTGTCCAGATCCTGTATCTTAAGCCTATCTTCTGGAGTGTTGGCTATTCCTCCCAGCTTGGTGTCGTCTGCAAATTTGATGAGTTCCCCATCTATCCCCTCATCCAAATCATTGTTGAAGATGTTGAAGAGCACTGGGCCCAGAACAAAGCCCTGGGGCACCCCACTACACACTTCCCTCCATGTAGATGCAGTTCCATTGAGGACCACATGCTGAGTATGGCCAGTCAGCCAGCTACGAATCCATCTGGTGGTGATGCTGTCTAACTCACATTTTTCTATCTTATCAAATAGTAGGTTGTGATCTATTTTATCAAATGCCTTACTGAAGTCCAAGTAAATTATATCCACAGCATTCCTCTGATCCACTAATTTTGTCACTTGGTCAAAGAATGCAATAAGATTTGTCTGGCATGACCTGTTTTTGACAAACCCATGTTGGCTTTTAGTAATGACTTTGTTTGCCTCTAGGTTTTCGCTGATTCATTGTTTGATTATCTTTTCCAGAATCTTCCTAGGTATTAAGGTCAGGCTGATAGTTTCCTGGATCTATTTTTTTCCCCTTTTTTGAAGATGGAAACTACATCAGCTCTTTTCTAGTCCTCTGGTAGTTCCCCAGTGCTCCAGGATCTTTGAAATCTGCAGTATGTCTTCATTTCCCTGCATGCATCCTTCAATGTCATTCTCTCTGAGATCAGTCAATCTTCGTTCAGATCCTCCTTCATTCTTGTAGCTTCACAGAGGTACAACTTCCTACCTTCCGGCCTGTCTGTCAGTATGTTGTAGTACTCTAAATGCAAAGTGAAAAGGACATGAGTCACTGTTGTAAGGGCTTCCTAGTCCTAAAAAAAGGCTGTAATTGTCACACCAGCTGGACCTCCCACGTTTGCTGAAACCAGAGGTTCTACAAGTCCCAGGAGAACCCCCAAGACCTTCTCCTTTGGGGGACTTCAGTCTCGAGTTAACATGAGAATCAGAGCCAGATTGTGTATCTGCACATAGCAGCTCCATTTTGCTAGAATTAAATTCAAGCTTTATTTTGCCCCATAAATAAGGGCATGCATAGCGTCTCTAAGTTACCATAGGATACAAATGATAAGATCTTATCTCAAAATGATAGATGACCTCTCCAAGAAGCTTCATGTACATGTTGTGGAAATGTAAATTGTCTGGGCTGCAGCAATTAGTAACAAACATTCATGTCATATATATAATGTATATGAGAAGGAAAGACCTCTTGGCTAATTGCATTGTTGTTATGCCTTGATGCCTGATGGCTTAAGCATGCAAGAAAGGATGTCCACTCTAAATAATGGGAATGTATAGAAATGTTCCTTGAAAACAATGACCCACAGTTTATTTTTATTTAGTGTAAGGCATATAAAGAGGTCATGCAGTCACTGATATATAACACTAATAAAACACACTACTGTATACATATAAATTCAGATATAAGTTTATTTAAACATCAGCAAATATACTGTATACATATTGTATATATGTATGTATATAAAAAGTACATGGGCAATACAATATATGAAATAAAATATTAAATTAAAGTAAAGTAATGATAAAACCACTATAATACGGTGCCATAAAATCACAATAGAATAGATGTTATAACTCAATATCTAAGGAAGCTAATAACCTAATTGTTTATGATGTGGCTGTGGTGAGATCATCATAGTGCCTTGAAATTTCCTGAGGAGACATTCTTGAACTATATGTGTTACAGTTTGTTCTGGTGCATCATAGTCACATTGTGGGCTCTCGGCCATTCCCTAACTTAAAGATCTTTTCATTAGTTTTGGCATGGCCCGTCCTAATTCTATGAGGGTGGCTCCATGTTTTTTGGAGAAACTGCATTCCCGGAAGTGGTTTTCTTGGATCTGCGTCATCTGCTTGGTTATGTTATTAAAGGTTGCCCATTTTTAATTGCCGTTCTTCATCTAAAGCGTAAGACTGTGGTATGTTATCTCGAACTGGTTTCCTAGATTTCAGCTTGGTGCGAGGCAAAGAGTCTAATATTTTATGTATTGTTAGTCCTGTTTATCTTGAACTGTCCACTGTTGCCTCTGATCAGGAGGGGCAGTGTTAGAAAGAACATGAAACTATGAGAGTGGTACAGATGCAAGGTTTCCAAATGTTATTCTCCTTGTGTCACAAGGATTGACCCAGTGTAAACTCCCCTTACATGGAGGATCTATTTTCACATAAACTAGTAAATGGGGAGAGAACTTTCTTGTCCACTTCATCTGTGAGCCTGCTGGGGAGGGAGGAAGTGCATCATTGGTATCTTTAAAAGAAGAAGGATTAGCTAGCTTTGGTGGTTCCAGTTCTGCAGCTGTCTTCACTTATTTGGCTCCATGGCTATTCAAACCCACATGGTTATCTGTTTCAAAATTTCAGCCTGCCTGATACCTCTGAAGCTTAAAATATTCCCTTTCCCTCTCTTCCATTGCTACCTTGTTATTTGCATTCCCCCCCCCCCCATGATTTTATACATGGAATTTGAGAATGGGTTGAGAATTCAGTTTCTAATTTCTTCCCAAAAATTAGACCGTAAGTATTTTAGGGGGAAAAGTATACGTGTGTAGAAAATAAAGCAGTTCTAAGAAGAAATGGACTACATATACCAGACAGATGTGATTATAGATGGTTTTATTCTTTGAAATGATAATGTATGAAAAATGAGATTTTTAAAGAAGCATTGTTATTAATATTTCAGGGAAAAATAGTTTCAAAGTTAAAAGCTTTATTCTCTTTGGCTATGTTTTACATTGCATGGAAAAGTTCAGGTTTGCCTCTTTCCAAAGGCCAAATACAGGGTGGAGATCATTTCTGAAACATTTTCTCCACCCTGTCTCTATAGTTGGCTTTAATCCTCACCTGCGGGCCTGTCTCACAGAGGTTACAAATTAATTTCTCTTCCAGATCCATCCTGGAGTCCATTGTGATAATTAGACAGTCTTTTGATGTGCTAATTTACCACATTGATTGGGCAACTATTACCTGCTGGCCTGGATGTAAAAGTAATGTTCCTGTTTTGCAAAGAATATGTACATGTGAACACATGATTATTGTGATAATCAAGGTACCCTATAGTCAATTATGTACTGGCTTTGCATGATCAGAATTTAAGACTCTTCCCTTAAAAGAAAGCAACATGAAGCAACCATAGGTCACGATATATTAAAATGCTTTTGTATTTGTGGTTTCAGGTGTGACCTTCAGCTCCTTACAACCCCATTAAATATAAATCTTCATGTAAATCTTGAAGATCTAAATAACTCTTTCTAACCTAGAATTGGGCAACCTGTTTTTGCAAGTAGCAATGGGCAAGGCAGTGAAGCAAAATTGGTGGGGCCCTCCAACTCATGTCAGCTGTGATGAGGCACCATTTTTTTCCTGATTTTTGGAGGAGGAGGGGATTTTGTTTAAACTACGTAGAGGTTTGTGTGTTTAGAACTTCAAAATTGAATAAAACTCTTTCTCAGAGGGTTTTGTTTCCAAATGCCTCATCATCTTGGTAGCCCTTCTCTAAACCTGTCCCCAATTTGTCATTGCTCTGTTTTGAACTGGACACTGTACAGGTAGACCATGACCTATGAACACAATTAAACCAAAAATTTCCACTGCTAACCAAGAAAGTTGTTAAGTGAGTTTTGCCCCATTTTACGACCTTTCTTGCAAAAGTTGTTAAGTGAATCACTACAGTTGTTAAGGTAGTCATATGGTTGTTAATTGAATCTGGCTTCTCCATTGACTTAGCTTGTCAGAAGGTCACAAAAGTTGATCACATGACCCTGGAACACTGCAAGTGTCATAAATATTAGCCAGTTGCCAAGTGTCCAAATTTTGATCATGTGACCACAGGGATGCTGCAATAGTTGTAAGGATGAAAAACAGGCCCCTTAAAACCCTCCAATTCTGTTTTAACATTGGTCAAATTGGCCATGCTGGTTGTATGACGGTTGTTTATTCAAACACCAGTGGAATGCATTGGAGATGACTGAATTAAAGGTTCTCTCATTATCTCATTTGAAAGCTCTAGGACAGACATGTCAAACTCATGACGTCACATGACATTGCGCAATGTATCGGGACAGTTTTCACATTGCCGGCAATGGGGTGGGCATGCCTTCCACATGACACGTCCGGCCCATGGGCCGGCAGTTTGACACCCCTGCTCTAGGATATTTAGGGCCCATGTCCTTCTACTTATATGCATAAGCTATTAGATTACATGTCAACTGCTACTGAAATTACATTTTTGAAGACATTACCAGACAAATAATCGTGCTTCTCAAAAATACATTAGAATTTCATTTTCCAGGCTTCTGGAATGCATCCCAATATTAAATAAAATTAGATCAATTGCTATAGTTTAGGGTGTTTGAGGGTTTTCTTTGAAAGGTTTGTTGGGTTAGGGGCTTATGTGGGACATATGATAGCACTCTTTGAATACCACAAAACATGTTATGCAGAAGGTCAAATCCCATTCTATCTCATTTTAGGAGGTTTGACATTGATTTAAGTTATAGGAAGGTGACAACTGAATGTTAACAGAAACTTCCTAACAGTAAGAGCAGTTTAGACAATGAAACCAATTATCCAGAGATGGTGGGTATTCTTTCTTTTAATATGTTCAAATACCGCTAGATAAACCTCTGATGGTTTATGAACAGAAGTTGGATTCAGTGATGTCAATACTATACAACGCTATTATTCTCATTAATCTAAATGTAAATTAATTGCATTTACATGCCATTTAATGAAATTCCATTTTTATCTTAATCTTATTATTACTAGAATGTAGCTTTTGGTATCCCCCCTGAAGCATTAAGTGTGATGTGTAATGCACTCAAATGCAGGAAGATTTTTTTTTACCCTCTGGCATGAGATATCTTTTGTTGCAAATTATATGAAGAAAATCACATTATCTTAAGATAATAATCTGGAAATTTATTTTTATCATGTGGTTTGCAAAATAGGTTTGTCGCACACACTATTATGACTTGTTCTGCGTATCCAGGGCTTTGAGCAGATTGACATGCCCTCAGTGCAGTTTTAGTAATCGTACATCTGGACTCCCAAAGTTATTAAATATATTATATTTATTATTCATACTGTACATAAAGCTCCTTAACATTGTTTATGGAATATATAGCCTGAATGGGTCATTTATATCTGTCACCAGCATTTTTGACATATTTTTCTAGGATTTGGAATAATTCCTGAATTAATCTGAGAGCACCAAAGCACTGGTAAGATTAAGGGGACAGGAACAACTAAAACTCACCTGGCTTTAATACTATGGACTTTTAACTCATAAATTTCTGTTTCAAGTCAAACTTAACAAATGGCAACATGGCGGCAGACAGATTTAATCAATAAAATAAATAATAAATAAACTTTGCCATTGTGATGGCTTCCAGATACCTACAGGCAGAATGAAATTGGTGAATCATGCCAGCCTGCTCAGCTGTGTTGATACATTACAAATCACTTTCAACAGCCCCAGGATAAGGGAGGACTCTCTCATCAGCATGAGGAATCAACCAGATTGGCATATCCTGTGGAACTGTCCAGAATGATGATTGTTTTGACGGGATTTTCCAGCTAACAGTGGGAGGACAGATGGGTCTTAATGATGTACTTTCGGGAAGAATTCTAGACATAGTACAATATGTCTGAGAGATCAAGATGCTGCATTAGTTATACTTCTTATATGATTTAATTCATTAGTTTTGCAAGTTCATCTAATTGGTAACTTACATTCCCGTCCAAAAGGAATCCCCCAGCCGTTATCCAATGTGTATCTTGCCTAGGTGAGTGAAGTTTGCATTCATAAAACTTAAATGAAAACCTGTGTTCAGAGGAGCTTAACCTCAAATAGAGAGGCAACATTCAAATGGACTGGGTAACAATGTCATATAGCCTTTACTAGCTCTTTTGGTAGGTGATGAATAAGATACAAGAAGACATAGTAGTCACAGTTAATTCTGATTTGGTATTGATGTTTGCATTTATTATTAACAGTGTTCTTTCACTTTTGGCTTCTGATTCCAGGAGACACACCTAAGTACATTTGAAGTAGAGGAACTCTGGTACTTTTCATTGCCTTTGATTCAGACAAAAGCAAATAGATGAACTATAGATATAGCTTTATCATGGTTTCCTGTGAAACTGAGGAGTTGGCAGGGTCACAGCTTAAACTTGTAACTGATGTACCGTATTTTCCAGCGTATAAGATGACTTTTTAACCCATGAAAATCTTCTCAAAAGTCGGGGGTCGTCTTATACGCCCAGTCGTCTTATATGCCAGAAAATACGGTAAGTCAAAATCAAAGCTGAGAGAATGTAATAAGATTGTTGGATAGGTTTCATACTGAAAGCCTGAAGTAGGTCCATGTTTGGCATCAAGTGGTTCATTGAATTTGTGTAATGTTCTAGACTAAAAAAAGGGGGGGTTGTTTTAATATGTGATGTCAATCAGTCCATCATTTTAAGTCATATTGTTAATTGAGGGCAGCATGTTATGAGAGCAGTAATTATGTTCATTTAACCTTGATTTAGGATTAAGTAGCTCAAGAACCCAAGTGGTAATGTGTTTTCCATACTGTAGTATGGCAAGCTGCTTGAGTACCAACCAAGAAAATCTGAAATGAATAGTAAAGGACAAATTAAATAAAAATACAGACATGTAAAAGGGCTCATGCCGAGAAACAGAGTGATGAAGTTGCTAGAGTCCTGCAGCCATTTAAGTGGCTTCTTTCTGAGGAAATACGAATGGAATAGAAATAGTCGGAAACTGAATAAAAACCCCTTCTTAAATTATTTTAATAACACTGGGAGCCCTGTGTGTGAGTCTGCCTTGGTATCATCTGAGGGATAAGGAAGAATCTTGCTGTATGGACAGGATTGTAAAATGGTAAAAACTGACAGCGGATGGGCAAAAAGCCTGTAATTTAAAACTAACATTTCTGCCAACCTAGTAGTTAGACCTCACCATTCCTTGTATTGGGGAAGAAACTTCAGCGAAGAAATCCAGTTGCCTCCTGAAGCAATGTGGTTTAGACAGAGTTAACATCACCTTGGTGTTTATTATCTTGTTTAAGAAACCAGAGAAGGGGATTTTCTTCATTCTTTCATCAGCACGTCAGTTCAGATATGACACACCTGCTGTTTGAAGAAATGATATGCTTCTTAAGCGCAGTGTGTAGGCCAGGCTGTAGCTGAGAAGAGAATCCTGATATGAGTTAACCTATTATTTGTTGTGCTGATGGTAAATTATCTTTTTCAGTCTACAATAGCACCTTCCTCAAGGTAAAATACAGTTTGTGAGGCTTGTAGCCAAATGAGGTCCTCCTCTTCAATTTGAACTTCAAGAGTGCTTTTCCTCTTGTGCGGGAAGTGAACAAGTTTGCAAAATTGTATTTGGTTGTTGTTGTTGTTTTTAAAAGCCCAACATGCTAATAGCAGTACTATGTTGTTTGCAACAAGTATTATTCCTTTTACCTTGGTAATACTTGGAATTACAAAGTCATTCCAGGAAGCACAATGGAAAAATAAGAAAACTTTGTAAATAGGCTGGTGCTGCTGATAGCGTGCTAGCTTTTTAAAAGTGGAAACAAGTTGAAAGCGATCGCTCAGTGACCTTGCCTGTTGTAAAAAAAAAAAAACCACTTCCCCTCCCCTTCAGCAGATTTCTTTGGTATGTAGGATTACTGCTAGATGGACTTCACTTGTGGCTAGCATTCATTTTACTATAAATTCCTTTGGGGTAAAGTATTAATCCAGTCCCAAAGAAGCTTGTGATAAAATTATTTTACAGGGGAGGAGATTTTACTTATATTAACAATTCACAACTGCAGCTGTGTGAGAAAGAAATAGGATGCCTATTTCAGACTTAAATTCCTGTCAAATATTAAAATCAGGCCTTTAATGGATT
This sequence comes from Vipera ursinii, assembly GCF_947247035.1. Classification (NCBI taxonomy): domain Eukaryota; kingdom Metazoa; phylum Chordata; class Lepidosauria; order Squamata; family Viperidae; genus Vipera; species Vipera ursinii. The sequence continues at coordinate 130,928,600 of NC_139513.1, forward strand.
TCCCATGTCTACCTGTCATAAGGGAGCATTTACGTATTAGGTCAGTGATGTATAAATCTATGATGTCCAAGTAGATAAAATCAAAATAGGGTGCAAATATCTGTGCAAATATCAACAAAGCAGCCACAATCATTAGATTCCGATAGTTGGATCTACGGTATATGATAAAAAACACCAACTGGAGAACAAGTTCAGATCAACTTTTTTATTTATTTTATTTATTTTAATTCCATTTATATCCCGCCTTTCTCCGAAGACTCAGGGCGGCTTACAAGCTTAGCAGTAGCCTTCATTCTATGTATATGCCTGCTTATTAGGGCTTTCACACACACCCCAAGCGGCATTATTACAAAGTCAGCTTAATTGCCCCCAACAATCTGGGTCCTTTTGTACTTCTGTTAAATGATTCCTGATTTCCTATATTTTATGGCATCAAGCATCATTGCATTGCATTTCTGTTAACTAGTCCATATAAAATTTCTAGGTTGAAATGCTGGATGAATGTGCGAAAAAGTTATTGTTCCCTTTCATTGTAAAAGGATCTCTTCTTTCTGTGACACATCTTTCATTTACCAACATAAAAGGAAATGACTCAACTGTCATCTAAACAAGAAGTGCTAAAACGTAGCAGACAGCTCCTGTGTGGAACATGGTTATTTATTAACTAGTTACCAGCAAAAAGTGGTAATAAATACAGAAATATTATATCTTTATCTCAGAAGTAAGATATCTGCTCATTTTTCCTTTTCACCAAAGTTTAACCATCCCCTTGCTTCTCAAATCATCCTTGAACACTAGGAGGTGCAGGTGGTAATTAAATTGAAGGAAATCTGTAGTCAGTAAGCCAGTTTTCAACATTTATTTTATTTATTTTATTTTATTAGATTTATATACCGCCCTTTCCCGAAGGACTCAGGTTAACATCACTTATTCAAGGGGTGTGCTTCATGGCAGAACTGTCTTATGTCGACAGAATTATATTAAAAGTAACTTTTTCACAGGGTCAATTTAGAAATCTGAATGTTCAAAGAATCTGATGCTAGTTACCAACATCAGCCTGAATCCCACCCCCCTCTCCAGCATTTTCTCTGCTGATACAGTTTTGACAGCCTATACAGATGGGTTGACATGATGATGATGATGATGATGACGATGACGACGATGATGATAATGATAGAAGGCCTACTATAGCTGACCTAGAATGCAGGAGACTGTGAGTTCTAGTCCCACCTTAGGCATGGAAACCAATTGGGTGACTTTGGGCCAGTCACTCTTTCTCATTGCAATTCATCTCACATGATTGTTGTTGTTGTGTGAAAAGAGAAGAATAGAAGAATAGAATAGAGCTGGAAGGGGCCTTGGAGGTCTTCTAGTCCAGCCCCCTGCTCAAGCAGGAGAATCTATACCATCTCATACAGGTAATTGTCCAGTCTCTTTTTAAAAATTTCCAGTGATGGAGTGTGCACGATTTCTGGGGGTAAGCTGTTCCACTGGTTGATTGTCCTCACTGTCAGGAAGTTTCTCCTTAATTCCAGGTTGCTTGTCTCTCTGATCAGTTTCCAGCCATTGTTTCTCATCCTTCCCTCTGGTGCTTTGGTGAACAACCTGACCCCCTCTGCCTTGTGGCAGCCCCTCAGATACTGGAATACTGCTATCATGTCTCCCCTATTTTTTCTTTTCTTTTGACTAGCCAAACCCAAGTTCCACAGCCATTCTTCATATGTTTTGGTCTCCAGGCCTTTGATCATCTTAGTTACTCTTCTGTGAATTTTTTTCCAAACTTGGGCTTTATAAAGCGGTACTAATACTTTGTGTGATCTTGATTCTATGCCTCTGTTTATACAACCCAGGATTATATTAGCTTTTTTGGTTACTGTTGCACACTGCTGGCTCATAGTTAAGTGATTGTCCACTAGGACTTCAAGTTCCCTGTCACAGTTACTGTTTTTAAGCCAGGTCTCACCCAATCTGTATTTGTTCCTTTGGTTTTTCCTGCCTAAGTGTAAGACTTTGCTTTTCTCCACATTGAAACTCATTTTGTTGGATAGGGCCCATTGTTCAAGTTTGTCAAAATCTTTATGGATCCTGAGTTTGTCTTCTGTGGTGTTGGGTACTGCTGACAGTTTGGTGTCATCTGCGTTCCCCTTCAATTCCCTCAGCTAAGTCATTTATGAAGAAGTTGAAGAGTACTGGGCCTAAGTTGGAACCTTGTGGTACTGTTCTGTACCAGCCTGCTACCGGCCTTGCAGAAAAGGCAACCCCTTTACAGACGGCAAGAGGCTGGAATACGTCTGCCAAATTTATTACAAAAACAAACAAGACACGAACCAAGATACCGGAGCTTTGAAACACTATCTGAGCAGTTGCTTTCAGCAAACCAGCCCTCCCCACAAAAGTCCTTTATAAAGAGTTCAGGGCGTGGCTTCTCTCTCCCACCTTCCGAGAAGCCCCATTGCCTTCCTCTGTTTACTCCTACTTGACTGCCTCCTGCGTCGAGTGTCCTTGAACAGGGCCAGCTGTGGGTCATCTTCATCCACGCTGTCAGGCTCACACAGCTGGGTCTCCACCAGGTGGGAGGGGCCTGGCTGGGGGCTCTGCAGAGCCTCAAAGCCATCATCAGCAAGTTCTTCAACACCCCCCTCCTCCCCCTCATCTGAGTCATCCGACCCAACTGCCGAACCCACAGGCTGACCCTGAATCACAACAGGTACCTGTAATGTAGTGGGTCCGATGCAAGGAAGAGACGCCAGCCAGAGTTCAGCTCTTTATTGGGGGGGAACGTACTGAAAAACAAGCGCTACCTGGCCTCCTTAAATACCTAGCCCGGTAGGCAACCAGCCAATGGGGTTGGCCCTAGGTTTCCTGCGGAAACTAGGTTTCCCACCAAAACCGTCCAGGCCAACGCCCCCTGGTGGCTGTTGCTATGCAGCTGCCTGCATCAGGATACATAACAGTACCCCTCTCCATGTGAAGGAGGAAGGTGTATTAGGTAGGTTTTGCCACCTTGAGTTACTTATGAAATAAGAAAGGTGGGATAAAAAAAATCAAACAAACAAGCAATATTGACACTGTTGTAGAGGGCCATGTTATTGTTCCTGTCTTCAACCTGTTTTATCCCATCATAGTCATACCCTTCTGTGCGGGCTACCTCTAGATTTGCCAAGTTAGAGGTGAAAACAAAAGAGTGTGTGGTTTTCCCCATTGCACTGATATTCCATGGTACTGCAAGCATTCCTGTTTACTGGCTATGGTATTAAAATAATCAACAAAAACATATTTAAATAACAACTAGGATAGTTCTGGTTAGTTTCCCAAGTAAACACAAGCCCTACAAACATTTTAATATTTAATAAAAATTACTGGAAAGCTGTAGCCAAGAATTGACTTAGTACTTCAAATTGACACATGCAGTTCAGTAGTCTACTCCAGAGGTCCCCAACCTATTGGCCACTGGGCTGCGTGAGTGGCTGGTCAGTCCATGTGTGTGCATGCATGGCACAACCTCACTCACACAAGCATCAAGGCGGGCATTACAGGCATTCACAGCCCCATTCGGGTGAGCATTGCCATGAAAACCATTACAGGCATTCGCAGTCCCATTCATATGAGCATTGCTGGCCTTTGCAGCTCCACTCGCGCAAGCATTCCCACCAGCATCACAGCTCTTCGTGGCCCCACTTACTGAAGTGTCGTCATGAGCATTGTGGGTGTTTGTGGCCCCACTTGCATGAGTGTCTCTACAAGCATTGCAGCCATTCGCAGCCCTACTCATGCAAGCAATGAGTGTTTGTGTGCATGCACACATGCATGCACTTACTCCTCCCACAAAACCATCCCTTCCTTTCCCCCTCCCTCTGCTTCAGGCTGCCAACCCCAAATGGTTGAGGAACTCTGGTCTATTTTATTGCTTTTCCAGCCGTTTAATCTTTTGAGTCTGGGATGTCCTTGGGAATGGTTAAAAACAAGTCAAAATGGCAGACATGGGAATGTGATCAAAATTCCCCCATTTTAAAATATGGTGCACATGTGACACAATTCAGGTGGTCTCCATCTTGATTTTTTGTTTTCAGAGCAAATGATATAGTGGTTGAAGCAGTAATAGCTGGCCAAGTTCTTCTTCCAACACTACTCTTAAAGTGGAACAAGCCACTAAATATCTAGCCTAACCCTTTCTAACTTGGTTTTGGTGGGGAAAATTCTCAACAAATTGTGGAGCCTTGGTGGAGCAGTGGGCTAATGCCTCCTTAAGTAACACCAGCTGCCTGCAATTAGTGCAGGTTTGCATCCCACCAGGCTCAAGGTTGACTCAGCCTTCCATCCTTCCGAGGTAGGTAAAATGAGGACCCAGATTGTTGGGGGCAATTAAGCTGACTTTGTAATAATGCCGCTTGGGAGGGGGGCGAAAGCCCTAATAAGCAGGCATATACATAGAATGAAGGCTATTGCTAAGCACATTGGTTTGTGCTTAAATTGTAAGCCGCCCTGAGTCTTCAGAGAAGGGCGGGATATAAATGGGATTAAAATAAATAAATAAAATAAATAAAACTTGTAATCCACAAAAGCTGTAGCCATGAAATTGGGGAAAGATAGGCTAGATTTACTGAGCTCCTTGATTCATTAACTTCTCTAAACATGTACTTTTGAATCCTCTAATTGATCCACCCTCCCTTCAGCCTGAGTTTTCTCATTTTTAAGTTTCTGTTTTCTGGAGAAAATATTCTGTTAGGCATTTATATAATAATGGCTTATCTGAGATTTTAATTCCAAACTGGCAATGGTACTTTTCCAGAGTTTGTGAACTTCTGCTGTTGCAATGTTCCATTCCATCACCTCAGTGCAGCCAATTCAGGCCTAGACTCTTGTCCACACAGAGAAAATGTTTTAGATTTTCTCAGTTTTTGGTGCACCTCAGTTTTTTCAATTCTGAAGCAGAAGGATTCTCAAAATAGGGTTACAAATGGAAATGGAGAATTACTTTGAACACCTATGTACTTGATTTTATTACAATACCACAATGTCAATCCCTTAGAATAAGAATGTATTTTACTGGAAGCATTTCAAATGTAAAGATATAGCATCAATTTTCAGATATCTCAGCCATCAAGCAATGTCTCATTAGATCACATTATCGTACCTTTTGAAGATAACATTGGCTTCCTTCCCTCCCTCCCTCCCTCCCTCCCTCCCTCCCTCCTTCCTTCCTTCCTTCCTTCCTTCCTTCCTTCCTTCCTTCCTTCCTTCCTTCCTTCCTCCCTCCCTCCCTCCCTCTTTCCTTCCTTCCTCCCTCCCTCCCTCCCTCCCTCCTTTCCTAATTGCTTGAACACTAGTTTGAAAAAGAACTTTGTTCTGGATGCATCTGCATGTTCATTTCTGTTATATCCATAATTAATGGATTTACTGCACTATAAGCAAACTTAGAAATAGAGTGCCAAGCAGATGGTATCTGTGCATTAAAGCTAAGTTCTCCTCTATGGCACATATTTGCATGAGTATTTCAATAGAAGGTTACTAAAAGGAATGGAAATAGTGGAGTGGTTACATACAGAACTGAAGGGCCAAAATTAAGAGAATGGGTGGTGGGATTAAGAATTGCCAAGGGAAAGCTGGATGACTAAAACTGCCAGAATAATTTCCTTTCCTGCTTTGTTTTGCAGCCCACACAGCTTTGGAGATAAACAAAATTCCATGTCCTGACAAGTTCTTTTTTTTTCCCCCTGAATCAGAAAAACACCCCAAATGAATTAGCCAAGAGAGTATCTCGAGCACTGCTAAGCATATGTTGGCTGAATAAAAGAAGGTGGAGGAGCAGGAGAAGTTAATGGCAAGCAGATAGATCTAGATACACATCATTATTTTATCCTTGTCTCTTTCCTTGTTTTCTCTGGATGAAGTCGTCTTCCTGTCCTGCTGACTGAGGTGAATTTTGCTCATTTACAGCTTGTGCCCTTGTATAGAGGCCAGCAGGCCTCAGAGACTCTCTGCGACTTGGTGGTTGGTGCAGAAGTGAGTGTGGGCTGAAGGGCCAGGATTCTTGACCCTGGAGACCTTCTGCTTTACTGCAGGGGTGGCCCATTGGTTTCATCACTCAACCTCACTACTTGTGAGCTTGTAGTTCTGGGAATTCCCATATCTAGGAGCTTGAGTATGCTGGGTAACTAAGCTCTCATCTCTGTGAGTAAGCTGTAAGTTTGGAGAGTCTAAAATGTCTTGATGGGGGAACATCAGGACATTACCTGATGTTCATTTTTGGTGGATTTTGAGGTCTGGATAGATTATTAGGTACAAGGAAAACTAACTTACCAGGCAAGAAGAATGGATGTGAGTGCAGTTCTAAAATATAGATGAATAGCACTCATTCATTTAGGAAAAATCCCTGGATGCAGTGAGAGATCTGTAGATCAAATAAAGTTGTGCTCTGTCAAGATCAACTTTTAAGTGCAGTTCACCTAAGACTGAATTTAATTCTACACACTATTCTGCCAGTCACAAAATGCTTCTTCCTGTCTGACTCCGAAATGTGTGTTGAATAAGAGTGGCACTTTTATCACTGCTGCCTGCTGTACTGTCATACACAACAAGTGGAGCTGTTATCTGCTTAGGAAGCATCCCTAAGCCTAAAGGAACTGAATTTGAGCACAGTGCTATAAAAGAACCAAATCATGCATAGTTTGTTTTTCTTCTTGATACTATGAGCAAAAGCCAGATTCTATCTCCACACTGACAAACCATTTCATCTTTTGTAGCTTCATCTATTTCTGATTGCATTTACCTGGAAAAGCCAGGTCTTTTGCTACTGGATTCAATGTCTATGGAGATTCTCAGTCATCCAGGTTATAGTTATTCCAAAGATGCTTTTTCACAAGGCAACTGGACTTTCTTGTTTCTTCTTTGAAGACATTTTGCTTCTCATCCAAGAAACTTCTTCAGAGCTGAAGAAGTTTCTTGGATGAGAAGCGAAATGTCTTCAAAGAAAAAAAACAAGAAAGTCCAGTTGCCTTGTGAAAAAGCATCTTTGGGAAACTGTATTCAATCAAAATAAAAAAGAGTGCTGGCCTAGAAACCAAAAGATGGTGATTTCTAGCGCTGCCTTAGACATCAAAACTGGCTGAGTGACTTTGGGCCAGTCCCTCAGCCCACCCCACCTCACAAGGCGATTGTTGAGGTGAAAATAGGAGGAGAAAGGATATGAGGAATATTTGCAAACCTTGAGTTGTACATGAAATAAAAAGGCAGGAGAAACATAAACTGATTTTTTTCTGCTGAACATTAGAAAGCCATTTACACCATACCTTGACACTTGACTGCTTTGAAACATATCGAATTTGGTACTCAGCGCATTTTGACATGAAAATTTTGTCCCCGTACTCATCGCTTGTTTGGTACTTGACACGCAAGCTAAAACATGTTGATGTTGGTGTTAGTGTTGGTGTTGGTTGCCTCATTTATTATTCCTTATGGCAAAATTTGTTTGGTACTTGTCATTTTTTGGGACTTGTCATGCCTCCTGGAATCAATTAACAACAAGTTACCAAAGTATCACTGTCGATTTTTTTAAAATGCAGTTGAATTCAGTGATACATGGAATTAAATCTCTGTGTTTTTTCTCCGCCCTCCAAGAAGAATGAAGACATTCTGCAAGCATATTTTTAGTTCTTGAATAGAATCTTTCAAGCTGTTAACTAGCAACTGTGCCGAGAAACAATTTCCCCTTCCTTGCTAAGTACCACATGGCAAGGGGGGGGATATGAAATAACCATTATAGAGAATGGCACATCAGTACAAATTATGGTATACAAATGGTGCACAAGTACAAATTGTGGACACCTGAGGGTGAAGATATACCGCAGATCAAAACTGTAACTAAATTTACAACATTGGTAGAGATACACAATCACTTCTGCTTTGGATGTTAGTATCTTCTCATGGTTTGATCATGGCTGCATGTATTATGGCGAGCCAGTTTGGTACATTGGTTAAGGTGCTTGCTTAATCACTCTCCCTCAACCCAACTCACCTCACAAAGTGGTTGTTCTGGGGAAGTTAAAAGATAGGTATGTTCACTGCTTTGTGTTGACCCAAATATATAAAAAAGGTGAAATAAAAAAACAAGAACAACAATAATGGCTATAGCCAGAAAATCCTTGGTTGTAAAAATTGAAATGAGGCAAGTTAAATGTCAGGGTTAAAAGATCAAAAATGCATTACTAAATATTAATATATCTGTAGCAAATGTAAAATCTATGGTGTATTTTTGTGCTCTTGAGTTCTAGGAGAGCCTGGTTCCTGTCTTCTTTTTCTCTAAAAAAATATTTTATTGAATTTTATAGGGTTGAGGGATTAGGGTTTAGGTTGGGGTAGGATCAGGATTGGGATTAGGACAGGGTTGGGATCAACATTGGGGTTATCCCCCCAAAACATTTTCAATCTTTAGCAAACAGACTATTGTCTGGGTACCTATGTTCAATTAACAATAGTTAATATAGTAATAGATAACTGTAGTAAATGTAATAAATGATAATCAAAAACAGTATCAGTTAGTTAATACATCTCATTCTTCTTACTAATATATATTCAAAATAACATATCACATTCATTTCTCACTAGTTCATTTTCCTAACCATTGGTAAAAATTATCCCATGTTCTACAGTAAACTGAATCTTCTTTCTCTTTAATCTCTAACGTCAATCTATCCATTTCTGCACTTCCTAAGATTTTCTTAAATAAAACCTCTTCAGCTGGTAAATTTTCATTTTTCCAACAAATGTTATTCTCGCTGCTGTCAGTACATGCAATATTAAATATTCATTCTCCTTCTCATAATTAGGTCCTAATATTCCTAACAAAGACAATTCTGGTTTAAATTCTGTCTGTCTTTTAGTCATATTTTCCAACTATGAATGTATCTTAACCCAAAACTTTTTTTTGCTTTGGGGCATGTCCACCAGATATGATAGTAAGTACCTGGCCTTTGTTTACATTTCCAACAATTATTCAAAGTATTCTAAACATTTTCGCTAATCTTACTGGTGTCATATGCCATCTATAAAACATTTTATACAAATTTTCTTTATATGAGACTGCTTTAGTCAATTTGATATTTCTATCCCATAGTTTTTGCTAGTCTTCCAAATCCATAGAATATAGATTTCTGTCTTCTGATCAGTTGGAAGCCAATTTGAGATGATAGTTCATTACATCATCTGCTTTCCTCTGAAAGGGGGAAACCAATTCTTCAGCAAGATGATTGCCATACCTGTTTACTCTCAGGAAGTCTGTTGGGCCCTCAAGATTAGATCTAGGTGAGGCATTTCAAGAAACAGCACTGTTCTTTTATGGCAATGCTCCTTTCAGATGAAAAAGATCTGGGTGTTCAGATAACACAGCAACAGTTTTCCATGCACAGTCTGAGATAGCTTGATTTTATGGACGCTGATCGAGCTGAATTGTCATAATGGTAAACAGCTCATTAAGGACTTTCCTCCATGAGTTTGTCTCATCATTCATTATCAAGATAGTGTAGGAGCTAATGGCCTTTGCTGCAGCTTGTGCTGATGAGGCATACAATGAAGTGTTGCATGAAAGGAGCAGAGCGGATATCAGTAGGAGATGCAGGGGCTTTGTTTGCATATTTGTTTGTTTGTTTATTGCTCTTACATTCCTGTTTTTCTCTCACCACACTTTCTTGTGGTAAATTGAACTGACCAACGATGAGTGGTCCAAGTCAGCCAGAACCTTTGGGGTCAGTGAGGATTTAATCTTGCATTTATTGCAGTATCAGCCCTCACCAGATTAGTAGCGTACAGGTATAACCACAACTGAGCCCAAAATTTCCATTGCTAAGCAAGACAGTTGCTAAGTGAGTTGCACCCCCATTTTATGACCAGTTGTTTCAGGGAATCACTGCAGTGGGTAAGTGAATCATGCAGTATTTAATTGAATTTGGATTCCCCCATTGGCTTTGCTTGTCGGAAGCCAGCTTGGAGGGTTACAAATGGTGATCTCATGATCCTGGAATAGTGCAACTGTCAAAAATACACGCCTGTTGCCAAGCAGCTGAATTTTAATCACATGACCATGGGAATGCTGCAATGGTCGTGTGAAAGCTGGTTATAATCACTTTTTTCAGCGCTGTTGTAACTGAAAGGTCACTAAACAAATGGTAAGTTGAGGACTACCAGTATTGTGTAATATTCTGGGCCACAAGTAAATTAGTGGCTTACTATGTGATATTCTGGGCCACAGATCAGTGTCCATTTTTAAAACTTACCAACAAGAATAATGCTGGGACAATTTGGATAATAATCACCATGTGGGTTGTTCTCATATGCTTTGTGCTATTCTTTAGGAGAGGTGTTTGAGTTATCTTTTGGCAGGAGATACAAAAAGGTACACTAGTCTTTAATGCATCATAAGACTTGCTGTTTACGGTGTAGACAGGATGTAGCAGCTTCTTCCACTCAACCGAGGATCACACTTTTTCTCAAGCAGGTTTTTTTAAACTAATAAAAATGATGGATTTTAAAATTCTTTTTCTTTCTAGCAGTCCCCATGTCTTACTATAAACCAAAAGTTGGCACCCCCCTTTTTTGCACAAGCCCAAGTAGTTATACACAATGTAATAAGGAGCAAAGTGTTAATTTTTGGACCAGGGCCTCGTGCTAGTCGAACACTGTCCAGTTGCTGGAATGTACTGCTTGTGACCCACTCAAGAGGCAAGAGAGCTCACTTGTTTAGCCTGCAAATGGGTCTGTGCGAGGGTTATTTGTCCAATTTTGTTTTCCACCACCCTCTTTCCTAAAGCAGCTTTCTCTCCCAGGTTTTCTTTGACTGAGTGCAGGGGCTAAGTAGTCCCTCTTACCTCTGGCCTTCTGTTGATCGTCTTTGGTCATGCACAGGCAGTTGCCAAGCAACCAAACGGAAATGCCATTGGAGCCACGTGGTTTTGCCCAGTCATTTGGTGTTGGCATCTTGTGCCAAAGCCTCTTTTCTTTCTGATCAAATGTTTCTAGGGGAACGACACAGCCAGCGTTGCCCTGGATGTTATTTAGACACAATCATCTCTCTTGGTTTTCTACTTTCTTTGGCTCTAGTCTTTACTTAATTTCTCGCTGCAAGTTCATGAATTAGGTTTTGCGTGGCTTTAATGCAGTTTCATCTGAGATTAACGTCGCTCTCACTTTCTTTTCTTTCAACTGATAAACGAGATGACTTACTGTCACGTCAAAATTTTCGAACCCATTTCAAATATTATTTGATAGGAATTGAGCTTCATGCACACATCAGTATGCTTCAAATAGCCTTTGGTTTCTGCAAGAAGTTTGAAATGGAGCAAAGGGATCAATTCCCACAATTCTACCTCAAGGATTTAGAATTACATTTATGGAGCTTTTCACACAACTATATGACTGGGCGTCCAAATTGAAGTGGGAGACATTCTTAACTTACTAGACAAGAGTCCATATGCATCTATTCAGGATACTTTTTTTTCCCCTTAAAGGATTTTTATGCAAAAAATTTTTAAAAGGGCAAGGAGTTGTGGGGAAACATTTACAAATATCAGCCAGTGATATCTGATCCCTTTTTAGGATTCCATGATTGGCATACTCATTTTCCATGCTGATAGAATGTGGCATTGGGTTTTATTTTCCTTTAATTGAGTCCTATATCCAATAGAAGAAAACATATATCAGGACTCATAGCTAAGACCCTACAGCACTCCCCCACATAAAACTAAAAAGTATGGATCTAGTTATAGATGACAGCTTTGTCAGAATAAAAAAGGGGGAACAAGTAGAAAAGACACATGCAACAATCAACAATATCTTCACAGGAATAAAATTCACAAGGCATGGAGAAAACAACAACACACTGAACATTCTCATCAGCAGAGAAAATTTCTGTGTTCTTTGTAACCTGAATTGGTGAGATTAGTACTTTTCTGCTGAAAAGTCAGTTCAAAACAAATGAAGCAGGCATTTGGCCAGAGCCACCTCATAGTGGTGATGGGCAGCATAAAAATAATAATTAATAAATACATAAATATTTATTTCACTTGCAAATATTAAGTGTCATTGCAGTTGCATTTTTTCAAATCTAAGTTTCTATAAAATTCTGTTTTCTATAACTTACATTGCTTTTGTTTTTCTCTATAGGATTACATGCCAGAAGGAAAGCTAGTTGGGATCTAGAAGATGCTGACAGAAAGGCTGTCTCTGGAGAAAGGATTTCATTTGATGGAAAATACCTCTTTTATAAATTATGAAATTGATTCTATATGAATTCTAGTCCATCATGTGTAAGATCCAAAATAGATACAAGCTGCGACTGAAGAAATCAGAGCCTATCCCCTTAGTCACATGGAAGCCAGGAAGATATAAATATTTCATCTAAACGTATCTTCGTATCTCTTCAACTTTGCAGAAGTTTTGATCTAAGCTTCAGAAAACCAAAAACTGTGAATGGTACTTTTGATTAGCTTTGGAATAAATTTAAATAGAGATACATTAGAAATTTACCTTTTCTGCATAAAATCTTTATGCACAAAAATGGAAGGACACTTTGATTCCCACAATGGCTGCAAAAATTGATGGAGTTAGGAGACATGGCGAAATTGGCTGCTTTGATTAAAGAAAAAAAACCACACAATTACTTTTGTTTCTACTTGGATACCACTTCTGGACTTTGTACTTGAGGTGGAAAAAAAACATGAAACTTTGATTTCGGGTTTTACTGATTAGATAGGTTTGTTGTTATAGAAATGGCTAGTTCATACTATTACATAAAAGTAAAAAAATTGAGATTTGATGCCATTATCTTATCCTCCTGCACCAAAGGGAATCGGAAGTCAACGCCTTTTCTCCCCCCCCCTCCCTTTTCCCCTATACTTTTCCCTTCTCCCTTCCCTACTTTCCTATTATATTCTTTGGTGTTTTTATATTTTATATTATAAACTAATAAAAAATCAAAATAAATTTATCTTTTCTGAAAAGTAAAGGAATTAAACATGTGTATGCAGAACTTTTCTTGCTACTAGCTTTCAGCTATGATCTATTAGTGGGATGCGGATTACTGAAATTCCTGTTGCCATCCTGGTATCTGTTTCTTCTTTGTGAGACCATAAACTTTGTATTTTTTCACAGTAGCTGAGAAAGAAAGAACAGATTTCTCTCTCTCAGGGTTTAGTTTTAGGCAAGTCCTTCAGGTAAGGAGAGATATTATGAAGTAATTTTATTAAATAAAAGATCTGTTTATCATTTATCATCTGTCTGTTTATCATCCATCCATCATCTATCTGTCTATCTATCTATCTGTCTATCTATCTATCTATCTATCTATCTATCTATCTATCTATCTATCTATCATCCATCATCTATCTATCGTCCATCATCTATCTATCTTTTATGCCTTCGAGTCATTGTTGGCTCCTGCCAATATTGACAAGTCTGTGAAGTTTTCTTGGTAAGATTTCAGAACTAGTTTGCCATTGCCTCCTTTCTAGGGCTGAGAGAGAATGTCTGGCCAATGGTCACCCAGCTGGCTCCATATTTAAAACTCAGTAAAACTGTATGTGACAGCCAGTTTGGTGTAGTGATTGAGGCACCAGGCTAGAAACTGGGAGACTGTTTAAAACTCACAGAATCCCAGTTTCTAGCCTGGTGCCTTACTACTATACTAAACCAACTGTCACAGCTTTACTGTAGGACAATTAAGGGCAGTGGTTAGTAGATCTCCCTTGTTACCCGGTGTCAGCTGCTAATAGGAAACTGCAGTGAAGTAGCAAACTGTTCTCCTTAAGTATAACATGGCAGGTTGGACAAGTATGGGTGAGTGCTTGGAATTAAGGATTTAACCATCTTTCAAATTGTCGAGTGACAGCTCATGCTGTTTTTCAACACAGGCCTGTTGTTCTTTGGAAAGCTCAAATGGCAGGAAGAACCATAAACCTGTCTACTCAACCAGACTTCAAGTAGATTGGCAGACAGTTATACTGTTCTTCTTTTGAGCTGGAAGGGAAATGGATTCTTCTCTTATCAGAACTCCAATCAATCTCAGCCAAAACTCCCAAGTATCCAGAATCAGTGAGCGCTTCAAGGAAATCCCAAGGCTGCTGGTGAACAGCACAGAAGGCAGCACCTATAAGCATCTCAGGGAATGTGCAGCATGATGCTCAAGAAGGCAAAATTGCATTTTCATGCAAAACCCCTTATTGGCAAGAGCGGCAAAAAAGTTTCAATGTGTGCATTTGGGCAGAATCAATAATATATCCCTTTCCCAGTTTAAATCTAATGCCAGCTCTTATTTCTGTCAAAAAAGGGGTCAGGAGTTCTTGGTGCTCTCTGAGCTTGGTTGTTTTCTTCCAGACATTTCATTTCATTTCATTCAGACTGATGATAAGATAAGATGAGATGAGATAACCTTTATTATCATGTTTTACTGTAAGCACAGTAGTCCACATTAAAATGATACTCTGTTGCCTGCTCTCAAAAGAAAGTATATATCTACATAACACACATATACACATGCTATACACACATGCTGTATACATACTGTATACGGAGACATACCTACACCGATGCATATAAATACACCCATACATCTAAATGTTAATCATTGTCCATTTTGAATACATAGCAGAAAGAGAAAATTTGAGAGTTCACAAGGTTGATGCTATATGGAACAAAACTGTGACTGAATCTAGACGTTCTGCTTTGGATACTACAAAGCCTCCTCCCAGAAAGTAACAAGGAAAACGGGCCGTGAAAAGGGTACGCAGCATCCCAGACATTCCTGAGGACCCTGCCCAACCATCACTTATATGCTATGTCCTGGACAGAAGGAAGTGAATTACCAATAATCTTTTCTGCCAACCTCACCACTCTCTGCAGTAATTCTACCAAACCAGACAGTAATTCAATATGATGGGATGCTCTCAATTGTCCCTCTATAGAAAGTCGTAAGGACAGGGGAAGAAAGATGTACTTTTCTCATGTGGCGCAGAAAATGCAGGCGCTGCAGTGCCCGCTTCACTAGTGTCTCACTGTTCAATGACCAAGCTAGCCTCCTCGTTAGCTGCACACCCAGAAATTTGATGCTGTTAACCACCTCCACAGGAGAATCATTAATAAATAGAGGTGTGTGGTTGTGCCTGCCTTTTCTGAAATCGACAATGATTTCTCTAGTTCTTCCTACATTTAAAATGAGGCTGTTTTTGTTACACCACTTCTCCAAACCCTCTAGATGTCACTACTTTGGGTGATGAAATGTCTGCAAGAAAACAACCAAGCTTAGAGAGCAGTAAGGACTCTCCATTTCAACCCTAAGCTACAAATATTCTCCTTTATACTATAGGTCTCCCAATCTTTTGAAAGACCACTAATAAGTATAGGTGGTTTATAGGTGGACTGGTACAGCATTGTATAGTATATAACCAGCCCATGTAATGCCTGAACAGGTTAGTCTTTATATAGAATGGACTCTATGGAAACCAGGTGCCTGGTTTATACTAAAACTGCCATGAAGGCCATTGATCAGTGGCTGAAGAGAAGAGGACACACCTTCAGCAGCTTCAATTGGCCAATAGAAATGAATGCCAGCTTTATCTTGTATATATCATGATTTGGGTCAGAAATAGATAAAAAAGGACTTTAAAAGTAAAACCTCTATGGATGATTTAAGCTTGCTATTGTGGTGGACTATGAGTAAGATCAAAACTCCATCATGAGAATAACTGCTCTAAAACACTTAGTGGGACCTCTTTGTGCTTAATAGGATGGGTAAATGTAAAATACTGTCATATTTGTCAGCTTTTGTACTGTTTCATACACATTTCCTGAATTTATTCCTTTTAATCCTTGATGTATCAAGTTGTTTTTGAACTTGAGAGCAGGGCCAAGCTATACACAGTATAGACTTCACATTTTCCCATGCTTTTTCAAAAGCATGCTTAAGTTCGCTGTTTTTATTTTAAAGAAAAAAAATGTTGATGACCTCAAATCCAGAATATGAGCTTGATACCACTGTATCAATTCTCTACAGTTAGGCGCAAATAACGAAGAAAGAACAATTTTCAGTTTGAAGCTACTAAGGGGTGTTAATTTATATAGGGATATGGGAGTGCGATGCCACAGTAGCTTTTTCTCAGAAGTGTTGGTACAAGCACACTTTGGCTCTGATTTGCAAGTATATACAAGTTGAAAAAAAGGGACGCGGTGGCTCAGTGGGTTAGGATGCTGAGCTTGTCAATCAGAAGATTGGCAGTTTGGCGGGTCGAATCCCGAATGCCGCGTAACACAGTGAGCGCCTGTTACTCTTCCCAGCTTCTGCCAACCTAGCAGTTCGAAAGCACGTAAAAAATGCAAGTAGAAAAATAGGGACCACTACGGTGGGAAGGTAACAGCGTTCCATGCGCCTTTGGCGTCTAGTCATGCCGGCCATATGACCACGGAGACGTCCTCGGACAAACGCTGGCTCTTCGGCTTTGAAACGGAGATGAGCACCGGCCCCTAGAGTTGGAAACGACTAGCACGCATTGTGCGGGGGAACCTTTACCTTTACCTTACAAGTTGAAATGTGGAGAAAACCTAAATACCATTTTGAATCTACAACATCTGTAGTCTTACAACAAGGATTTAGAAATGGTGACCTACCAGATTTTGCTGAGTTCCATGTCTCAGCATTTCTCATGATTGGCTATGCTGAATGTGGTTGTCTGAATGTAGTCAAGCTCACAAATTCCTTCAGACTGTCTTAAATGTTACTGCATCATTTCTGAATTTCTTGAATGACAATTTTGGAGAAGGGACATTATTTCTGTTATTGTAGCTACAAGAACTACAGAGTGCTGTTTTTCTGGAGGCCAGTTTTACATTGAGGGATGTCTGCTCATTTACTTCTTTTATTTATTGAAAGTAGTGGGCAGCTAACACTAGGCTAAAAACCACCACCAATATCTTTTTTTTCCTTGAGAAAAATCTGTTTTCTATTATCAAATTTCTTCAAATCTGAATTTTTATTGGTGTTCTTTTATTGTTGAAAAATGTGGGGAAACTGTTGAATATGGGGAAAAATAAAACAATTCCACAGAATCCTTAGCCACATATAAAGCAAGACCAAATGTCTGCATTCAACCCATGAGCATTTCACTGATTTTATTTTATTCTGTGATAACCGTGCTATTTTTTCATTAAACTGAATAGAAATGTTGAAAACAAATACAGTTGAAAATTCTAACAAAGCATCCTTTCAGGGCAGCGCATCCAGTGGCACAGGAAACTCACAGAGTCCTAACTGCAGTACCACAGAAGTAAGAATGATAAGCAATCAGCCACTAAAAGATTAAAAATTAAGTAATCTTCCTATTTGCTTCTAGTTCTAAAATGCTATGACTCCTTGCTGGTCTATGTATCATCCAGTATCTTCTTCAATGGCAATATTATATACTGTACAGTAGAGCATTCTCAGCTTTTAAAATGTGTGGTCTTCAATTCCCAGAATTCCCCAGCCTGCAATGGAGTACTGTATGATATAAAACATCACCCTGAAATGTAATCATACATATATGAAGAAACACACTAGATTGTTGGCGACTAAATCTGATTTGATGTGAATTGGAGTTCATAAAGGTACTGGAATCAAAAATTTATAAACATTAGTTTTGATAGCTATCAAAAGATGAATCAAATCCTTTTAGGAAAAGGAATGGGATGGTATAAAGCGACTGTGGAGGGAAAAGATGCAAGATTTTTTTAGCCAAAGATTTCTCTAAATGCTCAGATTGTTCTCATTAAACTATGCACACACATTGTTTCTGGGACCAAAACAAGCATGCACTATACTGTACCCTTGGCAGTAATTTATAGACAGTATCAGTGACAGCATTTTGAGCAGAAAAGAGGAATGAAATAAAAAGTATTGCATTTCATCAGTATATCCACTATTGAAGATCAAACATTTCCTGGATGGTATTGACCTCGACATACAGATACTTAACCTATGTAGTGCCAAAATGCAGCACTGTTGACACATCTCTGAGCTGCATCAAGAGTCCCAACTTTTTTAAAAAATCAGTAATTGAGTAATAAAAGGACGTGAACATAAACAGTAATCTCCTGGTTTTTATTGAGGCTTTTTGATCTGGCAATAGTGTTTTGTTTTGTTTTTTTGACAGAGAGCTTTAAGCAAAAAAAAATTGTCCAATGGCACAAATTGGAAGATGTGATATTTTATTTCCAAATAGTAGAGATTTTGAGTGAATTCTATCCAGGAAGCAAGGAAATTTCAAAAATAATTCAAAGAGAAATCGGAGGAGATACAAATAGAAGTGTCACATGTAGAATACACAAACTTCAACAGGTGCAACAAGAAGCTGAAAAGGACGATACTGAATGGGACACTACAGGTATCATTTTTTCTGAACTTTGGGCTTGATGGTGGATTTAAAAAGCTTAACATGGAATATCAATGGCGTAAATGCTCCCCAAAAGAGAGAAAAAAAATCATTATTTGAAAAAATCCAAACAAGATTTAATTTTCCTACACAAAAAAGGATGTAAAATATTTGATTTATACAAATTTGAAGGAAGAATTTATTTCAACAGAAACAACAACAAAGAAATGGAGTTGTTTTATCTATAAATTCCCAACTAAAACCCGAACTTGTACTGACTGAGGAGTATGGTAGGGGTGCACTGAATAGAATTGTTGTGGCGGAAGACTGCATGGGACTAAAACTCTGATATTGGGAACTGATGCACCAAATGAGGTCAAAATATTTTCCCCATAAATTTAGGAAGAGAATAGGGGATTGAAATACAGTTATCTCCTCATAACTGGACAGATCTCCTGGGGAAAAATATTAAAATTCGTGAAAGCAAATTATTAAAAGCTTTCTTTGATTTTATGGACAATTTAGGACTGGTTGATATATGGAGACAGAAAAATAGCAATTCCAAAGAGGAGATCTACTTTTCTGAAAGACATAGCTCATTTTCAAGAATAGACGTGACTTGGATTTCAAAGAATTGGGCCACTAAGGTTTCTACAGATACTATCAAAGATTTTTTTTCAGATAATTACCCTGTGAGTTTGGTTATAAAAGAAAACTGAATTCCTCTGGAAACTGAATGAAATGTTGTTACAGAACATAAGCAATAGTGGAGGATTTAAACAATTTAAAAAAAATTAGATAAAGGCACTGATTTAAGAATGGTTTGGGATGCAAGTAAAGCTGTTATTAGAGGTTATTTTATATAACATAGTAGTGAACAAACCCCTTCATGGATTACTGCCTTGTCGTGGCGAAGGGGCTTGCGTAATTCAATGAAGCTATGAGCTATGCCGTGCAGGGCCACCCAAGACGGACAGGTCATAGCAGAGAGTTCTGACAAAACGTGATCCACTGGAGAAGGAAATGGCAACCCACTCCAGTATCTTTGCCATGAAAACCCTATGGACAGTAACAAAAGGCAAAACGATATGACACTGGAAGATGAGCCCCTCAGGTCGGAAGGCGTCCAATATGCTACTGGGGAAGAGCAGAGGGCTAGTACTAGTAGCGCCAGAAAGAATGAAGCGACTGGGCCAAAGCCGAAAGGACGCTCAGCTGTGGATATGTCTGGTGGTGAAAGGAAAGTCCGATGCTGTAAAGATTTTTTCTCCATAGGAACCTGGAATGTAAGATCCATGAATCAAGGCAAGCTGGACGTGGTCAAACAAGAGATGACAAGACTGAACATTGACATCTTAGGTATCAGTGAACTAAAATGGACAGGAATGGGTGAATTTAATTCAGATGACCATCAGGTATACTACTGCGGGCAAGAATCCCTCAGAAGAAATGGAGTAGCCTTCATAGTCAATAAAAGAGTAGGAAAAGCAATACTGGGATACAATCCTCAAAATGACAGAATGATCTCAGTTCGAATCCAAGGCAAACCATTCAATATCACAGTAGTCCAAGTCTATGCCCCAACCACCGGTGCTGAAGAGGATGAAATTGACCGGTTCTATGAAGCCCTACAGCACCTTATAGAACTAACACCCAAAAATGATGTCCTTATCATCATGGGGTATTGGAATGCTAAAGTAGGAAGCCAAAAGATAACTGGAATAACAGGCAAGTTTGGCCTTGGAGTACAAAATGAAGCAGGGCACAGGCTGATAGAATTTTGTCAAGAGAATACGATGGTCATAGCAAACACTCTTTTCCAACAACCCAAGAGACGGCTCTACACATGGACATCACCAGACGGTCAACACAGAAATCAGATTGACTATATGCTCTGCAGCCAAAGATGGAGAAGCTCTATACAGTCAGTAAAAACAAGACCAGGAGCTGACTGTGGCTCAGACCATGAGCTTCTTGTTGCAAAGTTTAGGCTTAAACTGAAGAAAGTAGGGAAAAGCACCAGGCCAGTCAGGTATGAATTAAATCATATCCCCGTTGAATATACAGTAGAGGTGACAAATAGATTTAAGGAATTAGATCTGATAGACAGGGTGCCTGAAGAACTATGGACAGAGGTTCGCAACATTGTACAAGAGGTAGCAACCAAAACCATCCCAAAGAAAAAGAAATGCAAGAAAGCAAAATGGCTGTCTGAGGAAGCTTTGCAAATAGCTGAGGAAAGGAGGGAAGCAAAAGGCAAGGGAGAAAAAGAAAGATACGCCCAATTGAATGCAGAATTCCAGAGAATAGCTAGAAGAGATAAGAATGCCTTCTTAAATGAACAGTGCAAAGAAATAGAAGAAAACAATAGAATAGGGAGGACCAGAGATCTTTTCAAGAAAATTGGAGAGATGAAGGGAACGTTCAATGCAAAAATGGGCATGATAAAGGACCAAAATGGCAGGGACCTAACAGAGGCAGAAGAGATTAAGAAGAGATGGCAAAATTACACAGAAGAACTATACAAGAATGAGCTTAACGTCCCTGATAATCACAATGAGGTGGTCACTGACCTCGAGCCAGACATCCTAGAATGTGAAGTGAAGTGGGCCTTAGAAAAGCTGAGCAACAACAAAGCTAGTGGAGGTGACAGTATTCCAGCTGAGCTATTCAAAATCTTAAAAGACGATGCAGTAAAAGTGCTACACTCAATTTGCCAGCAAATTTGGAAAACTCAACAGTGGCCACAGGATTGGAAAAGATCAGTTTACATTCCAATTCCAAAGAAAGGCAGTGCCAAAGAATGTTCAAACTATCGCACCATTGCACTCATTTCTCATGCTAGTAAAGTTATGCTTAAAATCCTACAAGCTAGACTCCAGCAGTATGTGGATCGAGAACTACCAGAAGTACAGGCAGGATTTCGAAGAGGCAGAGGAACTAGAGATCAAATTGCCAACATACGCTGGATCATGGAGAAAGCTAGAGAGTTCCAGAAAAACATCTACTTCTGCTTCATTGACTATGCTAAAGCCTTTGATTGTGTGGATCATAACAAACTGTGGCAAGTTCTTAAAGAGATGGGAGTACCAGAACATCTTATTTGTCTCTTGAGAAACCTATATGCGGGCCAAGAAGCAACAGTGAGAACTGGACACGGAACCACTGATTGGTTCCAAATTGGGAAAGGAGTCCGGCAAGGCTGTATACTGTCGCCTTGCCTATTTAACTTATATGCAGAGCACATCATGAGAAAGGCAGGGCTAGATGAATCAAAAGTTGGAATTAAGATTGCTGGAAGAAATATCAACAACCTAAGATACGCAGATGATACCACTCTAATGGCAGAAAGTGAAGAGGAACTGAAGAGTCTCTTGTTGCGAGTGAAGAAGGAGAGTGCAAAAGTTGGGTTGAAACTAAACATTAAGAAAACCAAGATCATGGCATCCAGCCCTCTCAATTCCTGGCAAATAGATGGGGAAGAAATGGAGGTAGTGACAGATTTTATTTTCCTGGGCTCCAAGATCACTGCAGATGGGGACTGCAGCCAAGAAATTAAAAGACGCTTGCTCCTGGGGAGGAAAGCCATGGCAAATCTAGACAGCACACTAAAAAGCAGAGACATCACCCTGTCAACAAAAGTGCGTATAGTCAAGGCTATGGTCTTCCCAGTTGCAATGTATGGCAGTGAAAGTTGGACCATAAGAAAGGCTGAGCGCCAAAGAATTGAAGCCTTTGAACTATGGTGCTGGAGAAGACTCCTGCGAGTTCCTTGGACTGCAAGGCGATCAAACCGGTCAGTCCTAGAGGAGATCAACCCTGACTGCTCTTTAGAAGGCCAGATCCTGAAGCTAAAACTCAAATACTTTGGCCACCTAATGAGGAGGAAGGACTCACTGGAGAAGAGCCTAATGCTGGGAAAGATTGAGGGCAATAGAAGAAGGGGACAACAGAGAATGAGGTGGCTGGATGGAGTCACTGAAGCAGTAGGCGTGAGCTTAAATGGAGCCCAGAAGATGGCAGAGGACAGGAAAGCCTGGAGGAACATTGTCCATAGGGTCGCGATGGGTCGGACACGACTTCGCAACTAACAACAACAACAAGTGAACAAAAGGATGGTTTTCATGTATTTCTTGAAAGAGTGTTTGAATATATATCAGCTGACTATTGCATATAGCACACCACTTTTTGAATGAATATTTTTAATGGAACGTTTATTGTAAAAATGGCAGACCTGATTGTCCTATTTGAATTCTGCCTGTTGCCACCAGCTTATAAAGTCAAGTTCTTGGTGCAAAGAAAACTACATGGATATATTCAAATAGGGACCAGAAGTTGAACTTGACTCAAGGAAGTCCTTAAAAGAAACAGATACCATTTTGGTTTCGGATTTTGGCTTGTTCTTCATCAGTATATTTATTCCATGGAACTTAAATGAAATGTAAACATTTTTTATCAATATTATGATTACATAATTTGCAAGAAACATAAATCAGATCTCCATAAATGTAAAACTCAAGTATATAGTTGGCACGGGAAATGCCTATGAAGATTCTCAATCATCCAGGTCATGATTGTCTTTGTTTTTTTTTCTTTCAAAATGTTTTGCTTCTCAACCAAGAAGCTGAACTAAAGAGGGCTCTTGGATGAGAAGCAAAACTTTTTTAAAGGAAAAAAAAAACCAAGAAGGTTTTGGGATTGGCATGATAAATTATTTTCCTTGTTTATCATTCATTTTCTAGTTGTGATATTCTGTAATCAGTATCAGATTTCCTAATGTGCCAGTCTATGCAAGCTAGTTAGCCAAAAGCTGTGCAGAATGAGTCAAAATACAATAATTCCACTCAGGGACAAGTAGATCAATTTCTGAAGTTAACTAAAGTGCCCACCTACTTTTGTAGTGTGGCACTCAACAAAGCCAATTATAACTTTTGAAGTGATGAAAACTATGCACTCTTGGGCTCCAAGAACTAGGTCTAGAATCTTTGGACTAATTTCTCCAGGAAAACTTCATTCAATTATGGAGCTTCAAGAGTTCATAGTACTTTTTCAAAAAGGTAGAGTCTAGAAAATACATAGATTTCTTTGTATTTTTGCTTGAAGGGTTTTAAGAATTCTTTCTGGGACCATTTATCATTCTGCTTTTTAAATCTGAAGGGTCATGATGCAGTGACTTTGAATAGGAACTGCCTTGAATTCCACTTCAGAAGAAAATGGAATATAATAATAGTCCTACCAGATGAAGCTTGTAATTTGTGGTATGCTGTGATTTACTGTTAAAAATCAGCACCTATAACTGTTTTATCTGCCATGGCCAGTTTCACATTATACTGATGAATTTGTCCTTTTATGAAGTGCTGGAGAACTTGCTCTGGGTCTTCTGGTCTGATAGGTATTTGATAGTATTACAGCACTGAAAGGATTCACTTTCCTGAAATTGGAAGCATGTTAATATCAGGGGTTTGGGAAATGTATTATTTAAAAGACATTTGATCTTGCATACAGGCTGCTGATGATGCCTGCTCTTGTGTTCCTTATCAACTGAAGATCCATTTGAACTATCCTGTGACATTTTATGCAGCACTTAAAGTCAGTAATATCATATATCTCTGTCTGGAGACAACAGATCATAAATCATAACAGTAACTTTTGGATTGGAGATCTTTTTGCAAAGCCCTTCCTTGCCATGAGCCAACACTAAGACATCCACATAGGCATGTTCCTGCAAGCTATATCTATAAAAACTTTCTTAACAGAGAACAATAACTGGAACGGACTTCCAGAAGCGGCATCCACACAGAGAACCAGTTGTTCACATATTTGAATCCCACCACTGATTTGTATCTATGGTTTGGGGACATGCAGATATTAACCATTCAGCAAATCTGCCCCATCGCTACACAAAAATGACAGATGATCCAAAATGCAGTTGTCTATTGTTGATGGTCTATGGCTGGTTTAGTAGAATGTAACTGATAATACAGAAACTGGGCTGCTTAATAATAGGTTTTCTGTAATTTGGAAAGTGTAAAGTGCTGCTTATTACCTATAAAGCTTTTGATGATTTGAGTACTTCTTATCTTTGGACCATCTGTTCTGAGTAGAGTCTTCCTGTCCTGTGCATTCTTCGTTGGAAGGCATGCTGTTCATTGTGCATGTGTTTGTGTGTGTTTGTGTGCATGTGTGTGGATAAACACACACAAACACAAACACTCAGACACCTAGAACAAGAGGTCACAGTGCAGTAACAAGCAGGATTCCCCCACCCCCACCTTTGGAGCCCAGAATGGCTTCCTTCCTGATAGCTTTGAGCAAAGAGGGGACTGCTCTTCACTTCCTTTAAGCCTTTGGCACATAGATTGATACTGGCTAGCTTCTATCTATTATACCATGCTACTCTGTTTTAATTGTGGTTCTTATTTTTCAGAATTTGTTTCTGAAAGATTGTAGTGTCGTGAGCCATATAGAATCAGGCATGCCTAGATGGGAAATTAATGCTTTATATAGAGATATAACTTAAGATATAACTTCTTAACACACTAAGAGATGATGGGGACAAGTGAGCAGTTAAGGTGCAACCCAAGGTACATCCAGCTAAAAGTGAGGATAAGTTAAGTCCTCATTGAGATAGGCATCCAATTCTTACCCTGATTCTCAGAAAATGATAAGCAAACAACTAGCTCACTTATTAATGCTTCCACAAATTTAAGGACTACCACAAGGAGAAGTTCAAGTTAATCAGAAGATTGACAATCCTCTGATTAACTTCACTAGTAGCTAAAACCAGTGGTGGGATTCAGCCAGTTTGCACCACTTTGGCAGAACCGGTAGCTAATGTGTTGTTGCCCAGGCCCAGAATGGACTTCCGTAAGTGGCATCCACACAGAGAACCAGTTGTTCACATATTTGAATCCCACCACTGGCTAAAACTAACCTATGCCCCATGTTGCTCTACACTGCAACCATTAAATTGGCCTAAAAGCTGAGAATTAATACTATGGAACTTTCTCAGTAAGTCACAAGAACAGGACAAAGAGAGCGAGGTTAACGAAGCTGAAATGTAGGTTGCTGATGCTTTCACACAAAGCATATTTTGTTCCATAGATTATTTAACAGTGTCTCCCTAAACGTTTTCTTCCTCCTGCTATTTTCTGTTCCTTCCAGCATCATCTGGTGCATATTTTACAGGGACTTGTAGATATTCTTCTCATTATTTCCCCTCTGGGACTCATAAAGTCCATCTGCTGGAGGAGCTGCAGGCCAGCTCCAGGGATTTCTCAGCCTTTGGTGTGGTCCCTAACACTGATGATTTGCAGATGCCAATGGAACATATGTTCTGCTACACTATTTGTTTTGACAGCTTAACAATGCCCAGTTCAACAGCTGCAGGTGTGCACAAAGATGCTTCTGCCGGCCTCAAAGGGAAAAAAGTGTAAGAACTGAAAAAGACACCACTAATATTCCCAATACTCAGGGAAGTACTTAGCGTGCATCTTCAGCAATCTTTCCCCAAATATGATTTTGACAGTGTTTACTGTGGAAGTGTACTCCACAGTAGTACACTGAAGAGGAAAGTTCTTATTTATTGGTGATACCATCTCATTGGTAAGCATAAGGTAAGCAGAGTACTCATAATAAAACCAACATCTTTTAGAAACCGTTTTGTGAAATTGCAGCTATTAAAAAAGTAGTTTCCCTTCTGACTACATATTCGCAATCCTTTCTTGATAACAATATGTAATGGTTAGCCACAGCATTCTTCTGAGGTAGGTTTTCAGTTCCAATTCTGGTTTACTGAGATGTCAACCCACTTGCATACTAACCTGTCTAACGTTGTTTAGCTTTTCAAGATCAACCAAGGTCAAATAAGCTCTGCAGCTTGCACACTAATCTCTCTCTTTGCATAGAAATGTTCTACTCCTTGATAAATATGGAGTGGTTGATTGGTATGCCATAGGTAAAGGTAAAGGTTTCCCCGCACATGCGTGCTAGTCGTTTCCGACTCTAGGAGCCAGTGCTCATCTCCGTTTCAAAGCCAAAGAGCCAGTGCTTGTCCGAGGACATCTCCGTGGTCATGTGGCCGGCATGACTAGACACCAAAGGTGCACGGAACGCTGTTACCTTCCCACCGTAGTGGTCCCTATTTTTCTACTTGCATTTTTACGTGCTTTTGAACTGCTAGGTTGGCAGAAGCTGGGACGAGTAACAGGCACTCACTGTGTTACGCGGCACTCGGGATTCGACCCGCCAAACTGCCGACCTTCTGATTGACAAGCTCAGCGTCCTAACCCACTGAGCCACCGCGTCCCTTATGGTATGCCATAAAGGGCAATTATTCCACAATTTTACAAAGATATTTAGCAATTATTTGATATTATATAAGAGACCAGTTCAGACCACTGCTTACTTAGTCAAGAAGAATCTAACTGAAGGATATGAAGGATATTATGAAGGATATTAAAAAGTGACCTAGAATTGTTATATATCATATTATATTTCTGAGCATGGTTATGTGTACCACACTGGCATGCTCAACAAAAATGCAATTAAAATACTTATAGAGAAAAGCTGAGATACACACATATCAACTCGGCTGGAATATTTGAATTTGTTTTAATAGGTAAACAGTTTAATTTTTCAGATCAATTATTGGTCTTATGTAGAAAAACTTACTTGCTCCTTTAGCTGCTGTCTAGCAATCTCTAGAAATGCATGAGAGCTTCATGACAGTTCTTGTATCTTTACAAGTATAAAACAAACAAGGGAAAGTTGCCTGATGTGATCAAATCATTGGTCCTGAGATTCCTTATTGCTCAGATTTATCTAGTTGACAAAAAATGATTATTTAAATAACAAAAAAACTAAACAGAGTAACAGAGTTGGAAGGGACCTTGGAGGTGTTCTAGTCCAACCTCCTGCTTAGGCGGGAAACTCTATACCATTTCAGACGAATGGTTGTCCGTTCTCTTCTTAAAAACTGTCTGTCTGTCTGTCTGTCTGTCTGTCTGTCTGTCTGTCTGTCTATCTATCTATCTATCTATCTATCTATCTATCTATCTATCTATTTATCTATTCATCTCTATCATCTCTATCAAATAATATAAAGCAGGGGTGTCAAACTCAATTTCACTGAGGGCCGCATCAGCATTGCGGTTGCCCTCAAGGGGCCGGGTGGGAATGGCCAGTGTTGTGTCAGTAGTTTACTTGTAAAAGGTTTATGTGAAGAGGGAAGCTCGGTTGCAATTATTGGTTAATGTTAAACGGCGGGAAATTCCGGGCTGGGGATTGGATACAGTTCAAGCGGCTGGAGTATATAAGCTGCAGTTATCTGACAGTTGACAGTTGACATATGTGTATTAATAAACGTTCTTACTGTTTAACCTCACTGAGTCATTCATCTGTCTGAACCTAACAAGTGGTGACGAAGGTGGGATCGACGGCGGACTAGTGAAGGATCGGCGACAATCAGCTGGCGTAAGGCGGTAAAACTTAAAATACACAGTCAACCGTTGGCGGCCGCGGCGGAATTTGACAAACCCCGAATGGCGCAACTCAGCTCTTTGAAAGAGTTCGATCCAAACTACCCAGAGGATTGGGAGGAATATGTAGGACAGGTCGAAGGGTTCTTGCTCGTTAACGGCATAACCGATGACTGAAAGAAGGCTGCTGCCTTATTGACCATCAGTGGAACACCCGTGTACCGGGTTGCCGTGGGACTCTGTCAACCTATGCCGGTATCAAGCGTCTTGTACGCTGACTTACTGGCCAAATTAAAAGTACATTTTACGCCGAAAAGATCAGAACTCTATTGGAGGCGTATTTTCGAAAAACGCAATCAGAGACCGGGCGAGTCAATCACGAAATTCGTTGCTGCGGTCAGAGAAGCAGCTTTGCGTTGTAAATATGATAATCTTGAGATCAGGATTCGTGATAGAGTGGTGTTAGGCTTGCGAGATGAACAGTTACAAAATCGGATTATCGCTAAGCCCACCGGCGATCTACAGGAAGTCCTTGACGAACTGTTGACTTATGAAAATACTGGAAGTCGCGACCCCCCCCCTGCAATAGCATGGCTGCTTCAGCCGAAATTAACTTAGAAAGCCATGTGGACAGTGGGGAGGTGGATCAACAATGGGAAGCCGACATAGCCGAAGTCACCCGTAGGTTTGGAAAAATGGCGGCAAAACCCTCTCGCAATGAAGGACCAGAACCGGGACGCCGATTTCAAACAACAGCACCGCAACGACAACATAGAGACAATCCGACCAGACCGCGTGACAACGACATCAGATGTGGAAGCTGCGGGGGCAACCACCCCAGAGCAACATGCAGATTCCGCTCTGCTAAATGCAGAATGTGCGGAAAGACTGGACACATTCAGGCCATTTGCCGAGGTCGCCCGCGAGACAATCGCCTTCACGAAATAGATGTTTGGGCCGAAGGTAAGGTAACCCCCTACTATAGTGGCAATGAGACCCCCAAACCTTTGGCACGTTCCCCCAACCGCGGGGAGGTGGTGCGAGTCAACCACATAGGGAAATCTAAAATAAACCATATTCTGAGGGCTAAATTAAAAATCGTAGTCCATTTGCAAGGAATTCCTTGCAAAATGGAAGTTGATTCTGGGGCCTCAGTTTCAATAATTTCCAGTGAGACCCTTAATCACATTGAACTAAAAAGTGGCCGTAAAATTCCACTTCGTTCAACTAAAATTCAATTAGCGGATTTTCAAAAAACCCCAATAAATATTAAAGGTAAGGTCACCCTTAAAGTTAACTATAAGGGGTTTAATGGCTTCTTAGACTTATTAGTCACCGAAGGCCATAGAACTAGTTTAATTGGTCTTAATTGGTTCCCCGTCCTGGGAATTTGGGTCGGGGGAATAAATACAATTAATAATAAGACCCTCAAATCTGTCTGCGATGAATTCGCAGACGTATTTGATGGGTCGTTAGGCAAATACAAAGGGCCCCCAATTAATTTTAATCTAGACCCGACTGTAAAACCCATTAGGCTTAAGGCCCGACGGGTGCCTTTTGCACTAAAGCAAAAAATCGAGGCCGAGCTCGATAAGCTTGTAGGCCAAGGTGTATTAGAACCGGTCGAGGGTGGCTTATGGGAGACACCAATCGTCACAGCCCTAAAACCTAATGGGGATGTGAGGATTTGTGCCGATTATAAAGCCACCCTGAACTTAGGAATGAAAAAGCATACTTACCCGGTCCCGACGGTGAAACAGGTCCTCGCGACGATCCAGGACGGCGCCATATTTGCCAAGCTTGACTTGGCGCAGGCGTATTTGCAACTCACTGTTTCCAGGGAAGCTGCTGAAGCTCAAACTATTGTTACCCACAAGGGGGCGTTCCGAGTCCACAGATTGCAATTTGGCATTGCAGCAGCTCCAGGCATCTTCCAGGAGGTGATGGAGAGGACTTTAAAGGGCATAACTGGTGTATGCCCTTACTTTGATGATGTCCTGATAGCTGGAAGAACTGAAGAAATTTTAGCTGAGCGTCTGGAACAGGTACTGGGAAAATTTAGAGAGGCTGGTCTTAAATTAAAAAAGGAGAAATGCTGTATTGGAGTTAAATCCACTGAATTCTTAGGGTTTAGAATTGATGAAATGGGAATTCACCCTACAGCTGAAAAAATTAAAGCAATCAAATTAGCTCCTGAACCTAAAAACAAGGCTGAGTTACAAGCCTTTTTAGGTTTAGTCAATTTTTATCACACATTCTTGCCACATAAAGCTGCTATCGCTGAACCATTACACAGACTGTTAGACAGGAAAACCCCATGGCAGTGGCAAGAAAAACATAAAATCAGCTTTCAAACTTTAAAAGATATGCTATCTAGCCAATCCACGGTTACACATTTTATAGAGAATAAACCAATCTATTTAGCTTGTGATGCTTCACCTTATGGTGTGGGGGCTGTCATCAGCCACATGGATAGTCAAGGCCATCAAAGGCCAATTGCATACTATTCCAGAACGCTTACTAAAGCTGAACGGAATTATGCACAGATTGATAGAGAAGCATTAGCTATTGTGGCAGGAGTAAAAAAGTTCCATGATTACCTTTACGGTAGGAACTTTACCATATTCACTGACCACAAACTGTTACTGGGACTGTTTACCACTGATAAACAGACACCCCAAATAATGTCTCCCAGGATGCTTAGGTGGTCCATTTTCCTCTCAGCATATTCATTCTCATTGCAACATAGACCTGGTAAGGAAATGGGCCATGCGGATGCTCTTAGCAGACTTCCTTTAACTAACACTGAGGGTGACCCGGCGCCGGTCGGACAAATTATGTCACTACACGAAATACCTGAATGCCCCTTAACAGCTAGAGAAATAGCTGAGGCCACTAAAAAAGACCGTATTCTTAATAGGATTATGACCTGGGTACAAGGGGGTTGGCCGAGTAAAAACCCGGACCCTAATTTCACTCCATATTTTAGGAGGAAAGATGAATTATCATCTCACTTGGGATGTATCTTGTGGGGTAACCGGGTTGTCATTCCGGAACTTCACAGGAATACTGTAATAACAGAATTACATGAGGGTCACCCAGGGATTGTCCGAATGAAGGCATTAGCCAGAAGTCATTTGTGGTGGCCTGGGTTAGACAAGGCAATAGAAGAGTGTGTCTCAGGGTGTTATCAGTGTCAGCGTTCTAGGCCTGAACAGGCACATGCCCACACTCATAAGTGGGAATTAGCCAGGAATCCATGGTCTCGGATTCACATTGATTTTGCGGGGCCATTTCAAGGCTTAACATTCCTAGTGGTGGTGGACAGTTTCTCCTGGTGGTTGGAGGTTGTGCCTGTTACCTCAATGTCATCTGCTAGAACAATCCAGGTTTTGAGGGGCCTCTTTGCCACTCACGGGTTACCTGATGTGATTGTCTCTGACAATGGGCCCCAATTCACCTCTGCTGAATTTCAGGATTTCCTCAAGGCCAACTCGATTAGACACGCAACATCGGCACCCTTCCACCCGTCAACCAATGGCTTGGCTGAACGCAACGTGAGAACCACTAAAGACGCCCTGAAGCGAATCATCCGCGGCGATTGGCACCAAAGACTTGCAGACTTCTTGCTGACTCAACACACAACCCCTTGCACAGCTACTGGGAAAAGCTCTGCGGAAATGAGGTGGGGCAGACGGCTAACCACTAAATTGGACAGGTTACACCCTGACAGACTACCATCAAATGCTGAACCTGACATCCCAAACAGGTCCCTCAACATTGGAGACTTAGTTTGGGCCAGAAACTACGGACCGGGGGACAAATGGGTTCCAGGGGTAGTCACTGACATAACGGGGCCGTTGTCTTACACCATTGAGGGGAAAGGGAATAGAGTAAGCAAAAGACATATTGATCAATTAAGGAAAAGGGTTCCAGAAAGGGTGTCAGTCAATGGGGATCAAATCGAACATAGGGGTGATAATGTATCTTGGCGTAACCAATATGACTCAACAGCTAGTGGGGGGGGGAAGTGCAAACTCAACCCAGGTTAGCTATAGCTACTCCACAGCACAGTCAAATTGATTGGGAATTGGTTACTCTGGATAGGCCTGCAGTGCCAGAACAACAACAACAGCAACAACAATCAGCTAGTAGTGAATCATCAGAGCCAGTGACCCAAAATTCTAGGCCCATAACAATCAGCCAGTCTGTTAACAATGATGTAAGTTGCAAGTCCAATAGATACCCTTCAAGGGTCCATAAGCCACCAAAATACTTGAGAGATTACGTCAACAAATAACATCATCTGGGGGGGAAGGGGTGTTGTGTCAGTAGTTTACTTGTAAAAGGTTTATGTGAAGAGGGAAGCTCGGTTGCAATTATTGGTTAATGTTAAACGGTGGGAAATTCCGGGCTGGGGATTGGATACAGTTCAAGCGGCTGGAGTATATAAGCCGGAGTTATCTGACAGTTGACAGTTGACATATGTGTATTAATAAACGTTCTTATTGTTTAACCTCACTGAGTCATTCGTCTGTCTGAACCTAACAGCCAGGGTGGGCGTGGCCTACTGGGTGGGCGTGGCCAGCTCTACATCGTTCGCATCAAGGGTGCCTATGGGGGCCTGGGCAGGAGTGGGACAGATCTGAGGGTCTCTGGCAGAAGGAGGGTCTCTGGGCCCTCACTGTTTCCACAATGGCTTCGCGGGCCGCATGAAACCACTTCGCGGGTTGGATCCGGCCCCCGGGCCTTGTGTTTGACATGTCTGATATAAAGAGTTCTTCTATTAATAGAAATCTTTTATTAATGGAGATGACAGTGATGGGGCAGTTTGATGGGGATTTCCCATTTGCACAACATAATGCTCTCTCCTGGAACTACAGACCCATTCTGATTATTATAAGGCAAGCTTAAGTTCTTTAGTTTTAGTTTCTAATCCCCACTACATACTAGTCCTTTTCTGTCTGGGTTTCCAGTGTGCCTTGTAAGTTGTATGCATTTTGTTCATGGATCTCCCTGAGAACTGTACCTAGAAACACTAACTCAATGATTAGTGATCTATGTGTTTTGTGCATGTGCATGTACACGTATGTATGCGTCTCTGGGTCTGTTTGTAAGACATGTACTTTTTTCTTCCATATGTCACCTCTCTCCCCCTTTTTTAATTGATACAAACAGAAAGTTGAGTCTTCCACTCCCACTTCACGTAAATGTGTTCTTGGAAAATCTTGATGCTCTCTTTCTCTCCCACCCTATCAGCTGGCAATGAAAGTATCCTGACACAATCAAACTGCAAGATTATACATATTGTATAATCTTACAATATGTTGAGACTGTAGAAAGAGTGAAGAGAAGAGCAACAAAGATGATTAGGGGTCTGAAGACTAAAACATATGAACGACAGTTGAAGGAATTGGGTGTGTCTAGTCCAATGAAAAGAAGGACTAGGGGTGACATGATGGCAGTCTTCCAATATTTGAGGGTCTGCCACAATGAAGAGGAGGTCAATGAATTCTCCAAAATACCTGAAGGCAGGACAAGAAGAATAGATGGAAACTAATAAAGGAGAGAACCAATCTAGAACTAAGCAGAAATTTCCTGTCAGTGAGAATAATTAATCAGTGGAATGGCTTGCCTTCAGAAGTTGTGGATGCTTGGACAGCCATTTGTCTGGAATTCTATAGGTTCTGCTGCTTGAGAAGCGAGGTTGGACTAGAAGACAACCAAGGTCTCTTTCAACTCTGTTATTCTGTTCTGTATCCAACAGCCTTATGGACATGCAGCAGGTAATCTATTCAGAGAAATAAAGGCTTTCATGGTCAGCTGAGTTTTACAGTCATGATATTCCATTAATATATCTGGTATATTTTGCCATAGCTGGGAACCACTTTCAGCAGTGCATGGGCACTGGAAAGGCACTATGTGAATTAAAAGCTAAATTAAAATAAATCTCTACATACTTACTTGGCTTCCTGAAACAGATGCTCTGCTATCAGCACAACATTAGGTCTGCAACCATGTGCTGCAGTTGTACTTTCATGTACAACTTTCATGTGGATTTACTGCATTATTTTATCTGCAGAGCAATTACCAGGCATTTATTTACCTAATATGTCATACGATTTTACCTCTTAACACAAACATACCCACACGCAGAGAACCACAAATGCAATTAGAATTTGATCTGTACTGTTGCAATCACTACCGATTACATTGCGATTTGAACATCATTTGTAGCTTCCATAACAGCAACTAAGTAGAAAGAACTTCCCCATAGTACTGTGCTAAGGGCTGGCTTAAGAAATATGATCTGTCCATTCTTGAAATCATACTCTCCAAGCAGATATTAGACTTGGCAATGAAATAACTACAATTTGTTGATGTGCGTTAATATGAGGAATAATTTTACAATAACAGGGAGACCTAGGGAGAACGTTGGTTCTGGAACTAGGAAATAGAGTCTGTGGAAGGGTGTGGGCTAACATTGCTCAGTGGGGAACAGCCAAGTGGGATCCACCCGCTGGATGCCTATATGTGGCTGGGGGGAAGAGGATAAACAGTCGCTATCTATCTTTGCCAGCCCATAAAGAGTTAAATGGGAAGGCTTCAGATTCCAACTTTTCACCCTGAACTTTCTACGTCAGTTAGTAGTATTTGCCAGATCTTTTCCTCCCCACCACCAAATTCCTAGATCATTTCTCAAAAATAATAACAGTGTCTAAAGGGGCCTCTTCGTCGCAAGGGGTATAGCTCTCACTTATTCTAATCCCAATATGCTTAACCAGGGAGACGTTCCCCAGTAATGTTTCTTAATTGTAATAACTACTGGGTTTTAGAAAGCACTATCATCTGTGAAGAGCCAGGTTGGCTAAGCTCCATACCCCAAGCTCTCTTGCTTGCTGGCGCCAGGCGTAGTCAGCTCGGATGAGTCTACAGGGTTGGGCTCCATTTGAAGATAAACCAAGGGAACATCCA
The DNA here is from genome assembly GCF_947247035.1 of Vipera ursinii. Classification (NCBI taxonomy): domain Eukaryota; kingdom Metazoa; phylum Chordata; class Lepidosauria; order Squamata; family Viperidae; genus Vipera; species Vipera ursinii. The sequence goes on from NC_139513.1 coordinate 130,963,440, forward strand.
TAGTCCCCAAACCGCAGGTGAGGTAGTCTAAGGTAAAGGGTTAATGACATTTAAAGGGTTAGTTAGTTACCATGAATTGTGATTGGCAAGGGATTTTGCTTACCAAGCTATTATATTTCCTCTGCAGATCTTTGCAATAGTAGCATTAATGTAATGAGATAACATACGGGCAGTCCTCAACTTAAAATCATTCATTAAGGGACTCTTCAAAGTTACAGTGACACTGAAAGAAATGACATAACCATTTTTTACATTTACGACCATTGCCGTATCCCCATGGTCACATGATCAAAATTCAGAAGCTTGGCAACTGGCATGTATTTATGGCGGTTGTGGTGTCCCGGGGTCATGTGATCACCTTTTGCGACCTTCTGACAAGCAAAGTCAATGGAGAAGCCAGATTCAATTAACAATCACATTGCTAACAATGCAGCGATCCACTTAACAACTGTGGTAAGGAAAGTCATAAAATAAGTCAACACTCACTTAACAACTGTCATACTTAGCAACAGAAATTTGGAGCTCAGTTGTGGTCGTAGGTCAAGGACTATCTGTATAGAAAGCCAGTACCAAAAAATGTATTTCACATTGCCCTCCATGTTTCTAGATTATGAAGGCTAGAAAGGGGCTCTGTTCAATGGTTTATATATTTTAATTCCATAAATGTCAAAGAATAGAAGATATGCATGTTTCTTGCTTTTTCTTTACATGCTACAAACCACTTTGGCCTCATAATAGTCCCATGAATTATACTAAGTTGAGAAAGAATGGCTAAACCAAGATTACCCACAAAGTGTTATGGTCCAGTGAAAGATCTGAACCTGGGTCTCCCTGCTCTTTATCATGCCAGACTGGGAGGTTGGCCTTCAAGATGAGGTCCACCATTCGTTTTAGCCATGATTTACCTAAAATGTCCATGTCCCTCTCTCCTTCATTGCTATTAAAGGGGAGGGTGGGGGAAGAAAAATTCTACTTAGAGCACTTTTACACCAACAGCATTTCCATTTTCTTATACTGAAGGAACATTGCACCTGTGTTCATTGTTCACTTTGAAATACATGGAATATCATGAGCCATAATGCCCATCTCCAGTAAATAATAGGAGAGTACAAATAATGTCAGGCAAGCAGTGCCCCACTCTACTATTGTAATTCCTCTTTTATACACATTCTATTTCATGTATACAAAAAAATAAACAAAATGAACACAGAAATAGCCACAATGGAAAAGTGGATTGTGAAGATGGTAGAACTTGCTAAATAATTAAATTGACTTGTCTGATTAGGAAAGGAACAATAATGACTAACATAGCTAATAAAAGAGTGGAAACCATTTTGGGGCTTTTTACTAAAAATGAACAAAAATGAATTGATTTGGGGATTCACTGATTAATATGTATGAATTATGTGGGTTAGGACGCTGTGCTTGTCGATCAGAAGGTCGGCAGTTTGGCGGGTCGAATCCTGAGTGCCGCGTAACAGAGTGAGTGCCTGTTACTCGTCCCAGCTTCTGCCACCCTAGCAGTTTCAAAGCACGTAAAAATGCAAGTAGAAAAATAGGGACCACTACGGTGGGAAGGTAACAGCGTTCCATGCGCCTTTGGCATCTAGTCATGCCGGCCACATGACCACAGAGATGTCCTCGGACAAGCGCTGGCTCTTCGGCTTTGAAATGGAGATGAGCACCGGCCCCTAGAGTTGGAAACGACTAGCACGCATGTGCGGGGGAACCTTTACCTTTACCTATGTGTGTGTACACTTTTCAATGAGCCAATAGTAAAAAAAATGACAATAAAGGTTATATTCTATTCTATTCTATTCTATTCTATTCTATTCTATTCTATTCTATTCTATTCTATTCTATTCTATTCTATTCTATTCTATTCTATTCTATTCTATTCTATTCTATTGTTAATGGGAAGGAGGGGACCACAAATGGTAACAATCATGATTGTAACTTCTATTTTTCCTTTCTTTCTGTTTTTCTCTCCTTTCTTGACTTTTACTGTTTCTCTCTTTTATCTTTTTTTCTAATTTTTACTTTACATTCCTCTAGTTTTTAATTCTGTATATATATTTTTCTCAGTAAAAATTATATTAAAAAAGGAAGTAAAGGAAGTAAAACACATTGAGAGATTAGTCCACCTCCCTCTTTATTCCCCCCAAATTTTAAGGTCATACAGTCTATAGTTCTGTATTTGTTTTGCAAAAATGCTTAAGCAGTTGCTTTAAAAAAAAGGCTCTCCAAATGCAAAGTTGCTTTTCCCTCTACTCTTAAAATTCCTCTTGCAAGACATATTGTAACTGTGCAAGGACAATATGCCAGCTTTTTCTCCACTATCTCCCACATGCTCCGATCCTGACTGGGGTGCTGATATAGTAGCTAGAGTATGCAAGTGGGAGAGAGGGTGAAATGTTACACACTGAAGTTCCAACTTAGAAGGTGGAGCACCAAGTAAGAGAAGAAAAAATAAATAAATAAACTGGCCACAGGCTTTACAGAACTTCAGTATTGTCAATGAAAACATTGGCTTTTGCTCTGAATCTGTCTCTAGGGTCATGCAATCCTTTTCACTGTAGCTAAGTGGGAACTATAGTTCACTGTAGTTTAACTGTACTTAATACAGGTTTTAAAAAGTATTTTTTAAAGAAAATAACCCCCCCATCTTTTTTATTTACAATTTTTTTTCTAAACGTACAGGACATTTGCATGCAAACATCACTTCGTATACACAATCTCTTACATACTTTTCTTAAAACACAACTTCCCTGATACTGTTTTTTGTTATGGACATTTACCAGGATAGGCTTGTTAAAATATGACTCTTTCTTTGTGTATGCACCCATCAGGATGGATTTTTTTTCTGCTGCCTATTAGAAAGACTATTACTTTATGTACATTTATGATCAGAGAAAATGAATGTGAGAGGGATCTGTTCAGTGTTTTTGTCTGGGCTGCAGCGAAGTTTATTTGGGTTGATCTCCCTGACCTGGTCACTGAGAAATGCCCTGGAATTTCTTCTACCCCCACTTCTTTCTTTCAGCTTCTTCTGAGTTCTCTACATATGCTCTGGTCTTCCTGGAAGAAGCTTTATATAGTCCTCAGTTCCGTTCAATCCCACCTTTAACCAATCCTATCTGGAATGTTGATCTTTGCAGTGATAAAGCAAGGAAACCAAAATCAATTAATTATCAATTATTATTATTATTATTATTATTATTATTATTATTATTATTATTATTATTATTATTATTATTATTATTATTATTATTATTCCGTTATATATTCAAGATGGACAGTATTTAATATTTTATTGTTATGTATATGTAGGGGTGTGGGTCTCTACATATGTTGTATATAGTATGTTTTAAGTGTGTGTCATGTATGTGTTTCACTTTGAGAGCGGGCAATTATATTTCATTTTTGTTGTGTGCCATTGTGCCCACAGTAAAAAAAAAATGACAATAAAGATGATCTTATCTTATCTGCTTAAGGAGAAGACATACTTAGGACCTAAGAAGGCCTGCTCCTTGTTTTTAACTTATCTGAATACTACCTAAGCTCTAGATTTGCATAGCAAAACAACAATGATTAGGGAGTTGTCAAACTAGCAGGATCCTGTGAATTGCACTTTATAGTACTGTATGATGTTTTTACAAGTTTGGTAGGGGGAATAAGCTGTTAAAATTGCATTCAGATGATTCAGTAATTTCTCTGGAAGAATCTTTTCTGGAAAGGCAGCTTTTCCCGCCCCTAATTCAAAGGCATTGCACAGCTTTTCTGTCTTTTGGACTTTAAGTAGATGGTCCAAAAGACAGAATATGGATGCAACATGGAAGATGACAAATGGAAAAGGATGGCGCCTAGACCCTCTCTTCAATTCCATGAAGGGGGGGGGGTTGTTGGGGTTTCTCAGTGTGGAGAATTACTCAATATTGTAAATCTGAGGCCTGAAGAGAAGTGCTTCTGATTGCATCATAGTAAGGCCAGTTCATGAATCCTTAATTGCATATTAGAGGTAAAGCACGGTATTTCAAGCAGAGGTTTGCTTATAGCCTTGCTGTCAGTGAATTCAGTCTGCCTGATGAATGATTGAGGTGGTGGGGAGCTGTAGTGGGGGCTGGCAGACTGCTTTAACTAGTTAAGCCAGATCCAAGGAGGGGGATAGATGAAACCTCTGGAGGGAAGAAGGCAGATGAAGATCAAAGGTTCATAAAATTAGTGTGAAAATATTTCAGAATTCCTGAGAAACTGGAAGCATAGCCGATGAAATGGCTCCACCAAAATTTTCAGTCTGATAAAAAATACAAACGTTTGGAAGCCAGGAACAACTTCCTTCCTTGAACCTCTATATCAGACATGTCAAACTCGCAACGTCATGTGACATCGCAAGACGTATTGGGACTGTTTTACCATTGCTGGCAATGGGGTGGGCGTGGCTTCTGGATGATGCGTCCGGCCCGTGGGCAGGCAGTTTGACACCCCTGCTCTATATGGCTTACTTTGGCCAGAATTGTCCTATCAGAAGCTCATGAGCACCGCTTGTTGTGATTCAGGGTCAGCCTGTGGGTTCGGCAGTTGGGTCGGACGACTCAGAGGAGGAGGAGGAGGGGGGTGTTGAAGAGCTTGCTGAGAGGATTGGACAGCTTGATGAGAGCCCCCAGCCAGGCCCCTCTCATCTGGTCACGACACAGACCCAGCTGTGTGAGCCTGACAGCGTGGATGAAGATGACCCACAGCTGGCCCTGTTCAAGGATGCCCGACGCAGGAGGCAGTCAATCAGGAGTAAACAGAGGAAGGCAATGGGGCTCCTCGGAAGGAGGCAGAGAGAAGCCACACCCTGAACTGTATTTAAGGGGGAATGCGTGGGAGGGCTGGTTTGCTGAAGGCAACCGCTTGAAAAGCTCCTGTGTCTTGGTTTGTGTCTTGTTCTATTTGTTTTTGTAGCAATAAATTTGGCAGGCGTAATTCCAGCCTCTTGCCTTCTTGTAAAAGGGGTTGTCCCTGCCTTTTCTGCAGGGCCGGTAGCAGGCTGGTACAGAACACCGCTGGAGATAAGGGACACATTATCTTTGGGCCCAGAAAGTACTGTCAGTCTTGACTCACTACTTGCTTCAAACCTGAAATCCTAATGTGGCTTTGCTAACAACATAAAGTTTCAGTTGCTAGGTAAGAAGAGGTGGTGGTAGTGGTGGGGAACAGGGAATAGGGAATTCACAAAGAGAGAAATCAGTTGTCAGGAAAAGGATCTCATGCCCCTGAATGGTAAAGAGCTGTGAAGATGCAAAGAAAATAATGATGCAATATCATAGTATATATGTTGACAGCAGCAAGGCTACACTCAGAAATGGAAGGCTACACTGATTCCTACAACGGAGGAATGTTTACAAAAACCGATGGAGCTACCAGAGACGGCTAAATGGACTGTACTGATTAAAGAAAAGAATACGAATACTTTTATTGCCATGTGGAAACTGCTTCTAGATTTTATGCTTGAGGTAGAAAAAAACAAAATTTTGATTTGGGGCTTTATCAATTAGATAGGTTTGATGTTGTTGAAATGCTAGTTTATATTATTTTGTAAAAGTAAAAGGCTGAGGTTTGAAGTTGAAACCCTATTGCATCAAAGGAAGTCGGAAGTCAATGCCTTTTTTCCCTTTTTTTCTTTCTTACCTCACTTCTCTACTCCCTTTTCCATTCCCCATCTTTTCCACTATTTACTTTTGTATTTCCATTGTATTGTATATTATAAACTAATAAAACCTTGAATGCAATAATAATAATAATAATGTGAAAAGATGGTGAAAATAATGCAATCTTGCCTTTGCAAGTGAAACCACCTGAATTTACCCATTTGTGTTTCGGCAGTTTTACATCCCTCTGCAGAAAAATCAAGGGTCCTGAGGAAAAAAATCTCTTTCTTTCTCTCAAAAGACAGAGAAGTAAACAATAAATCTGACCTGAGTTCAGGACATAGAGGAAGAGCAGCATAGGAGCAACCAAATAGCTTCTGCTCCTCTTGACCACCAATGGTCTCATTCAAACCATCATCTGCTTTCTGTATAAATGTGGGGTCCTTCTCCTTCTGCTTCTGCTTCTGCTTTTCTAATAATTTCTCATCCTACCCCCACTGCTCCAGCTTAGACAATGCAGCATTTATGCTACGAGGGGTCTTTTACACACATTCTAGAGATTCCTAAGCTGCATGGAAGAAATATACTACAGGCAGAACCTGTTCTTCAGCTGGCACCCCAACAAGGAGGCTGTCCATGGCTGGTCTAGAGGGGTGTCAACTGAAGAACCAATTGTCACTGCTTCCCTTCCTCTGTGACTATCCCATGGGGGAAAGCAGGTCTTCAGGTCATCCATGCAGCATCCAAGCTATGTCCCAAAGCCCAATTAAAGAGCTGGTTTCATCTCACTTTCCCTTCCCTCTGGGAAGAGAAATGGGAAAAGCATTTGTTCAGCCACTACTACGTTTAGTATGTCATGGAGAAGAGCCCTTGGCTCTAGCATGAAATAGAAGAGCTTCCCTTGTAGCAAACCATTTATTTTATTTTTAAAAATCATCCTTCTTGCAGGCCCAGCTTTCTAATTTAAAGTACCGGATATAATCTGAGCTAATGAAAGCCAGCAAGGAGGTCTTGACTACTGAAGGCAATGAAATTCTAGGGCAGGTTTATGCCAAACAATTAAAAAGAGTTTTGAAAACACATTAAAAAATAAACTATAATTATTATTATTTTCTTTGGGGGAGAATATCACTAGTGTCTGGAGTTCATTAAATATGAAATAAAACTAGGTATATATTTGTTTTTAAAATGGTCTATGTTTGTTTCCAAGATGTCATATAACATTCTAAATAAATTATACTTCACATTTTCCTCCTATTAATCTGCTATCAATTCGCTTAAAACAAACTATTCAAATTAAATGAACATAAAAACTGTGCATGGGTGTGTATGTGTGCGTGGAATCTGTTAGCAAATAAGTTAAGGGGAGGAGAAAGTAGGATTATTAATGACAAAGTGAAAGTGTCTTTTTTAAAGAAGAGTGAAGGCAATTGCATATGGGTATTATTATGTAATTGGAAAATCAGCCCAGAATGAAATCAAATATTTCTGCACTTATGCAAAAAAAGTCAATAGTTATATATCTTTCTGCCTACAGCTAACAACTATTTTTCTCCCATACTACCTGGTATAACAAATTCTTGACTTGTTCTTTCTATTTCCTTACAAATTATTAACTATATTAATGGATGTACTGGATAGTTTCTGTCATTAGAAAGATCTAATGGTTTACTATGCTTGTAAGGAAACTTTTCTGGTTCTCAGGAAAAGATCCAGTCAGATAAGAATTGTTTATATGCCATTAAATTGGTGTGGATTCTTAGCAACCACATACATAGATTTCTCCCTGAAGACTCGTCCCTGATCTTCAGATCTTCTAATAAGGGTACCCATTGGCACTGTAACTGGGTCTACTTAGATGTTAAGTTATTCTCTACTTCTCTTTTCCTACTTTCACAGTATTACAGACTTTTGTGGAGCCCTAGATCTTCATATGTTGTATGAAGCCCAAAGTAGGGCAAATTTGAAGTGGGTAATTTGTGCCTCGACTGAGAATTATGGGTTGACTTATTCAATGATCCATTTGCTTGAACATTCTCAGGAATCTTCTCCATCACCAAAGTTCAAAAGCATCAATACTGCTACTTCTTCAAAGTCTAATTTCATAAAGTATCATAGGAAATGCCATTGCTTGCTGTATTTTGATCTTTGTATAGACAGATCACAGCATCCAAATATCTTTTCCAAGGCCTTCATGACTACACTGTCAAATGCTAGTTTGTGGTGTATTTCTTGACTGTTGTTGACAGTTGACCTTAAAAGGCATAAGCTATTCACCACTTCTGTATCTTCATAACAGTTCTAAGTTTGGCTGTTGTACCTGTTATCATTAGTTTGGTCTTCTATATATTTAATCTTAATTCCATATTTTTATTGTGCTCCTGTCCAAAACTGGCTTGTATATAGATTTTCCATGAGAACAATGAGATGTTCTGGGATCCCCCTTTTTCTAAGTATATTTCTCAGCTTGATGTGATTGATACAATTGATGGCCTTTTTATAATCAGTGAAGCACATGCTGATTTTTTTTGGTATTCTTTGACTTTCTTAATTATCCAGGGTCTATCAGCAATAATGTATCATACCCCTTGATCTTTCTAAACTCATCTTGTATTAGAGGTTCTTGTAAGTAGGAAATATCTGTTAAGCTACCTTGGATGTTGACACCTCTACTATGCAGTGTTTCAATTTATTCCTCCAATCTTTCTTTTATCTCCATTGAATTGATTACTCTGATCCTTGATGTCATTGATGATGATGATGTTATCCATTCAGTTGAATCCAACTCTTGGTGATTCTATGCACTAGGTCTCTCCATATCTTCCGATCTTGCACAATTTCTTTGAGTTTTGCTATGTTCTAGTTGATGTCAGCTTTGATAATGGCCAGCCATCCTGTTCTTTGAAGGCCTGGCATCATTAAGAGTACCAATTCAAAGTTGGGACCTCATTCTGAGTTTAGAAATCTTTTGGAAGACTTTCCTCCCCCCCCCATGTCTGTTTTCCATCTTCAGTATCTTTATAAATATTGTTGCAATAATGGCTTCAATCTCTCCTAATAACTCTCTGAAACCCTTTGTTGATTTCTGGTCTGGGATTTTTGTCTGTCATGGCTTTGGCTTTTCTACTCTTGTTGGCAATTTCCATGGTTTATTCTCCAGTTTATTTTCTTCTTTTTCTTCATCTTTGGCAGTCTCTTTTCACATTAATCCTTAATAACATCCTTAAGTTCATTCCATAGTTCCTCTAGTTCCCATCAATCAGGTCCAGGACTTTAAAGTGATTCCTGATGTTCTTCTAGAAAATACTGAGTATATGCTGAAGATCATATAGTAGAAACTTGTTGGTGTTACATATTCACACACACAACCCCCCTCACATCTATAAGGGATTCCCGGCAGCCGTTGACAGCCGTCAAAAGGCTGCCGCGGCATTCCCCCCCCACACACGCGGCTAGCGGCCGATTCTGACAGCTGTCAAACTGCCACGCATGCGCAGTACACTGACAGCTGTCAAACCGGCCGACTCTGACAGCTGTCAAACTGCCGCGCATGCGCAGTACACTGACAGCTGTCAAACTTCAGAAAACCGCGCATGCGCAGCTCAGCCGGAGCTGTCAAAGCTGCCAGCTGGCCCCCGGCAACAAGCCGCTACAGCCGCACCTACCTTAGCCGGTCTCCCTCTTATTGGGCGCCCTTGTTAGGCGGGAGAACCCCGCCTGTTTATTGGTTCTTGATGTTGTTGTTGTTGTTCCTGTGCACTATAAATACGGGGGATTCCTGGCGATGCTTCGCCCAGGACCTCTGCCCAATAAACGCTTGTTTTGGACCGTGCCTACTGTCTCCTGTCGTCCCTCAAGATAATCCAGTTGGTTTTCTTCTTCTTTAGTTTAGCTTGGAACTTGCACATGAGCAACTTGTGATGTGTTCCACAGTCAACACCAGGCTCTGTCAGTAATGCTGTACCTGCTGAGCTCCTCCATTTTAGAATCTTTTATATTGTTAAAAGATGCAGAATAGAAATAAGATTATAACAAATAAACATACATTTTAGTAGAAGCATGAGAGGCCTTATTTCCTCTTTTAACCTTACAAGCATCCAGTTTTACATACATTCTTCTTGAAATGGCTGCCACATTCTATATGGCAGATAAAGCCTGTTATTTTGTGGAGTTGTAGTATGTAGGGGTAATCTGAAGTAAACAAACCAACCAGCGAACATGAGCATATTAGGCCACTGAGTCTTCCTGTCCTTCTGTTCAACCCACTCACATGTGGAGTTGCAGTAGGAGTCAGAACTGCAAGCAAGGAAGAACAAAGCAAGATGTGTTAGCATAATATGGTGAAGTTGCAGAACCTGCAATTCCTAGCTGTAGAACTTTGCAGAAAGTTTTGGTTAAGTTGTCCAAACAAGTTGTAGCTTTTTGGAACAAATAATAAGGGAGAATTACATGTTTAAGATGGTATTCCTGAAACAGCGAAAGATGGTGGGGTATCAAAGGAGAAAAGTCACGAAGCATAGATTTGGTCTGGCAGGAGTGAAATTAGTTCCTAACAACTTTCTTGTTATTACTTCCAAATTTTGGTGGCATCGATACACTCTGCACTGCCTCACTGCATTCTTTTCTATTGTCCTTTCCACAAGTTTCATTACTCAAATATGTGACATCAGGTAGCTGGATAATGAAACATTAGCAAAAAAAAAAAAAAAAACCACACACACAAAAAACATGAAGCTCAGAGAGCACCAAGGGCTCCACAATTGCAGCCTGAATTTTAAAATTATGCTGTTCTGGAGCAAAGAGGAAGAGAAGTAGGATTTAAGAAAGAGGTGCATGTGTGTGGCCTGCTGATAACTGTTTTGGCTTAGTTTAGCAAAATTCCTGTTCTCCACCCTCATGGGTTGTTGCTGCATCATCTTTGTTTATAGGTAAGTTTTCAAGGCAAACTCCAGCCTGTTCTGAAGTTTGTGTTGCTTAAAATGAGCTTAGAAGTAACAAGCAGATGAGAAGGACGTAGTTCAGTGAACAAGCCAAGTTTCTATATAAAGTCACTGCAAGTAGTTGCCTGTTAAAATCTGGGGCTTTATCCTCCTTATTCAAGGACACTCCTACTTTGTTTTACTGCAATTTTGTGAGGCTTTAGAAAGGTTGGGTTCTTTAAGTTCTTTGCCATTTTCAGACTTTGTATTAAGATTGTTAATAGGACAATTTGAAACCAGCTGAGCTGGTTTATTCTACAAACCTTTCCTCAGTCTAGCCCATGTGTACAATTTAATTTGTATAGAATTGAAATGACTGAGCATTTGCAAATTAGACGCTCCTTCTCAGAGAATAGCGTTGATCCTAACAGATTCAGTAGTAAACCTTCTCCCAGATTTCACCATTATCAAACTATGAAAACTGTGATAGAAATTTTTGATAGAGCATTTACTTCCCTACCTGTTTCTCTAGAGACTCAAACAATACCAGATGGGTCATCTCAATTGCCCAGGTAAGGCAAGCAGGCATGTAGAAAGATACTGCAGGTAAGTAATCATTTTAGTCAGACTGACAAGGCATTTCATATGGGCCAGAGAAGTCAATGTCAAAACACTCCAGCATTGTTCCAAGTCAACCACATGGATAGACAACATCACCTGACAAATGATGTAGTGTGAAATGACAGACCATTTAGTTGGATGGCAGTCAACACACTAGTGGGGAAGAACTGAGGATCTTTTAGAATATGAATGTTGTTTATGCTACAGCTAGAATAAGGCTTCAAGATGTCTAGTTGCTGATGTTGTTCTGCAGGAAAAGAAATCCAAAACTCCAAAGACAAAATTACAGCAGGAATATGGAATATACTGTAAGTAGGATGAGCATGTGAAATTCAACACAGGCAAAGATGAAACAAATACGCTACACATCAATAGCTTAGGGTTCAGTAAATTAGAATGGACTGAAGTTGGACACTCTGAGTCCAAAGATCATATTGTTCATTAAGGACATGAAAACCAGAAGAAACAACATTATTTTCATAGTCAGGAAGCAAAGATAGACTTTGGGTACAATTCAGTCAATGTGTGAATAATACCAATTGAATTTCATGGACTATCTTTTCATATAAGTTATTCTAGTTTATGCCTCAACCACTGACACATAACAGGTGGTTAATGAGTTTCATGGTCAAGATCTGTTAGCTCTTTGAGACAAGAAGCACAGCAATGAATTCTAGCTCAATCTGTAAGTTTATGTTAATAGCAACTTGTAAGACTGAAAGTATTTCTCCCCTCCTCTCCTTTTACTCTCTAAAAAACTAGGGAAGGTCCCTTCTGAAATACTTCCCATGCTCTCTCTCTTTCTGTGGATCAAGATAACTTTTACATGCCAATTGTTCAGTCTGCAGCTCTTCCTCCTGTGTCCAAAAGTCATTCCCATATAGACCATTACGAGCTCAAACAGAAATTGAGATGTGCTGCTTGTGGTTGCAGATTGGAATGCCAAAGTCGAAAATAGTCAGGAGGAAATTTACTATTTGGATTAAAGAGGTGATTTGTGGAAGACTTGAAGAGCCAGATTTTGGAGAAAATCTCTCCTTGTGGTTGTTAAGAGTTGACACTGATTTCATGCGACATAATAAAAAGGAATAGTTAGGATGGAGGATTTTACAGTCCCAGATTGCACCATATGGCTACAGAAGCATGACTGAACTTCTGTGCGTGCATGTTGACAACTGTTTCGAATTTGTTTATATGGCACATCAATCATCGTTGTCACTAATTTCAGTGATAAAGAGGGTTTTCCTCCTTAGAGTTAGTGGGAAGCTGTATGCATAACATTAGAGAGAAGATGGTTACCACATCATAAAAACTCCAGGAGGTGTGTGTATGTGTGTGTGTGTGTGTGTGTGTGTATGTATGTGTGTGTGTGTGTGTGTATGTGTGTGTATGTAAATTTTTTGGCTTGCTAACAAAGAATAAATACACAAATATGAGCTGCCACTACTGTGGCTACTGCCTGTAGATGGCCTTGGGCTAGGCTCCCAAACACGGGACAAATCTTATTTCCTGTTTCAGCCTAGCCCAAGGCCAGGCTCTTATACTGTATATATATATATAAGAGACACTTGCTTTTCTTCCTTCCTTACTTTTCTTCCCGCTGATTTACTTATTAGGAAGTTGTTTAAAATTATCACATCAAATTTTCTTCCAACCACAGATGATTATTCTTTTTTCCCCTTTGATTTAAATTGACTTGCTTATCATGCTGGCTGACTTGAGAGGACTTTGGAACTTAACTAGGAATCTCAGAAATTTAATAAGGATTGAAATCTTAATTATGTATGTCAAGGTTGAAAAACTAATTAGAAATTGTAAGCCAAACAGAGGAAAGGTAAAAATAAGATTTCTTTAGGGTTTATCTCAGTGGCTATTTCTCAACCAAGATTAAACTCATATGTCAGTAGAACAAGTAGAACCAGGTCTAGTAAAATCTTTTTAAAATCTTATTTGCGAGGGGAAACTTCAAATTTCTAATTGGCTCTTTAGCATTTCTACTCTAGATAGATCACAGGTGTAAGCGCAGTACCAAAAGCAACCAGTTGGATTTGACTGATAAAAATTGGAAGATTTCCTTCACATCTTCCATGCTTGAACCTTTGGGGATAAGATTTCTCTCAATGCCATGCACAGAAACCAGGAGACTGTGAGTTGTAGTCCTGTCTTGGGCATGAGATCTGGCTGGGTGACTTTGGGCTAGTCACTCTTTCTCAGCCCAATTCACCTCACAGGGTTGTTGTCAGAAAAATAAAAGGAGTTTTAGATATGTTCACTGCCATCAGTTATATAAAAATAATAAAAGACTGGATAAAAATAAATGAATAAAATACAGTACTAATAACATTTTCTTAACAGATCATCTTCATTTCTACAGAACTCTCCCTGAATAGAAATACTGAATATGGATGCTTAATATTTTTGTATGTCTCTTTTTAGAGATTTTTATTTGGGTATATGCATATGTAAAATATGTTTACATGAAAGCAAAGATCATGGTCAATTCTTTTTTTTTATTGAAAAGTTTTAAAATACATTTTGAAAACATAAACTCCCCCCTCCCCCTGCCCCCCACTTCCCCTCCCTCCCCCCCCCCCCAACTTCCCAGAGCTGAATACAGGGTATTAACTTTTACCAACCTAAGCTAAAATATGCTAACTAACTAAAAAAACACTTTAAATTCTATCGCACTTTAACTCCTCTTAAACATAACTAAATAACTAAATAATAATAACTAACTAATAATACATCATATAATACTAATAGTTATTCATATGCTAAATGAAACTTTTTAGTCCCATATTTATTCTGAATATAATCAATCCATCTTCTCCATTCCAAAATATATCTCTGTTGCGATTGTTCTTTCAAATATGCTGAAATCTTTGCTATTTCCGCCAGGTTTGAAACTTTTAAAGTCCACTCTTCTATAGTAGGCAGTTCCTCCTTCTTCCAATATTGCGCTACCAAAAGTCTTGCTGCCGTAGTTAAATTCAACATCAATTTAGTATCTATAACAGTACAATCTGTAATAATACCCAACAGAAATAACTGTGGAGAAAACCTTATCTTTTTCTTAAATATCTTCTGCATGTTCCACCAAATTTTAATCCAAAAAGCTTTAACTTTTTTACAAGTCCACCATATATGATAATAAGTTGCATCATCACAACCACACCTCCAACATTTAGGCTGATAATTCGGATACATACTTGCTAATTTTTTAGGATCTAAATGCCATCTATAAAACATTTTATAAAAATTCTCTCTTAAATTTTGTGCCTGTGTAAATTTTACATTTCTGACCCATATCTTTTCCCAGATATCCATCGTTATGGGCTCCTGAAAATTCTGGGCCCATTTTATCATGCAGTCTTTAACAAGTTCCATTTCTGAATCTATTTCTATCAATGCATTATATATCCTCCTTATATGTGCTGGACTTTGATCTCTTATTTGTTTAACCAAATTTTCATCAGTTGTCAAAATACCAACTTTCTGATTTTCCTTCCATCTAGCTTGTAACTGCCCATACTGAAACCAAGTCTGCACTATTTTTTCTTCTTTTAAAATATTAAATGGCTTTAATTGCCATACGTACATTCCTTTCCATTCTAAGAATTTCTTTATATGTAGTCACATCATGTTTAAATCCCAGACTTATATTTTCTATTGCATGTGTATGTATTGCCCAAATTGGTATTTTATAATTTAACTTATATCAATATTTTTTCCAGACTCGCAACAGGGCATACCTTAATATATGTGTCTTAAAAACATTATCCACCTTCTTATCATACAATAAATATGCATGACAGCCAAATAATAAATCACATCCCTCAATATTCAATAATCTCCCTTGTGTTAGATTAAACCAATCACTAATTGATGATAAAGCAGCAGCCTCATAATATAGTTTAAAATTGGGCATTTGCATTATCTTAAATTTTACTATTGGTCTTTTCCCTGCCCAAACAAATTTATTAATACCTTTCTGCCATTCTTCCAAATTTGAATCTTTTTTGAGTATAGGTATCATTTGAAACAAAAAATAAAAATTTTGGTAAAACATTCATTTTCACTGCTGCAATTCTTCCCAATAAAGACAGTTGTAATTTTTCCCAACTATCTAACTCTTTTTGTATTTTTAACCATAACAATTCATAATTATTTTTATATACCGTAATTTCACATTTGAAGCTGAAAGATATACCCCCAAATATTTAGTCTTTTTAACTATTTCAAATCCTGTTAATTTTTCTAGGACTACCTTTTGTTCTGTAGTCATATTTTTAGACAATATTTTAGTTTTTTGCGTATTTATCTTAAATCCAGAAACTTTTCCATATAACAATATTATCTCCATCAGGTCTACAACCGACTGAGTCGGTTGACTTAATGTAATAACTAAGTCGTCAGCAAACGCTCTCAATCTATAATCTTGATCTTTTATTTTAATTCCCTTAATTTTATTTGAGTCACGTATCTTAATCAATAATATTTCCAGTGTTAAAACAAACAACAAAGGTGACAACGGACACCCCTGTCTTGTACCCTTTTCAATATTACATGCTTCTGTCAAACTACCATTAATTATTATTTGAGCTGTTTGCTTCTGATATATTTCTCTAATAGGTTGTAAAAACGTATCCCCAAACTGATCATGGTCAATTCTTGATTAACTCATGAGCATGCATGTAGTTTATTAGCTATGAAAGTGGTTTGACACTGCCTCCTGATTTTGTGGCTCCCAAGTCTAGTTTGTAGCCTGGAGATTCCTTGAGGGTTAACCAGAACTGCTCCTGCTTGAAATTTCAAGAAAGGACAAAGTTTAATTTAATTTAATAATAATTTAATTTGTATACCGCCCTTCTCCCGAAGGACTCAGGGCGGTGAACAGGGCAATACATAATAAAAAACAGGATACAAAAATTAAAAAGTGATTAAACAACTATGTTGACTTGGTGCTGTCCCCGCCTGTGACCTCACAAAATATGAAACACAAAATATGAAAATAAATGTAAGCTAATTTATTTTGCATAATTAAAAGCTTTCTTGATCCTGAGGCTGCCTTTTTTCCCCCTTTCTTTTTTTTCTTTTTTGCAGCCTGCTTTTGAAAAGCCAAGTGGCTCCTTAGCCTGAAAGCAGCCACTCAGCCCTGCTTTAGAGCCACTACAGAAGTGAAGGACATTCATCATAGATGCCCAGAGTTCTCTCCTTGGAATACTGTGCAGTTTCCAGGTGTCCTCAGAATTTCTGGATTTTTGCCTGTGGATGCTGACCATGTTTTCTCACTAGAAACCAGAGCTGAGCATTATTTTTTAAAAAATAAAAAAAAGTTGGTGAGTGATTAAGAAATAGGAAATGCTGCCCATTTCTACCGTAAGCCACTTATTAACTTTGTTTTGGGGTGGGGTGGGAGGGAGCATTTATGTTTCTGGGTAGGAAAGAATAGGAAGGATCCCTAAACTCTTTGAAGAAAAGCCCTGTTTAATTGCCATCTGTCTGACCTGCAGAAACCTGGCGGTTATGTGGCTTTAATCTGATTTGGAGAGCCAAGGGTGGCAAGATAGTTACCGCTGCTGTAGCTGCCGGCCATCAGGGATTTGAATGTGATAGGCTTTGCAGAGAGCCAGGCACAGGCTGCCCCCGCAGGCTTCATTAATACAGGGAGATTAGCAACCTACATATCAGTGTGACAGCTCTCCGCAATATGAGAAGAACCACAAGAAAAGATGCCCTAGTGAGCATCCGCTCTGCTGCTTCTTGTGGCTCTGAGGGAAGAACTGGCCAAATCTCTTCGATCAAGCTGATTATTAAAATGATTCTTCGTTCAGTACCAAGCAAGCATCCCTTCTGGTTGGAATTCTTAGCCTATGCTACCTCTGAAGTTCAGAATATGCTACGGGTAGTCCTCAACTGACGAGTACACTTAAGCCCCAAATTTCAATTGCTTTTAAGTAAATTTTGCTCAATTGTTACCATCTTTCTAATTAACAACAGTTGTTAAGTGAATCAGTGCCATTGTTAGGTTAGTAACATGGCTGTTAAGGGAATCTGGCTTCCCCCATTCATTGCTCACCAGAAGATTGCAAAAGGGGACACTGCAAAAGGGGACACTTCATAAATAGGAGCCAGTTGACAAGCATCAAAATTTTGCTCACGTGATCATGTGTGGTCATAAGTCATATATAAATACACACACACACACACACTGTGGTCATAAGTCATATATATATTTAATGACCTTGTGTGGGAGCAGGAGACCTTGATATGGACTCCCTTGCTGTCAGAGTTTTCTATTGTTTTCTAAAATGACCATTTGGTAAGAAAGCTGGATGGAGATGCTTATTTCATGACAAGTGAAGCTGATAGTTTAATTTGATCATTACAGATAGTCCTTGACTTACAACCATTCATTTAATGACTCTTTGACGTTATAATGGTACTCAAGTGAGTAACTTACAACTGGCCATCACACTTACAACCCTCGCAGTGTCCTTGCAGTCAAGTGAGCAAAATTCAGACCCTTAGCAAGCGGCATGTGTTTACAATGGTTCCATCATCCCGGGGTCATCGGATCACATTTACGATCTTTCCAGGGTGGGGGGACATTTGACAAGCAAAATCAATGGAGGTGGCTAAATTTGCTTAATGGCAGTGCTTTTCCCCTAATATCTGCAAGGATTTGCTCAATGAGCACAGCAACAAAAAGTTGTAAAATCAGATGTGACAAAGTTAACGACCACATTATTTAGCAATGCAATTTCTGATCCCAATTGTAATCATAAGAGAAGGACTACTTGTACGTTCAATGCATGTGCTTACCAGGTTTGGGTATACGTATGCTTTGTTTTTTAAGGACAGATCTGAAGAATAACATGTATCTCTCCTAAAACTTACTTTGTGGAACGTAGTGAACTGAAAAGTTCTGGAGAACTTGAATGTTTGGGGGCCTTTTTCCTAACATTTGGGCCAGTCTTGACAAATATATTGCTCAGCTACTCATTCTGGATCATTTCCTCCATGAACCAACATGGCTATGATAGCTTTTAAAAAGGCATCTTGTTCTGCCTCTTGACTCCCTCCCCCTTCGACAAAAGCTATCTTGTGCAATCTGTGTCTTTCCCAGCATGCATTAAAAAAAATCATCCTGCCCTACTCAACACGTAACCATGAGGAGAGGAATGGGAGCAGCCAGCTTTTAAAGAACTCTTACTATTTCAGCTTCGCCCTGCAGCATTCTGGAAGTATTTTGTACTCGGACAAGGCAGACAATTAATTGATTTTTTTTAAAGTATGAATGCACATTTCTTTTTTCTTTTTCCTTCTTTCTTCTTAAATTATACGAGGGACTTTCCAAGACATTTTTTCGCTTGGTGGTTTGGTGATGTGCTGTTATGAATGAAAGGCCTTGTGGTACAATGAGCCTGGGGGTAGGAGATGGGCTGTGAGTTTTACTTCCGAGTACTGTAAGCATTTGTGTTAAGAAAAAAAAGAAAAAGATTTCCTTAAAGCTGAGAAAGGCAGCCTTAGAAATGGGTGAAATAAGATTATCTTCTTGCAGAGGCAGACCTAAAGTACACATCACTGTTTTTAATAAGCAGGCAATGAAGTTCAATCGTCTGCATGTCCTTTATTTTTCTTAAATCACTTTTAGATGATTCTTATCAATCTGCTCTTATCCAGACCAATCAACCAATACTTGTGGTTTGCTTCAGGTGAGCTACTATGTGGACAGAAAATGACCGAAAGTGACTCTTTGTACATCGTGGCTCCCTACTGTTTCCTGCTTCACTCTTTTTCTACATGTCTGTGAGTTGGGTGAATGGATGTGAAGGAAATATGCAAGGTGGGGCAGAAGGGAATGCATAGAAAGTGCTGGCAGTGAGTGATTGTGGCTGGCAACATCCAGAAGGAGCCCACAGAATAGGCCAAATGGCTCCTCCTCCTCTTCCACATGCTGGACTTAACAATTGTTGATAAGAAAGACAAAAAATCCTGGATAACGGATGTGGCAGTACCTGAAGACAGCAAAATAGAAGAGAAAGACCTGGAGAAGTAAACAAGATATAAAGACCTGGAAATAGAATGACTATGGCAAAACAAATCCCAAAACAATTAGAGCACCACTTGAGCACCATTGGTATTGACAAATTCACCATCAGTCAATTGCAAAAGGTGGCTTTCCAGGGAACAGCTTACATTCTGGGACAATGTCTGTAACACCATCAAACATCCATATCAGCCTATCCCAGGTCCTTGGGAAGGACTTGATAGGCAGACAAAAATGTCAAATCCAGTCTAAACATCTGACTGACTGTAATAAAAACCTGTGCCAATACAACATCTGTAAAACACTTCTTGGTGATGGAACCTGGCTGATGTTCTACGGTATATTTAAATCAATCTCCTATGCAGTTCAGAATTCCTCCAAATGCTAGTGCCATGTTTTTTAGCCTCGCTTCTAGAACTTTTTTAGAAATGCTCTAAACCTGCGATTAAAAACGAGTCATCATTCTTTCACAAGTACTGTGTTTTCCCGAAAGCAAGGCCTACCCCAAAAATAAGCCCTAGACTGATTTTTGGGAGTGGGCCTAATATAAACCTTACCCCCAAATAAGCCCTAGTTTTGGGCTGAGGCACAGACCTAAAAATTAAACTAGGGTGCAGGGGGGGGGGTAGCTGCCCTACACACCCCACACTCACTTACCTTGCAGCCAGGCCTCTTCTCAGTGGCCCACGTCTTCTGTAGGTCTTCTGCAACCAGGCCTGTATTTTGCAGTCAGCGGCCTTTCTGGAAGGCCACTGCAGTTGAGAACTGAGTTCAGTACCCGGCTGCAGAGGCCTTCCGGAAAGGCCTGACTGCAAAATACAGGCTGGAATGCAGCTGCAGAATGAAGCTGCTCCTTTGGCTGCAGAAGAAGTGGACCAGCTGGGCAGGGTTATTGGTGCCGGAGGTGACTATAAAAGACATCCCCCAAAAATATGACTTGGTGCCTCTTTTGGAGGCAAAAATAAAATAAAATAACACCCAGTCTTATTTTCGGGGAAACATGGTACAGTACAATTTTGTTTGGAGGGAGCCCATGTAATGCCAGGACTGTACTTTCTGAATTGGAATCTGTTCTCTTTGTAAATTAAGCCATAAAGGCCACCGAGGGCAATTCCCAACAACCAGACAGGTCAGGACACGTCTGCAGTAGCCTTTAATGGGCACAAGGAGCTGGGCAGACTCCAACCCCCAACTGTCATTCTGTCATTACCATCAATATCATCAATTAAACCTTGTAGACTGGGTCCAGAAGAAAATTTGTATGTTGGGTGAAGCAGGAAAATATAAACCAAGTACAAATTTAACCTGTCATTAACCTCCAAGCTGTGGAGATGAGAAGAAAGCAATGTCATATGGATATGTCCTTTAAAAACAGCAGGTCATTTTTATATTACAGTTAAGAGAACTGGGTTTGAATCCAGGTATTGAACTAGGACTGGAGAAGAAATTCACAGATTGCTTTGGGCCAATGATATTAGCTCCTGTAGTACACTGTTTGGGGGATGAAATGTAAGGAGATCTCTTGTAAAACACTTTGAAAAAATAGGCTTTAATGCTAACACACATCTACGCACACACATGCCCTTACAGAAGGAAGGATGGTGGTGGTGACCACAAAAATAGGAGAGCGGTATGTTTAAATAAACAAATTATGCTAAGGGAGACTGGTAAGTATTAAGTTCCTTCTCTACCCTTAAACCTCACTCATCTTATGTGTGAAGAAGGTCTGCTAAATCCTATAACCACTAGTTGCCTTTCAAGAGACCATAGAATTATTGCTTTACAGCTACTTTCATAAAATCAGGTTCTGCCTTTAACACCTACTTTCATTTATCTGATTCCATGAAACATTTTATAACCCACACGTCTAATAAAAGCAATATGATCTCTCTATTCTTCTTTTCCTCCCATTTTTGGAGTGGCAGTCAATGAAGTGAATAATAAATCAATAACATTCCATGACACTTTTCTTGTACTTGAATTCCCACTGAATTTGATGGAACACATTCACTGGTGGTCATTTTGTAGCACCTTTTGGGAATGGAATTCAATACACTATCCTAATTGTTATTTTTTTCTTCAAGTTAAATCTTGATTCTGGTATTTTGAGAGAATAACTTTCAAATTTTTTACCATCCCAAACAGTCCCTAATTCTTTCAAAACTCTTGTATACAGCACTGTGTTCAGAACACTCCTTATATTCATTCCTCTACTAACTTTTCAGGATTTTTCTTTTCAATTTCCCAATGCCTACAATAATTCCCTAAATCAGCATTTAGATCATACCTGTGTACGCAGAAGACCTATCACACCAACAGGCAAACAGGTTTTGAGAATCAGTAAAAGGGCTGATGTAGCAAGAACCGGCTACTGGATAAGCAGGATGATTCAAGGCTACTGACAGGTTTGTGGGCATCTCTTGTTGGACCACTGGGGATTTCTACAACTTAGGGCTGGGTTGTTGTATAAGAAATTTGTGTGGGTGATGGATGTTGGACCAGAACATTGGGCCTCTAGAGGTCATGTTTCGGGTGTGGGAAGCATTTCAAATAGATGCTTGACACAGGTTGATGTGGTTAAGACTTTATCTAAATCCCTTTTGAAGTCTATAGACAACATTTTGCTAACAGTGGAGCTGAGCCAATGTAGGGCGGGATTTTGAACTACTTTAGGATTGTAGATGTAGGTCTTGCTGAAAAACGTCTCATCCAACCCACGTAAAGACAAAAAAATGATCTTTGGACCTAAAAAAGGAAAATAAGGATTTTTTTTAGTTACAAATGCCATCAAAGTTGTGTTTCCTCCTCCTCCTGTCTAATTAGTTCTTCATCCAATTAACACAGGGAGGTAGGCAATTCCTGTCCTGTGAAATGATCGTGCCCCCACCCCCATACATACGTATTATAGTAAATTCCTATTGGATAACTTTTCTTTATGGGTAATCCTTTTCATTTCTGCTGGGATAGGAATGCCTTGTCCTGTTGTGTGCAGAGTCAGAGTTTGCCAATCACAAGATTTAGTTTCAGCCTCTAATCTGGTAACTTAGAAAATGGCCATATTTAACTTGGACAAATTTGGGAGCTGCTCAGTTTAATCTGGAACAGAATCAAAGCTGTGATTTGAACTGGAAATGTGCACTTCACCTCTCCCTTTGAAGCTCTATATCTCCTATTATGATTCACACATAAATGTTTACCTTATTAGCTTTTGACCTTCTTGTGTAACCCTGGTAATCACCGGATACACATATTTACATATGGAGAGGGAAACTGTGAAACCCAATGTGCTTAATCCCACAGAAGGTAAATAAAGGAATATGAATTAAAATATAGAACATGACAAAGAAATATTACAAACCTGGGGCAGCTCTAACTCTAAAGGAACAGTGGGGTTCAAATAAGTAGCTACACTAAAAACAGTAGATAAACTAAACCATATAATAATATATAGTTTATAATATATGAACAATAATATATATCTAATCAAATCAGATAAAATTACACAGTATAGAACATAAAAGCCAGGGAAGCTGGTCACTAAGGCCAGTCCAGAAGTTATAAATTCCTAAGTAAAGTAAGCTTAAATGCTCAGCTTAAAAGCCACCATTTTAGGGTGTAGCCTTGATTACCCTTCTTGTCAAACACTAGGGAAAACAAGAAAATCCAGGCAGTTCAAATGAGTATAAAGATTTATTGCAAGCTTAAGCTCTCTGCAGGAATCTGAACTACTAATGGTCAAAGCAAATTGGTGATATTTATTTATTTATTTATTTTATTGGATTTATATACCGCCCTTCTCCCGAAGGACTCGGGGCGGTGTACAGGGCAGTTAAAACACAATATACAAAGTTAAAAATAAATTAAATTAAATTAGCCCCAACAAATAAATCACATTCTAAAAATTTAAAATTCCAATACCTCAGTCCAGGCCAGCAAGCTCAAATAACCAAGTTTTCAGGTCGTTGCAAAAGGAGCGAAGGTCAGGAGCTGTCCGGAGCTCAACAGGGAGCTGGTTCCAGAGGGCAGGCGCGCCCACAGAGAATGCTCTCCCCCTGGGGGCCGCCAGTTGGCATTCCCTGGCCGACGGCAACCTGAGGAGGCCCTCTCGGTGGGAGCGCACAGGACGATGGGAAGTTAACGCTGGCAGAAGGTGCTCCCGTAAATAATCCGGACCCATGCCATTTAGGGCTATATATCCCTATATTAGGGATATATAAGAGTCAAGTTGGGATTCAAGTGGGCTGGGCATAGATCTCTTGGGGAAGCAAAGGGACTGTCAGGGTATTGATTTAACAGCTAACCAGCTTATGTAATGTAAGATATAAGATGTAAAGATGGGAATGACTCAGTAGGGTCTGTGTCTCTTTAAGAGCCTTTGTATAAAGGGAAGGCTCTGCTGATGTGTTCTCTTTCTTCCGTTTTCTGCTGTAACTGTGGTTTGTTGGATCCTGTTGTATTAGCACATCTATGTATATTGTTCCTGGTGTATGATATTGTAGATAGTGTAAGATAAACCACCATTTACTATAGACCACTATTTATTGTGTTTACTCCTGGGTTATCTTGCACAATAAGACTGTGCACGCTCTGACAGAGACTCATTACCGATGATGCGTTTGACCCCTCTCTCGGGCTCAGCCTGGTCATCTCCTACACTTCTCTTACTATTTCTGGTTTTTCTGTCTGTTTCCAGTGCCATGAGATTGCCCTCATAACATGTGCAGATGGATAATAAAAGTTCCCTGTAGTCATGGATTGCAACTGCTGTGGGCACCTGTCATTTTGATCTGGGTAAATTCAATTTACAGGTAGTCTTGACTTGCAACCATTTGCTTAGCAACTATTTGAAGTTATAAAATGTACTTACAACTTGGATTTGAAGTTCTGATGGCTGGGGTTCCCCCCCCCGGTCACATGATCACATTTTGGCAACTGGCCCACATTTATAGCTGTTTGCAACATCCCACAATCACATGACTTGTGATTTATGTCATTTTTTGCCAGAACCTGGAGTTTACTTCTGGTTTCCAACAAAGTAGGGCCATTATGGATGAGTTCGCTTAACAACTGTGGCATTCACTTTACGACTGCAGCATTATTTATTTATTTATTTATTTAATTAGATTTTTATACCGCCCTATTCCCAAAGGACTTAACCTAATGACCACGGCAAAGAATGTTGTCAAATCAAGCTGGTCATGTGGGTGCCTCAATTTATGACTGTCATAAGAGCTTCATTAGGGTCAAAAGTCGAAAACTATCTGGTATATACCATTTCTTGACACCTGATGCTACAAAGCTTCTCACTATGTTAGTGATTTATCATTGAGGAAAAAGAGAGGAATCAGGTTGAACTCTTGTCAATTTCCCACATGCTCTTTTATAACCCAAACCAGTGCTGCAAAGGAATGTGGTGCTAATCACCATGATGGACAGCACCCAGAAGCAGCCCATGGAGCTTTCTAAATAGTAGCTCCAAATAACACAAAATAACGAACGTGTCTTGAGTATGAGTCTCTATGTCTTCTTGTTTTCATAAAGTGGCTATTTGCATAAAGTAGTCCAAATATGATAGCGATGTACTAGAGTTGGGATATATACTAGCCAAAAACTGCATTTCTGTAGGCAGTCTCATCATTTCACTTTTTGCCCTTTTCCACAGCCAGGGAGGGAGGAGGAAGAGCTGAAAAAGGGGCAGGTAAAGTAAGTACTATTTATTCTGTTTGCAGGAGAGCCGATCCTCATTTGGCTGTTGTGGGGTTGTTAGTTTTAGCATTTTTGTTCCAATAGAACAACTGAAACTCACCTGGAAGTAAAGGGCTACCCATTCCCATTGTGGTAGTCAGGAGGCTCACTAAGAGAGCTGCTTTCTATGTAGTTGGCACAACAATCCATATCTGTGGCCCATGGGAATAAAGCTACCTTGGGGAAGCAGCTGACTGTGCCAGCTACCTTGTTTTACACAGATGCCCAAGAATTAGCATTTGAAATGGTGCTTGAACTTGCCCTTTTCGTATCCCTTCGTCCCATCTTTTTAACTGTTGACAGTTCAAGTTTTGCTGATTGTATATAGGAACCTTCCAGGCTGAAAAATGAGATAAAATGCTCTAAATAAAATGCCTTACAGCGGAAGCAATTTGATTTTAAGTTATCAACCTTTTTGGACTAGAGTCCACAATCTTAAACATGGGGAGATTCAGTTGAGAAAGCTTTCCCCTAAATTAGGTCTTCATGCTCAGAAAATTTCACCTGTTAAAAATGCGCCTCTGCCTTCCGTAGAAACACTACCAGGGACCCTGATACATTTTTCTGCACATATGGTTCTTATGGAGTGGCTTGGCAAAGAATGTGAGCGTATGGCTTTGGAGCGCTATCATCTGGTAGGTTTCAGTTCAGAGGCAGCATCAAGACCTCTGTTATGATCACGGATGGACAAACTTCCTGGTTGTCTCCACCTTTAACTCTACTGCTTCTTTCTCTGCCCTGCCTGGGGCAGTTTCTTTCAGCATGAGAAGCAAACTGGGCACAATGGGTGATAGAGAAATAGGAGGGAATCATGAAAGCCCCCAAATTCCACTGCTTGGTGCCTTACAAGCCCTGCCCGTAATGGTTGAAAGCAGATCCAGATTGCTCAGATTCCACAACGAGCTGGAAAGCTGGAGTGATTTATTTCTATCTCAGCTGCAATGTCTTTGAAAGGGCAGAAAAGGTAATTTATTTTTATTTATTTATTTTGTTTGCGCAGGGAGGTATGCCCTGTGCAGCTGATTACAGCAACTCTTGTCTCATCAGGTCCTGAGAGGAATGAGGACTTGACTGTTTCGACAGTTCAATTATTCAGATTTGTTTTCTTGCAACCATACAAAAGCACACAACATGAAGGAAGCACGTGCCTGGGAATGGGTGATAGCAACTTATTTGATTGGTCTCTTGTCTGGAGTTGAAGCAAGGGGACTTTTTGCTCTTTTCAAGCCAATTGGGTATGTTGGAAATAAAGGCAGATTTGGGACTCTATCAATTGGGTAACTCTGAAAATGGAACAGATTGAGACCCAATTTGATGTGGGTGGAGGAGTTGGCAAATAAAAATCTGATCTACACATTGGCCAGATCAGCCAAGATATTTCAGATAAAAGGGAAGGGTGGTGGTGGAAACAGCTCAAAATGCTGCTCTGTCCTAAGTTGCTCCTTCCTTTCCCTCCTCGCCATGTGATTCAGCATGGAGCATGTGATATCCACCTTATGCTTCCTAGTGCATACGTACACACAAACACCCAGAAAAACAAATCAAATCTTGGTTACAGTCAATAGACCAGCATAAGGAAAAGCATAAATATGTGTATGTGTGCAAATGCACATATGTATGCATATGTATACACATTCTATCCCCTTCATGGATTACTGCCTAGAGGAGATCAATCCCGACTGCTCTTTAGAAGGCCAGATCCTGAAGCTAAAACTCAAATACTTTGGCCACCTAATGAGAAGGAAGGACTCACTGGAGAAAAGCCTAATGCTGGGAAAGACCGAGGGCAATAGAAGAAGGGGACGACAGAGAATGAGGTGGCTGGATGGAGTCACTGAAGCAGTGGGAGTGAGCTTAAATGGACTCCAGAAGATGGTAGAGGACAGGAAGGCCTGGAGGAATGTTGTCCATAGGGTCGCGATGGGTCGGACACGACTTCGCAGCTAACAACAACAACAACAACACACATTCTATACATATGTATCTGTGTTTGTGTGTTTATGTATATATGTATGTATGTATATGTATATATTGACATATGCATACACACACACAGGCAGTGTGGAAGAGACTTGAGTCTGCATATAGAAACCTCCTTGACATATTTGCTGATCAATTGCTATTGTCATGCCATGGTAAGCTTGCTCGTACCATTTGCCAAAGCACACTGTATTTTGCATCTGCAGTCTTCAGGAAGGACTATGTTATCTTGTCCATAGTTTCATAGAAATTAAAATGACAGAATTAACCAGCCCTGGTGAACTATAAGGTTAAAATACCCCTACATCATGGCTATTTGATGGTAAGATCTTTAGAGTAAGGTTGTGAAATGCTTGCAATTAATTTCCCCCCCAAACTGCTCTGAAGCAGGCAAAGTAGTAAACCTCACACTTGTCTGCAACTCTTTGGACCTTCCTCCACACTTACAAGTATGTGTTTTTCTTCCATCCTTGAGAAGGAAAGTTGCTGCCCTTATACAAGGGCAGCAATATACAACAGTTGCTGGGGCTGTTGGAGAAGCCCAGGGATAATGACAGTGCAGCGAAAGGAGAGAAGCCGGGAGGAATAAAGAAAAGTACCTGGATGGTGGAGGGGAGCTAAAAGCCAAGCTTAGTCTCCTGGAGAAGACACAAACTTAGCACTGTGGCT
Source organism: Vipera ursinii (assembly GCF_947247035.1). Classification (NCBI taxonomy): domain Eukaryota; kingdom Metazoa; phylum Chordata; class Lepidosauria; order Squamata; family Viperidae; genus Vipera; species Vipera ursinii. The sequence goes on from NC_139513.1 coordinate 130,991,060, forward strand.
TGTTGGCCTTGGGTGATGGAGGGGCTAGAATGGAAGGCCAAGGAGGCAAGAATCACTTGGTGGGAAGTGGCAATAGAATTTACTAATAGAAATAGCAGTCTCATGGAATTTCCTACCTAAGCCTTAAAACAAGGGAAAATAATGGTGATTGCTCAGCAGCCAGATATGAGGGGGCAGTCCTGCAATGGGACATTATAGCCCTGTTGGCCACTGACCTCCATCAGACTTTTCCACTATGTGAATTAGATGTTCATATAGGAGCCGATCACAACGAAAAAGACCAGTTTCTGGATGCTTTGCTCCAGTTTCAGGCTGCCTCAGTAGCAGGTAGGCCCCAAGATGGAGGCTCTGTTGTGAGGACATACTCTTGACAAATGGTAAGCAGACTATCTAGGTCCTGGGGTCAGGTTTTTAACCAAATGCTATATTTGCATTCCTAGGCATTCTGAAACAGATTTTTCTTATCAAATTCAGAGCATTGTCCAGCCCTGCTCTAAAACGTGTACAGTGGCTATGGTTAGACTAAAACCCATACACACATAATCAGTAAGCCATACTGAATCCAATTTGATATACTTACAGGTAAGGTTTCATACCTTACCTGGAAGTATATCATACTTCATACGCTGGATCATGGAGAAAGCTAGAGAGTTCCAGAAAAACATCTGCTTCATTGACTATGCTAAAGCCTTTGATTGTGTGGATCATAACAAACTGTGGCAAGTTTTTAAAGAGATGGGCGTACCAGACCATCTTATTTGTCGCTTGAGAAACCTATATGTGGGCCAAGAAGCAACAGTGAGAACTGGACACAGAACCACTGATTGGTTCAAAATTGGGAAAAGAGTCCAGCAAGGCTGTATACTGTTGCCCTGCCTATTTAACTTATATGCAGAGCACATCATAAGAAAGGCAGGGCTTGATGAATCAAAAGTTGGAATTAAGATTGCTGGAAAAAATATCAACAACCTAAGATATTTTTATTTTTATTTATTTTATTTTAATCCCATTTATATCCCGCCCTTCTCCGAAGACTCAGGGCGGCTTACAATTTAAGCACAAACCAATGTGCTTAGCAATATGCAGATGATACCACTCTAATGGCAGAAAGTGAAGAAGAACTAAAGAGCTTCTTGTTGCCGGTGAAGAAGGAGAGTGCAAAACTTGGATTGAAACTTAACATTAAGAAAACCAAGATCATGGCATCCAGCCCTCTCAATTCCTGGCAAATAGATGGGGAAGAAATGGAGGTAGTAACAGATTTTATTTTCCTGGGCTCCAAGATCACTGCAGATGGGGACTGTAGCCAAGAAATTAAAAGATGCTTGCTCCTTGGGAGGTAAGCCATGGCAAATCTAGACAGCACACTAAAAAGCAGAGACATCACCCTGTCAACAAAAGTGCGTATAGTCAAGGCTATGGTCTTCCCAGTTGCAATGTATGGCAGTGAAAGTTGGACCATAAAAAAGGCTGAGTGCCAAAGAATTGAGGCCTTTGAACTGTGGTGCTGGAGAAGACTCCTGCGAGTCCCTTGGACTGCAAGGCGATCAAACCGGTCAGTCCTAGAGGAGATCAACCCTGACTGCTCTTTAGAAGGCCAGATCCTGAAGCTAAAACTCAAATACTTTGGCCACCTAATGAGAAGGAAGGACTCACTGGAGAAGAGCCTAATGCTGGGAAAGATTGAGGGCAATACAGTAGAAGAAAGAGACGACAGAGAATGAGGTGGCTGGATGGAGTCACTGAAGCAGTAGGCGTGAGCTTAAATGGACTGCAGAAGATGGTAGAGGACAGGAAGGCCTGGAGGAACGATGTCCATAGGGTTGCGATGGGTCGGACACGACTTCACAGCTAACAACAACAAAGGTTTCATAGGATTAGATTGTTATGACATTTATACTGGAGTCATTTTCCAGAAGGGTAGATCTGGGTGTTAGTTCTTTTGAAGCCAAAAGCAACAAAGAGACTTGTGGCATTTTAAAGACTAGCACATTTATTATTGCACCAGCTTTCTTAGAAATGGGTTGTGAGCTTTAAGAGGCTACTATTTATTTTGAGTTTTGAATGTTTTAAACTGGAAAATGAAAGTCCAATAAAGCAATTTAACTGAATGTTTCTAATGGCTTTTCTCAGCAAAGACAAAAGAAAAATTCTATTCCCAAACACAGCTGCAGAAACTTTATGCCTCTGACCTAGTTTCTAACATGTGAATCCTCACTAAATGAACTATGAGTGACCTCTTTAGGAATAAGTGGGCTAATCAAAGCTCTACTTTTCCCTGCAGTTCAGTTGCTAAAAAATCTTGCATTTCCTCTGATGGTTGCTCCTGATAAGGGAGAATTGGATTTATGAAAGAGATGTAGATGTTTGGATAAGCCGTGGTACCAAAGCAAGCCTGCCTGACAAGTTAGGGCCTGAAAGGGGAAGCCAAAGAAGTCAGAAAAGATCGCAGTTGAGAGAAGGGTCATGGGAAATAAACTATCAAGAACCAGTTGAACATGCTATGTTGCAGGTGTAGCCTCAAGATCAAACACCTTGGGTAACTCATGTTGAAATGATGAGATCCAGAACTTGACTCTCTGCTTGCTTTGCATAATGTGCAGTGGGGCACATTTAGACCATCTGACACTTCAAGGAACTAGGCATTTGTTTAAGCTCCGCCTGTTTATTGCATGGCTTTGGCATGTGATGGTAGTACATGGTGCGCCTTTGTTGACTCCCATCACTCAGAATGGGAGTCCAATGTCGTACTGAGGAAGATGCTGAAAGGAGGGATGCAGGAGATCTTCTCTTCTTTAGACAATGTTTGTAACATGATATGGTATGATAGTCTTGCTCCATCATCGAACAGGAAGAGGAGAAGAAGGAAGAGGAGGTGGGAGATGATGATAATGTTATGGGTGAAATTTCTATTGAAATCTCTAACAGAGTGTCTCTTTTGGCACTTCCAAAAAAAGGAGGAGGACAGGAGAGAAAGCTGGCAAGAAGGGCAGCTATGCTTGTTCGGTAGGCTATATTGGCCTTAATGGATCAAATTCATGTAAACATAATTAATTTCTCTGAAAGTCTTCGTATCTACCTGTAAATAAAATGGGTTGCCCCTCTTCTTCCTCATATGCATTTTTCATATTGTGTAAACAGATTTCTACATGCATATTTTATTTTATTTTTAAATATACAGCCCACTCTTAAAGAAAGATTTTTTCCAGGATAGCTTACAAGTCACAATTTTTTAAAAATTGCAATCACGAAACCTGCAATTACAAAAAATGTATGTGTATAGTCATGTACAGCAATTATACACTGATTATTAATGTCTTATATTGTTGTTTGATATATTATTACATCCCTCATGAAGTGATTTACATCCATTTATGGGGCAACAGCAAGTTTGCATTAAGCAGACTTTTCATATTATCATATCATATGAGATATGTTCTGAAGAATCTGCTGTCCTCTGCAGAATTTCCCAACTGGATACTGCATATGATATAACAGTGATTTTTATCAATCCCTATCCATGTCATATGCAGGGATGTAATAATATATCAAACCACAACTTACTCAAATACACATCTAATGTCAATGAAAATTATTTGAACCACTGCCCTTCAAATTTTTATTTGACCTTTTTACACATATATTTCATGATGGAACAGTTCTTCAATTGTGATATAATCCCTTTGCTGTGAAGAAACTACAAAAATACTTTTTTTAAAAAAAAATCAGAATGGATAAGAATTTACTCATGTGTAAAACATCATGGCTTCATGGCATCGCTTAGCTTTCAAGGGACTGTAGATAACTGCAAACATTTCCGGACATGCCTCAGGATGCCTGTGGTTGGGAAGGGGGGCTTGCATTGTTAGAGGAAGAAAATGGAGCCAGGAGAGTAAACCTGCTCAACAGGAATAGCGCCGAGAAGCTGCTTTCCACCATCTATTTTGTGAATGGAATTCTGGGGTGGTGATCAAGGGGTGTGACCTTCTTGATTGACACTAGGGATTTATGTGGTCAGGCTGAAAGCTGTTCTGACTTGCAGGCAAAATTGCAGAGGAGTCCAAATTCAGAATCTGTCATGTTGAAACAGAGTGGTGCAGGATCATAAGTGGATAGTTCTTAATTTACTCAGATAAGATGCAAAGTTAGGTCAATATGTGTTGAGTACTTGATATCTAGAAGGGTGGGCTTAGACTGGGGAGACAGAGTTCAAATCTTTGCTCAACCATAAAATGTCCGGTCCATCCAGTAAAGCCAGTCACAGTTTGTCAGCCAATGTACTTCATCAGATTGTTGCCAGAATAAATAAATATTTGGATAAAAATGATTGACCTTTTGGAAAGAGGGTGCAATGTTAAAAATATAACAAGTGCAATAATACATTGAGTACTTTTGCTCTTTGTAATGACATTAAAGTTTCTCTCCAATGGAATTACCTAGGAAACAGGAGGCACAATGTGTTGAGAAGATGAAGCAATGTTACAGAATGACAGCACGGAAAGCTGTTTTGTTCTAACTTTGCTTTAGGTGCTTTTCCTTGCTTGATTTGGCAAAAACTAAGACAAATAATGATATATTATTTATTAGATTTTTTAAAATCCTGTTAATTTTTTAGTTATTATTATCCTGTTTATTTTTTATTTATTATTTATCACTTTTATAATTGATTCAAGGCAGCAAATGTATCCAACACATCTTCCTCCTCCTTCCCCCCCCACCTTTAAAACAGCCACTCTGTGAGGTTGGGTTTGGCTAAGAGGATTGGGCTAAGAGAGAGTGACTGGCCCAAAGTCACCCAGCCAGCTTGCATGCCTAAAGTGAGATTAGAACTCTTAGCAATCTCCTGCTTTCTAGGCCAACAGCTTAACCGCTGCGCCAAACTGATGATAAAGAACAGCAGAACAAAATAAATACAGAAAGTTTACAATCTCTAGTCTATGCTAAATGAATTCGAGTTGTCAAAATTTGCAGAATTACTTCCTAAATAACAAAGGAAACAACTTGCAGACATACTTTCAAATCTCTTACCATTCTTACTAGTTCTACCCTACTTTATGATCCTTTGATACAAAAAGAATTATACATATTTAGGAAATAAAGAGGATGTTAAGCAGAAGCTGGAGAATCACCTGTTAGAAATGCTATAGAAGTACATTTTCTGTATTTAATGGAAGGATGGACTAGATGTTCTTTGGTAATACCTTCCAGCTCTGATTCCTGCAGTGTTGTGACTTAAAAAATATATATCCAGAATGCTTAGACAACTGGCAAACCAGGGCCCCAAATAAAAGTATGCAAAGAAACACCCCTTTGCACTGCTCTGTTTTCAGAGATACAGCAATGAACAGTGTTTAATGGTTTGTCAAGTGAAAACAAGTCCCAGAATTCTCTCTCGTGGTAAAAGTGGCTGAGATACACCAAACTGCTTTGGGAGGGAGAAGGTTAATTGTTCAGAGATCACATGACTTTATTTTTGGTTTTATTTGAATTTTTTTTCTCTTCTGTCATACCTGGCAAGACATTTAGACTGCCTCTTACCCTGCTTAACAAGTGTGGTGGAAACAAGAGAAACACATCTCTAATTTGTCTGAATACATATTCTAGTTAAATAAATAATCAGAACAGTCATATGCAACATTTTGCAGTGTAATTACCATGGATAAAGCTCTGCAGTACTCTGAACATTTTCACAATGTGTCCCAGGAAACCCAGAATAGGCATGGATTTCAGATTCAGAACATTCTCTGCCACATTTTAAATCAGACAAACGCTTTAAAGTACCTGTTTTAAAGCACCATCATCATTTTTTTTTAATGTTCAGGCAGATTTTATCCATGCATTCCATTAAGAACAGGAGCCCACCCCTCATCTTGAATTTATTCCATCTTAAACGATCATTGCCTTTGGATGATGTTTTATTTCAGAATACACAAAGAAAAGAAAAATCAATATCTCCATAATCATATGAAATATCTACAGCAATGGGAAAAAAGTCTAATTTCATTGGTAACTTTTCCTTTTTGTAGGGACTGTTCCTTCCTTCATCCCACTCGTGTTTTTTGCCCTTTTTCTATTATTTGATTACTTTTCAGGCTAATTTCCTAAGCACCTGTTCCTTTCATGAATCTCTCTGTTTCTACTTGCTTCTCTGTTTCTTCTGGCAACTTTTGTGCAGGAAAGTGACCTAAAATAGGCACCAGAGGAAAGGATTATTGCTGGGAATGGCTCCGGAGGGCAATGGTCACCCACAGACCACTCATTTCCCTATTTTAGGCCTTTTGTCATTTCATGGGGTATTTGCCTTCACCCTGTCCTTAGTATCAAAACAAGCACCCCTGTTTGGGTACTGCACTTCCTTTTCATCAGAAATATTTAGTTTTTCAGGCCCCCGATTTTAGTTGCATTCAATTTTCCTCTGAAGGAAACAACACAGGCTGATTCTGAGACGATCCCTGCCTCTTTTCCTTTCAGGAGAAAGCCATATCTCTCCCCCCCCTCCTCGCTATGGTTCAAAGATTTTCGATATAGCATTGTCTTAACTTAGCAGAAAAATATGCTCCCAATAAAAGGAGAGACCAGGTGCTTCAGAAAGCAAGCAAGGGCCAATTTGAAAAAGTTAAACCCTTCTTCCTTTCTGATTTTCCTCCCTCTTTGGATTCCCTACATGGTTGTATTCTTTGGGAGATAATTTTCTGCTGCTTCCGCTCAGCCCTAGCCCTCCTCTTTCTGCAGAGAGGAAAGAAAGAAATGGATCAAAATCTTTGGCAATCCTTATCTGTCCCCATACCCTCCATTCCCCCTCCCTAATTGTCATCCAAAGCAAAAAGCCAAAGTTGATGACATCTTTATGAGGCTTCCTCCGGTCAAGACTATTAGTTTCTTTCTATTCATTCTGCTGGAGGGGAATTTTTCCTTCCTCCTCCTCCTCCTCCTCCTCTTCCCCCTCCTTCCCCCCTTCCCTTCTTACTCCCCCATCCTGTTTTGTCTCCCTCCGCCATCCTATCTCCCTCTTCCTCCTCCACCTCCCTTCTGGTATTGGCTGGGATAGGGTGGCCTTGATAATTCACCACACTTCTATAGTTTTGAATGGAATTGCCCAGGAGAAACAAAAGGGGAGGGGGAGGTGAATGACCTCACAGTCTTAGCAACTGATTGGCCGTTCAGCTCCCACGGGAGAGGTGACATCACCCCTTTCTTTGTTTTTCACGGCTTCCATCTCTCCATTTCTCCTGCCTTCTCTGTGGGATGCTGTTGCCAAGGGGATGGTGGCAAGTCTTGTTAGCTTGCTTGTCCAAAGGAAAGGCAGTTCATTATAGGTTTGACACAAGAAATATGAGGGTGAGAGGGAATAACTTACAGATAACAACAATAACAAAAACAAGCTCCCTATTGTCTTGTGGTTGTTGTTTTTTTGAATCCTTGTCAGATAAAAGGTGACTGGAAGGGTGTATTTGAGGTGTGTGTGTTTGTGTGTGTGTGTGTAGTGGATTGCATGGAATTCCTGCTAATTCCTTTTGCAGCAAATACCCAAGTTAGCCTTGGCATTTTTTCAACAAGCACAGAATAGTCCTAAATCTTTAGCTACTTTTGTTCTGATAACATAAATTATATCAGCTCTAAAAAGAAAGGTTCAATTCATAAAGGCCAAATTTAACATAATTTGCTAATATATCAGAGGTGCTCCCCCCCCTTCAAAGTGAACATGAACTGGACTTTGTGTTTAAGGAAGTTATAATCTTGCTGGATTGTGGACAAAGTATCTGAATTTGTGCCTTACCAAGAATATTTTAGTCTTTGTTTTCTTTCACCACTATTTCACCATGGAAATACACGACAATTCTAAGATGTGGAATTCCTTTAATCTTTATGAGATTAAATTATATGAAGGTAAAGTTTGTTATCTTTGGCTTTTTAAATACAATTTTCCCAAATCCTTTTGTCATGTTATTTTTCAAAAGTGGGTTTGTTTTAGAGCCAATGTTCCAAAATTCAAATTATTGACTTGAATACTTTTCAACATGCCAGAGCTTTTTGTTGCTTAGAAAGCACGAACCAAAAAACACCTCATCTTTTAGAATACAGGGTTTGGGACCCATGCTTAGCTAAATAAAAAGACAAAAGTGGAAAAAAAAGAACCACACGAGATATACATTATAAGCAACTGCTTCTTCAGAAGGTTATGAGGAGGAATAACATTCCTCTATCCACCCAGTACTTTAAATCTTTCCTTCTGTGGCAGCAGAAAAGCTTCTCCAAAGAAGAAGTTGAATAGAAACAAACATGCAATCTCCTTTTTAAAAAGGTGTGACTCTTTTCGAGGAGCTGAAGCTTCTAATGGGGCGCAGGTTGTATAGAGAAGTTTGTCCTCACCTCTCAAGCTCTAGTTTCTGGCTCAACTCCCAGTCGGGCTTGAAGAATTTCTTATTTGTTATATAATGGGTGAGCATGACTAACAAATAATTAGTCTGGATGTTTGTGTGAACCTTTCCATAAAAGCTCATCTGAGCTGCCTGAAGAGGATGATAATGTATCTAAATGATTTCCTGTCTCTCTGGTTGCCAAACCCTGGCTGAGCCAACTTAGCCAAGAAAAATCTCATGCACAATGTATTTGTACAGTGGCTGGGAGCTACTTTATGAACTAAAAATAGTGTGGATTTTCAAAAAATAATAATAAAATAAAATAAGATCCAGTTAAACCAAGCCACAGCAAATATCAACTGCATTGTTCACAGCTTATAAGGTTTTCAGCTGAAAAAAGTTTTTAAAAAAAGAAAAATCAAACTTCCGCAGCATTTTAGTACGCGTTGGAGAAACTGAGAATGTTTTGGTTTCATAACTCAATTGGACCTACAATGTCCTGATGCATTCAAGTGAGCCTGAGTGTATTACACTAATGGAAAAACAAGCTAACACAGATTCTTTAGGTTCACAGTTTTATTAAGATAGCATTAAAAATGCATTTCCATTGGTTCATGGATAACAATGCACCTTCATTCATATCAAACTGTTAAAGGCACAGCTGGTAAGACTTGATTACAGGTTAATATCTAAGATCCATTTTTAAGTTTGGGATGGAATAGTACAGTATAACAGAGTTTCTGACCAGCACTCTGCAGTAAACAGAAAGGGCAAAATATTGTGGTCTTGCTGCTTTTACTGCCATAGTGTAGGCCTGAACTTGGACTTATACCTGCTGGTCATTATTGACAGCACCACTGAATGTATCTCCTTGGGCTTTTAAGTAAAGCTTTTCCCACAATCCTCTATTGCATCCTCGCATTGTGCCATTCTTTGCTCCGTGGGGGCAGTTATAAATAGAAATGTTCCCATGGTTAAACTCAAAACTATCTCATATTTGTATCATGGAGTTAAGCAGTTAATTATTAAGCAGTTAGGTCACCTAATTATTAATTCCTATGGCTAAAATCTCTTCAAAGTTTTCTTTACAAAGCTTACCATATACATACTTAAAACTTGCATATGATTTTTTAAATCTTTCCTTAAACAACTGCTGTTCCAATAATTTCCTTAAGCAACTAATGTTGTTTGTGCTATACAGTAGTGGTACAGAGCTGTCGATCAGGGAAGGGGTGTTTCATTAGTCCTTAAGAGCTGGCCATTCCGTCTCCTTTACCAAGTTCTTTATCTGGGACTTTTTCAGTATGTCAAGCTGAGTCAGCCTTGAGTCCAGATTTAACCAGGATTGAACTCCAGGCTGTGGGCAGAGTTGGCTGGAATACTGCATTTGAACCACTGTACCACCAGTTTTTGTGCACAATTTTGTGGTTCCCATGGCTTTCCAGAGAAGACTTCCCCTCCAAGTCTGAAGGAGGATGGCTTATACATGCCTATTCCAAAGTGATATCCTTGGCAATGATGATAATTTGTTGTGATGTATTTTCCTCAGTGCAGCTCAGACCTTGATGGTGTTGATTCCTCTCAGAGGGAATAGGAACTCTCCAAGGAGTTCTGGGAGATATTTCATTGTACCTGGATGCTTGCTCTATAGATATGGAACACAGGATTTTCTAGATACTTGACAAGGTAGCCCCTAATTACACCTGCTCTATGATCATGGTATATAGAGCAATTGAGAACATTGAAGAGTAATGGCAGGAGACTTGAACAGCTATACTATAGATTTAGGGACATGTCAGGAAAGGAATAATCTATGCTGAAGGATTCGCAATTGAATAATTTAATCACATTTCTGAGTGTAGCATGGAGAACCATTGATGAGAGTTATTTTGAATTGTTAGGCAGATGATCTAGCCTTTAGTGGTTCTGGCCTATGTCCAGATTCTACCTGACTTTCATTGTTCACAGTTGGTGCTTCTTCATAGACAAGGTTACTTGGATTCATGCTGAGTTTGATGTTATTTTGAGAAAAACTATGCCAAGGGTGTCCATCTTATAAGTTCTTTCTGAGTCAGTATTGTGGTTTGTCTTCTGAGGAAGTAAATAAATTTTCTGGATCTATTTGTGCCACTATTGTTACATTGGACCCCTCCCAAATCTAGGTTTAGAAGGGCTTCTAAAACTCTTGACTGTTAATGATCTCCAATACTTCACTTTTGTGGTTGAGTTTCCTATCACCTTAAAGGAAATCCCTTTCCTAAGAAATTATCTTTGGATCTAGCTGATTTTAACAACTTTCCATGTTCAAGCCAAGACATGGCTTTTCCAGGAGTATTTAGATTAAACAGATCTTCTTGACCCTTTTCAGTCTGGTTTAGGCCTAACAGAGTTAGCACAGGTTTTCCAAAGCTGACCTTGAGCATTTGTGGAGGGGATAGAAATAGGTGGTGGATTTATTATCCCTGCTACCTATATTACTCTTCCACAAAATGGCTGCTGCAAGTTTCCCCTCCATCCTCTCTTAGCTCAGAAGTTTGTACTAGCTGTTAATCCTCCCTCATCTCTCTCCCCCTCCTTCCCCACCCATTTTTAGAACAAAGCAGATTGGGAGGGGGAGAATGGATAGAGAGGGCAGGCTGACAAGCATGGGAATCTGGAAGTCTATTCAGTGGTAATTATGGTCTCAATATGACTGGGGGTTGCAGCAGAGAGGGGGGGAGGGGGGAGGGGGAATGTCCTTATGTAGAATGGCAACTCTAACAGGCCTGAGAGACAGCCTCCTCCCCCAAAATTGCTGAGGCCGATAGAGGTCCTGAAACAAAGGCTTGGCTCCTGCAAAACAGAAAAATGAGGCTGAGCAATATAAGAAGGGAGTGAGGGCTACAATAAGACATAAAAAACCTGGGGATGTAAGCTCAAGACAGCTGAATGATACCCAGCGTGCTGCTACCTTATCAGATATCCAGTGAATGAGAAAGGCTTGCTGGTACCATTGCATCAAAGCAGTTTGGAGAAGGAAGCTGAGATATTTCTACATCCGGTTTCTAAGCCAAGCTGTACTGATCTCTGGAAAGGAACATCACTACCATTGGTTCAAGGAAGTTGAAATTATTAGTTATCATACAATGATCTTGTTTTCTGTTCTGTAGGAATCTCAGCCTTGTATCATTACCAGCATCATCATAATATTTATATAATTAATTTCATAATTAAAGCACTTCATTGTGTGGAATGACTTAGTCCTTCCTTTTTTATTTAAACCAACCATGCAGAATCACTGGGATCAGGGAGACATAGAAATATAATAAATTGTTATTATTAACTTTTAAAAAAGATGGCCTCGTGGCACCACTTTCCCCATTACTTCAAACCCAATATATCAGACACGTCAAACTCGCAACGTCACGTGACATCGCACGATGTATCAGAACTTTTCCCCCATTGCCGGCAATGGGGTGGGCGCTGTTTCTTTGTGATGCATCCGGCCCATGGGCCGGCAGTTTGACACCCCTGCAATATATTGATGCAAATGATTTCATAGAGAGATACAAAATTGCCACTTCTAAAGAGCCAGATTCCTTACTGGTAATCTCCTTTCAAAATATGGAGCAAGAGACTGTTTACAGTGACTTATCTTTACTGGGAATTTTAAATCATCTTGCTCTTCCAAAACTCAGCAGCCCTAGAAGTAAAAAACAGGAGTCATCTACAACATACAGTATAGTGAAAGTACTGCAAAAATCACTATGTAAGACAAAAAGAAAAGTGGCATCTATGAACACCAACTAGCAGTCAGAAAACACGAACTTCTTAATTTCACAACACATGGATAGACTTAACCATAGTTTCAACTGGGAAATTGTGAGCATGCTAGATCACGTCAAGTCCAAAAATGCTAGAGAATTCCTGGAAGGCCTGGTACCCAGACAAATCAGCCATCAACAGGCACATAGAGATAAACAACATCTATATACCATGCAAAATAATAAAAAAAGGAAACAAAAAGACCAAAATATCTCCTTGCCAGTAATCAACATCTAATTGAGCATAGTAATAATAACACTAAGATTAACACTAGACCAATGATCAAGAAGTAAACTATACCTCATCAACTTGGGAGCCACCAACTCCGAGAAACAAGCTAACAGTAAACAACATTCTAATCAAGGAACCATCAAAATGACTCCCGCCAACATTCACAGGGCAGGAATATAAAATGAGAGCAAACCTCACTCTCTTCTAGTGCTGATGCTATTACCTAGTCTGGTAATGAAACGTCTTCAAGAAAACAACCAAGCTGAAAGAACACCAAAGACCCCACAAGGCAACCATTGCATGGTAGCACAAATTATTAGAGCTTGGAGGTCAGAATAAGTGCTGCATGTATCTGAGCATGTCTGTGTCATAATGTGGCTATGTGAAGGAACAGGGAGATCTCCTAGCTGTGATTAGTTTCATTCCTTTTCCCATGGAAGATTGTTTAGTGTATCCGTTTCTCAGTACTGCTTGTATCTACTGAATAGAATGAAACTTTTGCCCAGAGGGCTGTGATAATTGCAGCTTTGAGTCACAACCCCTTATGTGACTTATACAATGTATAATTAACAGAATAAAAAAGGATGGTCAGGTTATGCCAGGAAGTTCTGTGTCCTCTGTATTGCAGAGGAAGGTGGAGGGAGTGATGGAATTACCTGATTGACAGCTTGCCAATAGAGAAAGATAAGAGCTTGTCATAAAGATGAATCCTTCTATTGACTGATGGTTCCAGAGACTGGGTGCTGTGAAAAGCCAATCTACCTTAACTTCAGAGGACATGAAGCTTATCAGAGGCTTTCTGCAGGTGCAAGGGACTTCTCATGAGGAAAAAATAATGCATGTGCAACCTATTAGAAGCAAAGTTGATTAGGGCTAAGCAGTGGTCTAGTTCAGCATTTTACTTCTAGATTTGAAACATCTACCAAGGAGAGGCTAGTGCAGATTATACTTAGAACAAGGAATTTTGTTTCTAAGAATTTATTTTAAGAACCAGAACTGAACTGACTTTAAACTCTTCTGCACAAAAATAGACTACTGATTGAACTACAATCACCAAACCTTTTTCACTGCACTCATACAACTGATGGCTGAGTTTTGCTTCTGTGTTAAATCACAATCAGAAACACTGGCTGATCTACTAGTATATTACAAGTATTTCCTTATCTAACATCTTTTGATTCTGACATAGATGATTGTTTTACACAATATATTGTATGTATTCCTTGTTCATACTGCATGCCTAAATGAAAAAGGAATATAATATTAACACTATGAAGGGGTGTCAAACCTGCAGCCTGTGGGCTGGTTGCATCATGCGGAGGCCGTGCCCACCCCAGCTCTGGCAATGCAAAAAAAGTTGTCATTCGTTGCAACACTTAACGTGATGTGGTGAGTTTGAGACCCAAGATGTAAGAGATAACCAGGTTGAGCCCGAAGGAGGGGGTCAAATGCATCATCAGTCTTGAATCTGTTCACACTCACAAGAGATCTAAGTCCAGACCACCTTGAATTCCATTGATTCTTATCTATTACCAATTTGCTTTTACCATTAGTAGTTCAGATTCTTATAGACAGCTTGCAATAAACCCTTATATACATTTGAATTGCCAGTGTTTCTTAATTTCCATGCTTGACTCTTTATGTATACAAGTAGTCCTCAACTTACAACCACAGTTCAGACCAAAAGTTCTATTTCTAAGCAAGGCAGATGTTAAGTGAGTTTTGCTCCATTTTACAATCTTTCTTGCCACAGCTGTTAAGTAAATCACTGCGGTTGTTAAATTAGAAAAACAGTTGTGAAGTGAATCTGGATTCCCCATTGACTTTGCTTGTCAGACGGTCACAAAAGGTGATCACATGACCCTGGGACATTGGGACCATCATAAATATGAACCAGTTGCCAAGCATCTGAATTTTGATGATGTGACCATAGAGATCCTACAATGGTCATAAGTGTGAAATAAGTTATAAGTCACTTTTTTTAGTGCTGTTGTAACTTTGAACAGTCACTAAATGAATGGATGTAAGTTGAGGACTGTCTGCATATTGATTTGAAGAAGTATACCAGATGTAACACTGACTTTGTTGAAACTTGGATAAAAATTACTGTTTTGCACTTTCCTCTAGACTTTAGCTCTAATCATGCAGACTGTACATTAAATGAAGTTTCCAGTCCTGCTCAGAAAAAATGTTTAAAATTTAATTATAATTTAAATCTAATCTGGTTTCTGGTTTGGCCCCACTCACTTCTTGCCCTGCCCCAGCATGTCTTTCGAAGGCTACAATTTCCAGATCCAAAAATGTTCAGAACTTTATTATTATGTAGAACACAATCTGGACTCTTCACACACAGGCTTTGCAGAAAATAAACTCAAGCAAAGTGCATTCAACATGAAACCAAAGATTTGGTCCTGCTTGCTTGGGAACTGAAACAGAGACACAAAACTTGGAAGAGTAATTCTAGGATGAGAAATAGAAGGAATATTTTTGCTATATGACCATATTATGCTAATATCCATGATAGTTTTGAATTCTGCAAAATAGCGTTTCTAATGCAACTTACTTTCTTTTACTTTGCATTGCTGTCTTGTTGCAAAATTATAAGAATATTTACACATATGCAATTATTTTTTGCATTTTTATATTGGCCTTTTTCTTCAAAGTATTACAAAGTAGGTCAGACTGAGAGATACTGAATGGTCCAAAGCCAGCTAATGAGTTTCATAGCTCAGAAAGATTAGAAACTGGGTCTTTCTAGTCCTCTATCCAATGATGCAATAAAAAAAGGAACTTGGGTCAAACTTGGCTCCAGTATTACTTATACTGGCTGATGAGCTATTTGTCATTATTGTAAGTTTAGGAAATTGGATAACAGACTTTTGCTAATTAGGATTGAATGATGACTTTTTATAATTTGATTATTGATGAGAGATGAGATGTGGGGAAAAGAGATTATTATTGCTGAAATATTATAGAAAGTGTTAACATTGAAATTGCTTATACTTGTCTGAAGAGAGTGGGCAGTTATCTTTTATATACGGGTGGTCCTTGACTTACGACCATTTGTTTACTGACTCATTATAATCGTGACAACACTGAAGGACTAAAAAGTTTCATTTAGCATTTGTATAAGTTTTTTATGTGATATTAGTATTGCTTGTAGTCATTTTATATGAGCTAGAGTGTGATAGACTTAATAGTTTATTGTTGTTAACATATGGTTGTTTATGATTATTTTTACCTTTATACCTTGTATTTAGCTCTGGGAAGTCGGGGAGGGGGGAGGGGGGAAGGGGTGGGGGGAGGGTTAGGGAGGGTTGGGTGGAGGGAGGGGGGAGGGATTGTTAAAGATAAAATGCATTGTAAAACTTTTCAATTAAAAAAAACACTGAAAAAAGTTATCTTTTATATACGGGTGGTCCTTGACTTACGACCATTTGTTTACTGACTCATTATAATCGTGACAACACTGAAAAAAGTGACTTATGACCATTTATCACATTCATGACCATTGCAGCAACCCTGTGTTCACGTCATCAAAATTTGAGTGCTTGGCAACTAGCATGTATTTATGAGAGTTGCGGCATCCTGGCATCACATCATAGCCATTTGCGACTTTCCAAGCCAGCTTCTGACAAGCAAAGTCAATGGGGGAAGCCAGTTTCACGTAATGGCTGTGGTGACAAAAAAAATGTTTGTAAAATGAGCACAACTCACTTAACAATTTCTTCACTTATTGACAGAAGATCCAACCCAATTGTGGTCATAAGTTGAGTTCTACCTATATCTTCTTTCCTTTTTTTATTTTTTTTCTCAACCTCTTTTAATTTCTTTCTTTTTCTTATTGTCTGCATTGTCAAATTGTCTTTGTATCTTCATGCTAAGCAGCGATGGACAAGAACGCCTGATTTTCTCAGCCACATTTGACTATGTTAAACAATTCAGATTCTAATGACTTACTGTATTATGATTATCAGCAGAGTATAATTATATGAGCGTTTTGTCTGGGATAAATCTAAACACACACAAGACAAACATGGCTAACAGCAGTTTAGGGCATTCCTTAGGTTTGTTGTTTTGGATTTCCTTTGAAAATTAAATTCTACACATTGACAATTAGCCCACCATATCACTAACTGTAAAATATCTGCTAACATATCATAGATTAGAAGAAAATAGCGATTCTGTGTACAGGTATATGTGTCTGGGCTAGGATGAAATCTGAATTTGCTATGGAAAGTGTATCTTCTGTGTAAGTGGCTAAGATTTTGTTTCCTTTCCTGTTATTAGTAGCTTTAATGCCTTGTTGCTGTTCTTTTTATCCCTATAAGCTGACTAAAGTCATGAATGAGCGGGCAACTGTAGAAATGTAAAATAAAAAACACTCTAATATCTGATTTTATTCTCAAGGGGGGCCATGGAAACAGAATTGGGAAATTAATATACTATATTAATATAATATACTATATTTTACAAATATAATAAACTTAAACTTAAACTTATATAAGAATTAGTACCAATGCAAATATAGAGAACATGAGCTACTGACATGCACAAAGTAATTACTGAAGTACCAGTAAAGGATAATATTTGTAGCTCATGGTTGCAGTGAGAGGTCCTTGGTGCTCTTTGAGCTTGTTTTCTTGCAGACATTTCATTATCCACTGATGATGTTACCTAGTTTGAGTAATAAAATATCTGCTAGAGAACAACCAAGCTCAGAGAGCACAAAGAACCTCTCAAATAATGAAAAAACATATATACAAAACACAAGTTTGATATGTTAAAAGTTGGTGAGGTTTATCAGAATACAAACCACATTAAGGATATTATTTTTAATACTGTAGTTATTCATGGTTCATGTTTTCATAGCATAAGAAGAGAGCTCACAGCTTAGGCATTCTTATAATCCACAAAGACAACAGAATAAAAGGACTGAAGCGGAAGCAAATGACACATTCATTCCTCTCCATTGCAGAGTTAGGATGAGGACCAGCCACGTTATGCCAAAGATTCCCAGAAAATATATGTACTTTCTTTGTGGGGAAGAAGAATTTAGTCAGCAGGAAGGAGGACCTATTTTTAGTTATACTAATCCCAGGTAAAAGTGAACAGCCCAATACTGTACAGTGATAATTATGAAACATGAACAGATGCAAACTGGATGCAAAAGGCAAACACATACAAGCCAGTTTTGATTCTGCTGAAAAGCCCAACCAAGGCCTTCTTTCTGTATCTAGCAAAATTCTGAAGAGAATTCCTAAGGAATGCAACTCAAACATGCCTGATGCCTTCCATTCCTGTGGAAATACGGAGTCTTTCGTGTTCCTTATAGCTTGCAGTATAAAGAATAGTCTCCATTTCTTTGGTAGCAAGAGACGGTAGCAATGAAAAATACCAGATTGCCCCCTATTTTCTTCGGGTGTTGCCTTGTCTCCAAAAAGGACTTGTGCACATGAATGTACTGCACATGTTCATTCTTTAAAAAGTTTGATTTTAACTTTAAAACCATTTAAAAGAAGAAAATGGAATACACTTTTAAAATTGTGATTGATCTAAGCGTTTGAAGCCTTAGCTCCTCAGTGAGCTGGCAGTGTGATCATGTATGATAATAGTGGGCACCAAACAGATTTGGTAGGAATGGCGCATGCTAGCAATGGAAAAAAGCCATTTACTTTGGTCTGTGTTTTTGCCTACTGTGGGCATATTTATTGCATTGCCGTTTTGGGGAGTTTATTTGGCCAGTTTATTATTTTAGTTTCTCCTTGTGATGTAACATGTTTACCAAGAGCAGCTCTGCTGCCCAGATTAACTTTTTTTTTCATGTTCTACTCTGTCTTATCAGCAAGCAGGCGGGAACAGACCAGGCACACTAAGTCCTAAGCTGTCATCTCAAGCAACGCAGGTCTTGGTCCCCTCCCCTCCCCAAACTCCTTTTCTTCACTGCTGCAATGATTAGGATAATGAAAATCTTGTAGGTTCCTCTGGCCTCTGAATAGGAGCTTTGTATTTGTCAAGAAATGACTTGAAACTTATCTGAAGGAAGGTAATAGTTATCTGAAGGCTTCTGGGCAGTTTGGATCCTGACTCAATACAGAGAGCTTGTAATTTAAACTTCAGTCTACTTATTAGAAATGTGAGATACTGGTTTAATAATAAGAATAAACGTAAGAATCAACTGTGCTTTCCCTTTCTTGTCCCTTGTTTTACTAGGTTTGGTATTCATCATTCAATGCATCTCTTTTCCCCCCCCACTCCACATCAAAAGAGTTTCATTTATAATAATGGCAGCTGTTTAGAAACATCAACATCAAACACAAGTATTTTGTCAGATGGTTCTCAGTAGTTGCAAATCATCTTAACATGGGATTGCATTCCTCATCACATTCTCAAGAATAAAAGGTCTGACAAATATGTAGGAGGACTGAAGGCTAGTCTTGTCATTCTTTCAGGCCAGATAGCTGTATGTCAACGAAGTCATAATTATTTAGGGTTGGTTCAGATATTAGGATTTATTTCACAGAATGATGAAAACAGTTGGTGCAATGCAGTGGTTCTGTTCAGGAAGTCACATGTAACCATAGATGTGTTTATTACCAGACAGTCGTATGTGCTTCTGAGTAATGAAAACTACTATGGGAATTATTCTTATGTATGTATCTATAAAAGCACTGCATGTACTTCAAAAATATACACAGACACACCCATGTATTATTCTATGTCATGTATGTACAGAACTGAAATCCTATAGTCCTCTATTAGATGCCTGGTCTGCCATCCTATGCATTCTTCTTGTGCAGAAAATAAGATTGATCTAAAAATAAATAAAATTATTTTTAATCGCTGGCATTCTGGGATACTATTTTAAACTGCACTTTATGGAAAACATTCACAGAAGCAAAATCTCATTTATAAAGAAAGATAATGCATTTTGAATAACATCACTAGAATGGGATTTTTTTAGTGCATAAATACATGCAAAACCTAAGATATATGCTGATCATAAAATTAAGTTTGGACTTGACAATTTGGAAACCAAACTTATTTCAACTCTATCAATTCAGATAAGACACAAATCAATCTGGAAAAAAAAATCCAAATCTAAACTATACTAAAACTAATTAAATAACTAAAAGTCATTTCTCATGTTGGTTAGAATGGAAGATGCAAATGGTTGCAACTTTTTTAAAAAACATTTTTTTGACATTTCACTTTTTGAGATAAGAGTGCAATTTTTGAGATAGATTGCAATGTGCTGAGGGAATCAAAGCTAATCAGGTGAAGTCAATTTCACTAGCAAGGTAAAAAAAAACACCTCAGTAATAATGATTAAAGATAGCAAAAATAGTTCACTATCACTAACCTTAAAGGAATTCTCCCAGTATGTTTGCCTGCCAACTACAAAAAAATAGGTTTCAAGGTTGTCTGCTTAGAGGTACTGGTACTTAACTTCTTCAGATTTTTAAAAAAGGGAAAGTACTTATAAAGTTTTTGGTGGATATTTTTTTTACAGAATTAGATAGTATTGTTTCCTTCTGTGAGGGATAAACCCTGCCAAGTTTCAGAGGGATTAGAGCATTGACTCATGTGCAAGGAAAGCATTTAAGTGATTAAAAGTTTTCAGGTGATTAAAAAACAACAACTAATTCCTGATGTTGCTTGGTTGATAATTTATATGAAAACAGCAGATACAGTAATACAGGTCTCTGCTAAGAAACTTGGTAAATTGTAGAATGATAGATGGGCTGTACTAATTACCATCATAAATGATTTTGATCAGAACAGGAATATAGGGGGTAACATAAGGGGTTTGTTATCTTCATTAAGATTTGGCAGAGATAAGCAATTCTTTTTTTCATGGACCTTACTTTGAGCTCTGAAATTGGCCAAATCTCACCCAGGATGTTCAGAAAGCCATCTAGTTCAAACTTAAGGAAAGTGGGATTTAGGGATTAAATATGTGGAAAAATAGACTAAATCACAGTAATCACTGCTGTGATTTTCAAGCTTTGTTTCTTTAAAATCGTGTATTTGGGGACAGAATGTAATTACATTAGCAAAGGAGTGCAAGCACTACTTCGGGAAGCGCAGTGCACCAATTTTCAAATAGGCAGGAAGAATGAAGCCTATTGTGCAAAGGGAAGGTGCTTTGATAAGGAATGGTGCTATCTCTTTTTAAAAGTGAAGGAGGAAATTATGTGGTTGAGGCAAAAATAGTAAGCAACCTTCCCCCTACCTGGATGTTTTCCATTTGTGAGGATTTCAGAGCAAAAATCCCCAGCCAGCCTAGTCATTGCTTTGAATTCTGGGAGTTGAAGGCCACACATATGGGACACATCCAGCAAGGCTGGCATTGATCTGAATCATAGACTTAGTTCCACCTATGCTGTGTGGCACCGTAGGCAGCAAAGGCTCTCCAACAGTTTCATTCAGCTGGAACAGTTTCTGCTTCTTCTTAAGTACTTTCTATCCTTCCCAGGTCTTCTGTCAACATTTTGCACAGGTCTTGGATGGTCCGACTTTCTTGCTCTTCCTTTCAGTGGCATGCAGTACCTAGCTGTCTTGGGAGGGCACAGGTTTGGCAGACACAGAGTGGAACCAGCAAAGCATATACCCTGTGTACCATTATAATGACATGGAGATTTTACATAAAATAAGTAAGTCCTTAATTCAGGTCAGTTAACTTAAGGCAGCTCACAGGATAGCATTATACGCCTACTTCAGAGATAGTATATAGCTTAAGAGTCTCTCACAACCCAAAGAAGTCTTTATTACTTTTTCTCAAAGGCTCCAAGTGAGCAACCGCTATTAGCCTATTTTCAAGGCTCACTCTGACGGCTGAGATGTCATTTAATTCAGTGCTTCCTCTCACTGACACATGCTCCTCTGGCACTTTGTGTCTCACATAATTATTTTCATTTTGTTCCTTCACATCCTCTTTCAGTCATTCTGTTGATATATAAATCTGGTATTTTTCAATCCAGAACTTGTGGTTTGCAGTTGTTCTTTCACTGTCCTTTCTTTTTTTTTTCTATGTGCATTTCCCCTCAAGGTTCACTGTTGATATTGTCTAATTCTGTAAAAAGTGGGTTTGTTCCCCCAGCTCTAGCCCCAAAGACACCATTCTCATTTTTCTTGTTTTCTGAATAGCCCAATCTCTTTTTCTTATTCTCTCATCTTGTTCCTCTCCATCCAGTCGTGACATCTAACAGAGTGTTTTTCCTCCAGATATCATAAATTCACAATCTTGTACAACTTTGCCCCAAACTCATATTCAGTTCTTCTATAATTATCATTCACTGAAATGTAAAAATGCAAATAGCCTGATCAAAGTGACCCAACAGGAAAATGCTCTTTTTCATGAGAAAACTGAATATGCTTCCTTATGAAATCATTCTGATTCTTGTCAGGAAGGTCCCGAGGAAAGTTGGTGAAATGCCAGGCTTCAATTGCCTGGCTAGGCCACCATGACCATTTCTCTTTCGGTTGTTCCATTATCAGATATTTTTAGAGGTGGCATACATCTACATCCAGAAGAAAGCTTTTGTTCCTCTGCTTGTAAGTTTTCAGAATCCTTTGGGCAGACACTGGAAACAAAATGGAAATTCCAATGGAATTTTGAAAATAATATGTATGTATCCCTTGGACTGCAAAGCGATCAAACCGGTCAGTCCTAGAGGAGATCAACCCTGACTGCTCTTTAGAAGGCCAGATCCTGAAGCTAAAACTCAAATACTTTGGCCACCTAATGAGAAGGAAGGACTCACTGGAGAAGAGCCTAATGCTGGGAAAGATTGAGGGCAAGAGAAGAAGGGGACGACAGAGAATGAGGTGGCTGGATGGAGTCACTGAAGCAGTAGGCGTGAGCTTAAATGGACTCCAGAAGATGGTAGAGGACAGGAAGGCCTGGAGGAACGTTGTCCATAGGGTCGCGATGGGTCGGATACGACTAACAACAACAACAAAAGCCCACGGGGTTCAGCATCCAAGTATCCATGCAACCAGAGAGTTTATTGGATGACTTTCCTTAGGGAGTGGGAAATAACTAAATTGATTTAAGCTAAATTAAATTAAGCACAGAATACATTAATTTATTAATTCTTTTGTCTATTTAATTATCTATATCTATCTATCTATCTATCTATCTATCTATCTATCTATCTATCTATCTATCATATTGGTATCTGGATTCTTAGAAAGGGGTTGAAATAAAAGCCTAAATGATTCTTTAGGCTAGTATCCTATAATCTTCTGGGATGATAAGTATTAGAGTTCCAGATGAAAAAAGCTAGTCTAGAGAAAAAGCAGAATATAAATGTAATGCAAAGAAACCAAATAAATAAATAGCATGGTGCCCCGCAAAAACTTTTGGTTAATTCAGTGTAGATTTTTTTTTTAAAAAAAATACTGTTATTTTTAATGTCTAGCAAGAATTTAGTGAAATGTTTTATTTGTAGCCTCTTTGCCTCTGTTATGCTTTTTCATGGGTTAGATGTGTTGTTCTCTCCCCACTTTCTCAAGATGCTCCTAGCATGACATCATTTGGCTTCTACAGCTTGGAGGTGAGATACTTTGCAGCTATTATCTTCTAGAGCAAACAGCTCAAGATAAATAAGCTGGGGGAAGCAATAACATTAAAGTTGTTTCCTCTCTTAATTTCTCAGTTGAATGAGCTAAGTCCTCAGGGCAAAATCAAAACCAAGTGAAAGCAAGTCTTCACAAACCAGCATATTATTAATGCATATGAACTTGTTTAAGGATGAATAAATAAAGGACAGTTGGTAGACCTTTGAGGTATAACTATTCTCATTTAGCTGTCAGGCAAGAAGACGATGATAATCTTACTACCCTAAAAATGGAGAAGAAGGAATCATCATTGGTGCGACTGGTAGCATACTGGCTCAGGGTGCAAATCTTTGATATTTCCAGAATCTGAATTATTAGAAGAGCACTACTGATCACTATACTATAGTGTTAGTATAGAATCTGAGTAATGATCAGACTTAATCAAAATCTGTTGCATATTTTTGACTTTTCTGTAATGATTCCTGAGTACAGTGAATGCCTTGGTTTTCATTGGACTAAAAAAAAAGATGTTCATGTCTAGGTTAATCTATGGGACCTAGCTGCTTCACTGCAGAAACATTTCTTCAGAGAGAAAAAAGGCCAAATAATGAAAATGGCTCCATTTTCAATTATCAGCAGGAATAAATTTTAAAATTTGCAATTCAACACAAAACACATTTTTAATTTAAGTTTTTATCCTGCCTTTTTGACTTTTAAAGGTAACTCAAGGCAGTGAATATATCCAACACACCACCCTTCTCCTATTTTCCCCTATTTTCACTGGCCCAAAGTCACTCAGCCAGCTTTTATGCCTAAGGTAGGACTAGAACTCAGAGTTTCTTGGCTTTTAGGCCAGTGTTTTAACCACTACACCACATTCCTGTGTAATTGCTGGAAGTCTGAATGAACGTAGGACTTTGATTACAGTCACTGAGCAGCAATTCATGGAGTTGCTTAGTTTTATCACAGGAAGCCAAAGTTATATGAAGTGCTTCATCCTATTAAAATTAAATAAGGGTACAGATTTTACATGCTTTCTGATTGCATTTCTCCCAAGAAGTCTGGAATGGGACAATGGATATTTTAAACAAACCACTTTAGTATTGTTGAGGTATTTATGAATTAGAGGGTATTTCTATGAGTAGTTTAATACACATAACTTCTGTTTTTGTGGCACTATAGCATAAAATAACCAAATGAGGCAAACTGAATTAACTGGAAGTGCCTTTTAAAGATTCGCCAACCTATAAGGGGAACAAATTTCATCTGCAACCTTAATCCACCTGTTTTTCCTGTATCCTGTCAAGGAACGAGTGCGTGTGTATGGGGTGTGTGTGTTTTAGCGGCTGGGTGATGTTTACATACACAGCCCCACGTGGCATTTTGAAAGAATGACTGCCACAGACAATAGCAATCCAGGTGTTCTTGTTAGGGCGTTTAGGTGACCTTCTGCTCTGCTCCGTCTCCCTTCTTTAAAGATCAAAGGCTCTGGAAAATAGCCTCCTGCAGATCCACCTTGGCGCTGGATTCCGTTGGCCGTGTTTTTTTTCCCCTCAAGAGCTCAGCGCCAGGAAAACCCGATCCCAAAGGGAGTCACTTACAAGGGGTTCCCTTCCTTAACCTCCCCCTCCCGCGCAGCTTCCCTTGGAAGGGGGATTGGCTCCTGCCGTAGGTGGCTCCGGTGGCTTTTGTCTTACTCCTACGAAAGTCGGGCTTTTCGTCGGCCACGCAGCGGAGCAAGAGGCGATTAGATACGGAATGAAGTCGCGGAGGGGGGGCAACGCCGAAGCGAACGGAGGAAAGAATAATACTGTGGCAAAAGAAAGCAAAGGTAAATTGCTATTGCCATTACCAATAGCTATAGGCGCTCTCGCGTACAATCCCAGAATAACCGAAACACCACTTGAACCACATCGACGTGGCCAAATGCACCGCCCGTCAATTGCAAAAAAAAGGCAGCTTTGCTCGGAACAGCTTTGCATCCTGCGAGGGTCCCCCTAACACCACATCTGCTTGAACTCACTAGGTCAGGGGTCGTCAAACTTGGCCCTTTTATGACTTGTGGACTTCAACTCCCAGAATTCCTCAGCCAGCAGGGCTGGCTGAGGAATTCTGGGAGTTGAAGTCCACAAGTCATAAAAGGGCCAAGTTTGAAGACCCCTGCACTAGGTGGATAAAAATACCAAATGCAGTCTGAACATCTGGCTGACCGGGCCACCAACCATAATATAAATAACAATCGCCTCTGTCCGTTTTCAACCCCTGGACCTTGCTTGCTCTCTCTCGCAGAGCGGAAGTGTAGAGACCTCTGACGTCATTTTTGGGACTGTGAACGACCGACGGCGGGGTGGGGGGTGGGATTGACGTCATCGGCCGCTCCTCGCGAGGCGGCCGCCCGGAGGTGACGCTCTGGCTTCGCTTTCCTTTGTGTGCCAGCGAGGCTTGGAGCGGCGTAGGCGACAAGTTAAGCTGCTGACAGGGGCCCTTCTTAATTAAATTTGAAAAACGGCCTATGTAAGAAGGCTTGGAAGCCAGTCAGGCGATGGGCTCTGGGCCTGAGCAACCGCCGCAGGCTAGCACTACCACCCACAGCCCTGATCCCATGACATGTGCACGGATTAGGGGAAAAAAAATCCCTCTTCCCTGAGTTTTGCCTTAACCCCTTCGGCTTTCCAAGACCGGCTTGCAGCAGACGGGATCCTGGCAAACAGGAATATTTTTTTTAAAAAAAATACCAATGCGTTATTGATGTTGATTTAGACCAGGGGTCTTCAAACTTGGCCCTTTTATGACTTGTGGACTTCAACTCCCAGAATTCCTTAGCCGGGCAAGCTGGCTGAGGAATTCTGGGAGTTGAAGTCCACAAATCATAAAAGGGCCATCTTTGAAGACCCCTGATTTAGACATTGCCACCCTAAAAGGATCCGTTCGTGCGTTTGAAAACAGCAGTTTCATTCAAATCCGCAAGCCCTGGAGCAGGGGCAGTGCAATAAGGGAAAAGGGGGTTTTTTTGGTTTTTTTTTTGGTTTTGTTTTTTAGTAGAAAAGCAGAGTTGAGGATCCCTTATGGTGGCTGAAGCTGTATGAAGGGCTTTTCCTCGCTACGATTTAAATTGCTGTCCACCAATGATCCTCGAGTCAAACAAAAGGATCAATTTGCTGCCCCTCTTGCCAGTCATTTATTAGTGGCCTGCCTGTCAAATGGTGCTGCCCTGATCTGTGAATATGTCATTTGCTGTAAGCAAGGTGATGATGGTTTTCTCCTCTGATATTGCTACCGTCTTTCAGCCAGTCTTAAAAGCCAGCGTTGGGGGGGGGGAAGCATCCATTCACCAGGGCATTGCAACAGTAATGGAAAAGAGGTGATTTTAAGGCTTTGCTTGGGTTTCTTTAAGCTGGTTTTGTCTGCCTTACCATGTTGACATTTTCCCAATTAAAACAGAATAAACATACACTGAAAGGAAACCTGGGCAGAAATAGACCTAGAAGAGAGGACAGAACAGCTTCCCGTGTCCATCTAACTAGGTCCTATAACAGTGATGCCGAACCTTTTAGAGACCGAGTGCCCAAACTGCAACCCAAAACCCACTTATTTATCACTGGGTGCCAGGTGGGTGTGGCTGTGGTGGTCATGGAAGATTGGATGGGTGTGGCCAAGGTGGGTGTGGTCACCTCAATGTCGCTCATGGGGAGGGACACCTGTGGGGGGCAGCTGGTTGAAGAGGCAAAGTTGCCACCTCCGAGGCATGGCACGGGTGCCCACAGGGAGGGCTCTGAGTGCTGCCTCTGGCACCCGTGCCATAGGTTTGCCACCACTGTCCTATAAGTACTTCAGTTGGTGAGTTGGTCATTTTTTTATTTAGAAACCTTAGAGAAGGGGAGTGGTTGAACCTGAGTGTATTTGGCAGCTGGCATTTTCTGGACATTGCAATAATGAAAAACAGGGCTGCTGCATCTAAAGGCAAGATGCTCCCTTAGTGGCAATTGAGAAGACCTTTAACATGAAACAGCACAATCAGAATCCTTTTTCATTTTGAAATAATATAGTGGAAGTCATTTCTCCTGTACCTTGTTGAAAGTGGAAAAAAGTTGGTGTCAAAAATAAAGAAGGAATTTGGAAAATGAACTAATGGAGAGGATAAATGCCGGGAGAAAATGATTTTCTGCTCATACAACAGATTTACTATGTAACTGCCTTTCAGATTCTGGTTAGAAAACAATATGTATTTTTATATCTTGAAGCCATGGTGGAATAATGATAGCTAAAAGGAAAGAAATTGTACTTTATATGACTACCCTTAGGGCATATCAGCATTTCCAACTTTTCCCAGTGCAGGCATGGCCCAGCCATCATTTCTAGAGGGCAGGAATACATGATGTAACCCCCAACCTTCCCCCTAGCCAACAGATGGTGGAACGTCTGCCCAGATTGTCTGGTTCCACATGCAAAACAGTATTTTCTGTCTTGTTCTGGCTGCGTTTGTTACCTAGTTCCCATCCTGTGTTTCAAGTTCTTGTTAGAAAACCCTTTTATTTCAAATGGTTGTAGTAGCTTGTGGGAGGAAGCAAGGAAACTCCCTTTTCTATGATTGTTAGTTGTTGCTTTCCATTGCTATTTCTTTTAGATGTGTAATGGTGGCGTTCTAGCACATCTTCAGGGTTCCAGGTTGAAAAGAGCTATCTGAGTCATCATCATTAATCTTTATAATACTCTTCCTTCCACAGAGCCATAAAAACAATCCACAGAAAGAACAATTTGATAAAAAACCCAAACAAGCTCTCATAAAAAAATGGAGTCCATTTCAAAATGCAGTTTAAAATTTGGTCTGCTCCAAGATCAGCTGCCACCTTGCAGAAGGTTAGGTGTTTGACTATGTCCTTTATGATATATAAATGAAACCACACCCCTCTCCAAAGCAGTGTAAGGTCAGTGCTGCAGAGAAGACTCTTCTACTGTTGACTACATTGGAGCCAATCCATCCCCAAGCTGATCTTAGTACACAGGTTCTCTGGCGTTGGGAGAGATACAGTAGTCTTTTAAATATAAGGCCCTTAATCACCACAGATTACTATTCTTTACCAAGCCTGTTTTAGGCTTACACTATGAAGGAATCAACATGAAAAGGCCTGAAAGTTTGTCCCATTTTCCTTTTAATTTTTTAAATTTTTTTTAATCCCATTTATATCCCGCCCT
The DNA here is from genome assembly GCF_947247035.1 of Vipera ursinii. Classification (NCBI taxonomy): domain Eukaryota; kingdom Metazoa; phylum Chordata; class Lepidosauria; order Squamata; family Viperidae; genus Vipera; species Vipera ursinii. The sequence continues at coordinate 131,019,214 of NC_139513.1, forward strand.
TCTCTGAAGACTCAGGGCAGCTTACAATCTAAAGCACAAATCAATGTGCTTAGCAATAGCCTTCATTCTGTGTATATGCCTGCTTATTAGGGCTTTTGCCCCCCCCCCAAGCGGCATTATTACAAAGTCAGCTTATTGCCCCCAACAATCTGGGTCCTCATTTTACCTACCTCGGAAGGATGGAAGGCTGAGTCAACCTTGAGCCTGGTGGGACTCGAACCTGCACTAATTGCAGACAGCTGGTGTTACTTAAGGAGGCATTAGCCCACTGCTCCACCAAGGCTCTTTATTGCTTTTGGAGGCCAAACAAAGAAAATTACTATAACCCCCATCTCCCTACCAACCCCAAAAGTTTACCAGCTCTTGGTTTAGAGAATATAAAGAGTCTCTGTCCTAGGATACTTTTAAACTACTTTTATGAAGAGACATGTCTCATTGTCCTCTTGAATTCCGTTGAAATCAGCATCAGATAATTACTCTTCCTTTTTATTGGTCTAATGACAGTAAGCATGAAGAGCCTTCTGTAATTTATGGGTCAGCATGTGATTCTTCAATGAGGCGTAGTTGAAGGCTTGTCATATGACAGCATTTATTCTGCAATATTTGTGGCTAGATTGCATGTTGAATCCGAGTAAAGTCAAGGTCATGTTTCTGTTAAACTAGTTGTTTGAGATTGAGTGGAATGGTATGAGCAACAGGGCAAAACATAAAATGAAAGAACTGCATTGTTCCTGTTGTTGTTGACTAGTGAAGTTCTTTCCATCTCTTGACCCTGTGCACATGATTTCATGAAAACTCAATGGTAACTGTTTGAGTTCTTCTTTCATGTCATCAGTGACAATATTTACCCATTTTTTTTCTATTGGCTTTTTTTAAAGATGTCTTCTGCAGTGACATCTGCTTATGCATTACGTGTCCAATATCTTCATGATTATTGCTTTCAGTCATCAATCTAGTTTTGTTACATTTAGCATTAGTTTCTTTGTTGCTATGGTGAAACATATTTTTTCTTATTAAAAATTATAATTACAATGATTAAAAACAAAAATAAAAATAGAAATAGAAAATAGAAAGTGCAGGAAAAACAGAAAATAATACAAATAAGAATATAGGGAAAAATATGTGAGGAAATTACTTTCCATAACACATATTCATCACAAGTATAAACAATTTTAGTAACTTATCAACTTCTCTTCAAATACAACATATGCTCTTCCCATGGCCCATCTTCTATCTATAAACAAATCCTCCTCAATTGAGTTCTGATGTCAGCAATAATCTATTAAGAGTTACCAAAAAACATCTTTTTAAACCTTGATCTGATAAACCAACTTTATACTCCTTCCTTCTACAATCTTGATTTTTAGGCCCTTCAAATAATGTCATAGAACTTGATTTTTCATATTTTTTTTCTTTGACCCTTCTCAAAATTCTTCAAATCTTTAACAAGCCTCTTCTGTAAATCCAATATAGGAAAACTATCCAGGTCATCTTCTTGGTTTGATATTTGCATATCCATTTTAATTATTGACCATCAGTTGGTTTCTTCCAGTTTAAAATCTTTTTCCATGTCATTTTTGTAGTTTGTCATTTCTAAATACTTATTGAAATCAGACTCAGTCAAGTCAGGTACAGCTTGTTCCTCTTCCATAACATCTTTTAAACACAGTCTATCTATAGAGACAAACATTCTTAAAATGAACTCCTGGGTCCTTTGTTCAAAAATATCCTTCCATCCTTCCAGTGTGTCCATTAGTAAAACATTTTGGTTCATTCTGTATTTGTAAGTCAGGTTTGAGAGGTCTTCTTGTAATAATTAGTTCCCTCTAGTATCCAATTTTTAAAGTCTGACTTTATCATTAAAAAAAAATACTTAAAAGGCATTTGTTTTTATTCCTTCTCACTGCACTCTTGGTTGGGTTTTTTTTGCAGACTCTTTTTCTTTGTTCTCTTCATTTTGTATTAGTTTGTTTTTGTTTTTATGTTCTAAAACTTTTAATATTTTTTATTTTAAAAAAGTAATTAATTCCAAAATCTTATATCAAATTTATCATGACCTTTAGTCTGTTTGTAGTTTTGTAAAATCAAAGTTTTAATTACCTTTCTGTGCTGTACATAGTTACAAGTATGTCTCGGTTGAGCCATGTAACATACTTACTCTGTAAGTTGCACTGGCTCTAAATGGACTTCTGGATGCAATTCAAAATGCTGGTTATTGCCTTTATATAAAGACTGTCCTAGGATAAGGCTAGATTATTTGTGTGATCGCCTGTCTTCAATTATTTCGTCTCATCCCTCCTAAGCAATGCCATCTAGTGGGACCCTGGAAGTTTGCCTTCTCTGTCCCAGGGTATGGCTTTGGGAACATTCTCTTGAGAGGCTGGATTGCCAGACTTTTATTTATTTATTCATTAAATTTATATGTTGCCCATTCCATTGTATGTATAGCAATTCTGGATGGCTTACAACATTATAGAACGACAATATAAAACAAGGCATATAGATGTGGTCCTTTCCTTGAGCATTTGGCGTAGGTCACAGCTCTGCAACCCGCAGCTCTGGAGCCGCATGCGGCTCTTTCAGCCGTCTCCTGCGGCTCCCAGTCCTCTGCCATGTCCAGTCCAAACAAAAAAAAGGTGGGACTAAAAAAGTTCAACCAATTAATTCAAATATGCAGGGTAGGTGCATATCTCGCCTTGGCTCCACTCTTCAGACAAACCCTGTTCTACGCATGTGCGCGCATGTGCACACATTTGTTTGCGGCTCCCAGTTTTTCCTTTTGTGAGGGAACCGGTTCTGAGTGGCTCTTTTACTGTTTCAGGTTGCTGACCCCTGGCCTAGGTACTATGCGAGCCTGTTTTGATATGGTTAGTGTTTACTTTGCTTAATTCATGAAATATTTGTATTTTTGTAAAATATAACCTTTATTGCATTGCATCCTGTGTTGATGGGCTAGCCATATAAATCTATACAATGAATATTTTAAGTCTTCATTTGAAGCCGTCAATTTATCTGAGACTGTTAGTGTTTCGTTTTGCAATTTTAATTCAAATTTTCATGTTTTCCAATCCAGCATTTCTCCCGATATTTTCTGCATAAACAGAATGAGTAAGATAATAGTATATAACCTTGCTGTATTTAATTTTGAACCATTTACTCCATATCCCATTTGAATTGTTGAACTGTTGCTTTAATTAAAAAGCTGCTCATTTAAATATAAATGGTTGGATAGCGTTTGATAAAGAGATCAGCGGCATATACCTTTTTAAACAAATTTTTAAACAAACAAACAAAATGGTTTCTGACCAGTGATAGATGAATGGATGAATAGATGGATATTTTAATGTGGAAGGAACAACAAGCTTACATTTTTATGTGTGTTGCATTTATCACAAAGGTGTGATAAATGCAGTGTCAGTAAGAAGTAAACATAAGATGAATATATATGAAAAACACAGCCAGCATTATCTTCTGTGCACTTCAATAAAAGCAGACAGAGCAATAAAACAGCCTTTGAAAGATGAGCCATTTTTTTAACCTTTGTAATTCATTAAAAAAAAACCTAAAGGGAAAAAGAAACAGCTTCAAGCAGCTCAGGTGATATTGTCTCAGGGCTGGCTGCTTCCTTTCCTTATATCTTTTTTTTTCTTGGACAGGTTATAAACCTGAAACACTGTTTGGTTTGCCATTTCATGGAGGCAATGCCTGGGAGATGTGCTTTGGTGCAACAGGCTTAGCAACCCACGTTACCCCTTCATGTGGCATGTTAGGATATGCAAAACGGAACATTTTCTACATGCTTCTTGGGGTGGGTGGGTGGGGGATGGGGAGGGGAAGACTCCTGTGGAAAAATAACCAGCTTGACTCACTCTGTCTGCTTCCAACCTTGGCTGGATTAATTAGTGGTGTTGGCAGAAGAACTGCAATACTATACAGAGTCTGCCTCCAAAGCGAGAGGCTGAGAGAATTGGAAAACTAGCCTTTCATCGTTAGTCCGTCATAATTTTCCCCTCAGGGTCAAGCTGAACGTGACAGTTGTCATGTAGCTCATCTATGTGTGCGTGGGTGGGTGGTGGATGGAGTAATATATATATTTTTTTGCTTAACTATCATAAAGAAGAAGCTGAACTGCCTTGGAACGATGGGATAGAGGAAGGATACAAGGACACACTCAAACTGAACATGCATATATGAATAGACTCACAACTTGCGGACATGCACACACACTTATGCAAACAATACGCTACCCGAGGGTAACCTCTAAAATACAGATTGAGAAAACACTGACTGCTCCCATTGAGTGGTTTGTCTGCATTTTTTCAGCGCATGCTTGATAGTCTCAACTTTGGTCTTACGTATAGTTTATTGGCAGCAAACGGGTTTCACACACAATATCTAAAATATGAGCTAGTGCCACTGGAGTGTTCATTATAGTATATGGTAGTCTTTTTACACACACACACACACACACTTGAACCAATCCTGAATTTTGCAATTCCCAATTCCCTGCCAGATATTGCAGCTCAATTAAAACAAAAACAAACCATAAAAATCAAATATGGTTCGTTTCATTACTAAGACTTTTTAGATAAATAATATGCCTGCAACCTGTTTGAATTGTCTCATTCATCAGAACCATGACAGCAGCATGCCTATGGTCACATTTTCTATTTAAAACACAGCCGTAAGGCATTACTTTGTTGATTTGTGTGTTTAGATTACATGTGAAAAAAGGGTTAGGAATATATCTCACAAGTTGAAAGTGCTAGCATGTTTTCATTGGGTCAATACAGTCTTGAAAAAATAGTCCATGAAAGTTACTGGACAAAGTTCTGGGTTTTTATTAAACTGCCAACCAGATATTTCTACATATCCATCCAGTTTGACATAGTTTTCTCTAAACTATGAAACGGCACAATAATATGGCATCTGGCATAATTCGCTATGGTCTTTTCCTTATACCTTGCTTGCTTGCTGTGACATGAAGATAACTTGCTAACTTTTTAAGGGTTACCTTTTATTGAGGTCACTTTTAACTCTTCCCCAGCAGTCTGAAATGATCTTTAATTCTACAAGATGTGGCAACAGCTCAGGAGAGCTGTTCTCAGGTTATATGCAATGGTTGTGGAAGAATCTTGGGGGAGCTGAAAATATAACAACTGATTGAAATGAACCAGACTGAATCCAGCAGATATTATCTTTGAGCAGTAAACCTCTGCTGTTCAACTTTTTCAGGTAGCTTCTATCTATCTCACAAATGATCTGCATGTTTTCTTCCCTAGAACCTTGTAGATAAGGAGCTCATCTAATGTCTGACACCTTGCAAAGCACCAGAGAGGCAGCAGATACCAAATGCCTTTAAAAAAATGTCCATGAAAGAACACCACTTTAAAACTGAATCAGATAAATACATAACTAGATAACCTCAGCTATGTGGTGGAGTTGAGAAGGGTGTGTCATGAGGATGTATCCTTCAAAAATGCCTGGAGATATTAGTGGGATGTGTGGGTGTGCTCTAGGTCAGCGGTCCCCAACCTTTTGGGCACCAGGAACCGGTTCTGTGGAGAGAGGTTTACCGCAGACCGAAGAGGGGATGGTTTCTCATGCTACCTGCATCCCACGGATGGGGCTTCACTTGTTTGCGCGGACCGGTTACTGGCATGTCGCGGCCCGGTGCCAGTCCACAGACCGGGGGTTGGGGACCCCTTCTCTAGGTTGCTATTTGGTGTTGAAAGAAATGGGTCCCCCCACACACACACTGATTAGCAGATGGACTATGAATGCAGAAACTTAAACCAGGCAATTCCTTAATTTTCATAGGAAATCTTACTGTTAACTCAATTTTCTGGCATGTGCTATTTGTCAGTACTTCAAAAGAATGGCTTACCGCCTTTCATTTTTTTCTAGTACTTTGCCAGAATTTTGAAATTAAGTTATCAGGAGGCTTAAATAAAATGAAAACTGGGGAAAACTCCTTATTACTTTGTATTCTATTTTTTTCTTTAGTCTTTATAAATGAATGCAAAGATTCAGAAATAGTAGTTCTCAAACTTTGGTATCTTAGATTTCACAATCACTCTTATCAAAAATTCCATCACGATAAAAACAAATGTTCCTTTCTTGTCAAGAAGGACATCTATACATTTATAGTCATTTTGTTGTAAATTTATCATTTGCATAAATTTATCATTCACGTAGAATTCCAAAAGTTTAGTTAAAGTTCAGTGACTTATCCCATTTTCCATCCACACTATTTCTGAGTCCCCTTTGTGATTGAGGCCCTCAGTTCCAAGTCGTGGATTGGAACTGTATTGTGCGTACTGTATTCTGTCTCCTTGCCTGCAAATTTGGAAAAAACCATTCAAATTCTTCACAAAAGAACATTAGCATATGGTCAAAATGTGCCACATACTGTAATTAAAATATTTTTCTTATTAACTTAGAGATAAAGTTTCTCTCAAAATTATACGTTAGCATTTTTGTTAATTAATTTGCCAGTTTCAACAAAACCCGTCTCAGGAAAAAGGTGCAGATCGTGTGTGGCAATTACTTTGGATGTTTCTCAAAAACATCAGTATATTTTCTGCCCATTTTCTGAAACTCAAAGGGAAGAAAAAGATGAGTAGTAAAGTAAAAGTAATGGAGAATGTTGTAAAAAGTTCTGCTCTTCATTGCAATTATATTAACTGTTACATCTTTTATCTTCAGTGGGACAAAACTCTGACTCAAAGATACATGCTAGGAATGATGTGCATGGTTTTTCACCAGGAGCTTAATTTTTCTGTTTAAATAACAGTTTCGAAGGTGCAAATGATCAGATCTGAGACTATGCCAAGTTATGAAACCTCCCTTTCTCCTTCATTGCAGCCTTGACACAAATCTTCCCTAAAGCTGTTATTTATAAGAGGAAGGGTTATTTTTGCACCAAACACACCTTTAGTATAAGAAACATTCTGGAGAGGAAATCTCTTAAATTCATAGAATGAGAATAAAGAGATTTTAAAGCCAACATCCACCATCTAACCAGAATTTGGGTTCTTATGTACTCCATCAGGGCTCCCATTTAAGAAAAAACTTCAGCTTAGGGCCCAAGCTACGCCATATGTTGGTTACTTGGTTTGAGAAATCCACAGTGTGAGGTCTTAGGGCCATGTGCACAAACCCTTTCCTCTGGAAAGCTTAGAGGAAGTTCACAGAGCTCTTACAAAACTTGTCATTAACTATAATCCTCAATGTAACTGAAGAAGATAGCCACAGGAAATCAACAAAGGTAATTAATTAAATGAACTTACAATTATAGAATGAGACCAACTCTAATTTGTATTCTGATTCCTCTCACTTTTTCCCCCCTGCAATCCCACCTACTTTTACAAGTTCATGGTACAGTAAAAATTATCATAAAATCACATCTGGTCACCTGATGAGTCATTTAACAACCGCATTGCTTTGCGACTGAAATTCTGGTCCCAATTCTGGCCATAATTTGAGGACTGTTTGATTAAACCTCAATCTCTGATTTACTATTTTCCTGCGAAAGTCTTCTTAACTTTAAAATAGGTTATAAAAATGTATCCTTCTTGGGGGAAAACAGGGGGGGGGAACAATAGCTTGTTTCAGAGAGGATGAATGGAATGTGAATGGCCTTTGAATCTCAGGCTGGGACTACACTCCAAAACATAAGTAGGTTTACTAAGATAGAAACACCAAAAATAGATGTAATTTAAATTTTAAAAATGACAATAGGTTTCTCCTCCTACATGCTTAAATATTTTCCACTTCTGACAGATTCATCTTGACTTTTTTGATCCTGCCCTGCAGATACCTCCAAATATAACAAAGTCACAACAAAAAGTGAACAGGCTCCCAGTTGTCTCCCCAACCACACAAGCCGTCACGTGAACACTTCACAGTTATACAACTTTGTGCTATACTCTAGAAAGGTGTTCCCTGTCAAGTGAGATATAGTAATTCAGATCCAAGACAGACTTGCATGTGGATTATCATGGAGACATTTAGGGAAATGCAATATTATGTGGTCCTGCTGGGAAATGTTAAAAAGTTGCTATTTTGAGATGTTATTCCCCCGCCCACACCATTTCTTTATAAAACACTTGAGAACCACCTCAGCTAGATTAACTTGCTTCTTGGGAGCTTGTTTGGAAAAATGTCATTTTACACAAGTATTTTCTATCAACCTTTGTTTCCAAATGTATGAGTCAAGCAACAAACTGATGCAGTCGGAAGGCAAAACTCTCAGCAGGCCTTCCTCCACCTGCTGTTTCCAGATGTATTGCGCTGGAGCATTTTGAAAGCCGACATCCCACATATTTGGAGGACAACACAGAAGCTCATTTCATGGCAGTTGTCTGAAGGCTGGGCCTATGGATCTCTATTCTTGCCTACATTTAGCTGTTAGACACACACACACACACACACACACACACACACACAGAGAGAGAGAGAGAGAGAGAGAGAGAGAGAGAGAGAGAGAGAGAGAGAGAGAGAGAGAACTTTTCATTGAGGAAACCTGACCAATTACTATACAGTTTAGGAAGGGTTGCTGAAGCTCCTTCCTAATTTACTACCAAGATTTAAGAGTGCAGATGATGGATCAGTGAACTTTAGCCACTAAGTGGCTTGAAAAGCAGTCATTAAATACCCCAAAGACCACTGGTGGGATTCAGCCACCGGTAGCTAATTTTTTGTTGCCCAGGCCCAGAATGGACTTCTGAAAGAGGCATCCACGCGGAGAACTGGTTGTTCACATATTTGAATCCCACCATTCCCAAAGACTACACTTAAGGTTGTAATGAGATAAAAGAAATGGACAAATAAAAAATGTCCAGGATGCTATATTTAAGAATGAACTATGTGATGTTCTATAGCTCAGATACTTGGATTTGATTTATAGTTTAGTTTATGACAATACTAAGGGACCCAGGAACTAGTAATCACTCTTGCAGCAAGATTTTTTCCCCCCAAGAATAATGTTGCTTCGTAAGAGAAAGATTGTCCTTAAACAATTTTTTAAAGCAATTTAGCTTCCCTTTTTGACAACTGAGAGTAGCATTAATCAGATTCCTAGGAAATCTTTCTAGGATGGTGTTGCCAGAGTCAGCCAGCAAATTTGCCACACCAAGCAACTTCATAGTAATATACTGCATGGCTGAATGTCTCTGATGTGAGATGACTTGGTGCCACTTTCAGGATACGCACAAATGCAATAAAAATGGGCTTTTAGGAACCACTGGATTTTACCTGAGAATTGGGAGGTGCACCTTTGTCTCTGCCTTGAACTATACCATACTACAGAAAGTAGCTGGTGGGAAGATAGCCATTATTTCTGCCCCGTCTTGCTTCCAGCAACTGTTGTACTCCACTACTCTGTCCATGAATGTTTTAGAGTGAAAGCTCAGCTTTTCCCCCCACACAAGAACTAGCTTTTGGCTTTGCAACCATCATAAATGCATGCCGATTGCCAAGCATCCAAATTTTGAAAATGTGACCATAGGCATGCTGCTGTCATGGTTCTGATGAATGAGACAATTCAAACAGGTTGCAGGCATATTATTTATCTAAAAAGTCTTAGTAATGAAACGAACCATCGGCACTCATGGAGGGATGCCAGAATCTGAAATCTCCTCCCCCCAAACCCATCGTAACACACACACAATCCCTACCCTTATCTACACATCATAAATCACATTATCCAATTAGTTTTACATATGAGGTCTCTCCTCCCATTCTGTACCCGGGCTTTTCTAATCTTCTCAAAATAGTCAGTAGAAAATTCCCTCCCTTCAAGATTCAAAGTGAGGCAGTTTAAACAAAAGGCTGTCTCTTATATTGTCAGTGCAAAAACATGTCAATGTTTGCAGCATTGACAGTTGCAATGTGTGCAGTGTGAAAAACGGTCATAAATCACCTTTTTCAGTGCCATCGTACCTTTGGACAGACGCTAAATGAATGGTTATAAGTCAAGGACTACCTGTAATTGTGTTAGTTTAGCATTAGGGAAACAGCTGCAACTTTGCAGTGGATTGTCTCCTTTCCCTTCCTCTTCTTCTGCAGAATGCAATAATTGTGCAGGTGAGCTAGATGGTTACGTTCCAATTTTCACAGAAATGAGGATTTCCTAGTCACACTCCTTTAAAATACTATTTTTTTAAAAAAATAAATGCCAATAGTCTTAATTAATTTGGGAAACCATGAGATTATATAATGGATGAATTATCCAACTAACCATGACCATTTTCCCCCATGATTTTGCCGTCTAACCAAGATACAGGGATCCGTTTAACCAGTGGTGAATGGACTGTGTCCTGACTGTGGTGAGCAATTCTGTTGATTGGTGTCTCTTATTGTGATTTTTCTTATTGTTATTGCTAATCATCTATGGTGTGCTGAACCTTTGGCCAACAAATCAGGATCAGAACATTTGCTTCAGTCCATCTAGTTTATCTGAAGTAAATGTTCTGAAATATGTTTCACCTAGGAATTTAGACTGGCAATTCCAGTTCACAGTCTTACTGTTTAGGGACTAAGCTAAAATGGATAGCAAATATTTATCCCAGAATTAATATATCAGATCTTATTTATTTTTTTCCTTCTCAGCAATGCCAGACATATTTTTCTGATATATTTGATTTGAAATAATTGCTTGTACAATATTGATATGAATAAATGTAAATTATGGCTCAAATAAATGTCTCGGGCTTACTAAATACATCCAGAAAAGCACTTTTTGAAAGTCCTAAACATTTATCTTTTGAAGATTTTGGCTTCCACCAGAAGGGGTGGAATTCTGTGACACACCCCAAGGTAGAAATATCTCCCACTTATATGAGTTATACAATAATTTTATGGCACCCAGACTAAACATGGATATTAGGCTGGTTATCTGCACTTACTTATACAGAAACACACAAAACAGTTGGCATTTTATAAAAGCGCATGGCTTTTGTTAATAAACTTCATGAGATGAAAGACTAAAGCAATCTCTCTTAGTGAGCTTTGTACCAGGTAATTAAAAATCCATCACTCTGAGTTAATTGCATAGAGATAGAAGCTTTGCAATGTATATTTTGCAAAAATAATAATAATCATGTGAATCATGTTTCCTTTTGTTGTTCAGGCCACAAGTTTCCGAATGGGAGGATAAGTGCTGTTTCATACACTTTTCCCTGTGGGAATGAAAATGCTTGACAAGGTTATCCAAAGTACTTTCTCCAATAGGCTAGATAAATGCAAAATCAAAGTTAGAATTTAAAACTAACATTTCTTCTAATATTTCCTCTGTAATTAAGTTTGTTTTAAATCTGCAGTGAATGGCCAGATATGAGCAGCAGCAAGACAAAAACAGTCATGATATTTATTTTGCCTATAATTTTGCTATTATTTTTCTTTTTTGCTCCTTCCAGTAGAAGTGATTGGTACTGAAGATATGGTTAGAATAACATTCCAGTATAAAATTTCCAAAAAGTGATTCATATGCTTTCTCAAACTGTAATAAAACTAATCTTGTACAGACAATCCTGCAAGCCTATTTTCTTTCAGTGAAAACCATTTGTAGATAGATAGATAGATAGATAGATAGATAGATAGATAGATAGATAGATAGATAGATAGATGGATGGATGGATGGATGGATGGATGGATGGATGGATGGGCAGACTGACAGACAGACAGACAGACAGACTGACAGACAGACAGACAGACAGACAGACAGACAGACAGACAGACAGACAGACAGACAGAGGTTTCGTTATAGAGAAGAGGCAGACTGCAGAGTAGACTCCTCAGATCTGAAGTGGTACTTTCTTCTTACTAGGATGCCATCACAAAATACTGTAGATGGGAGTCTCAGTTTTGTATCTCCATCAATTGCAACTGACAGTTTGACCATTAAGAGAAAAAAAAGACATCTTACATGTATGAGAGAGGTAGATATTATTGCTAGTTCAAATTAGAGTAGCCACATTGTGTAAAAAAAGAGTAGTGGTTTAGTTTAGTGGTTAGTGTGTTGGACTGGGAATGGAGAAATCCAGGGTCACATGTCCATTGACCATGAAGATCTCTGAGTTATCTCAGCCCATGTCATTATCTTCCCATGCAGCTCCTTTTTTTGTTCTTCAGATCTGGTTTACCAGAGAAAGCTCAAGAAGCATTTCTATCTAAAAATAATTGAGCCAAGTTTCAACCTGCCTGTGTCTGGCCTAGAGACAGAAGACCTTAGAATGATTCAAAGGCCATGAGACCAGAGTTGCATGTGTCTAATGTATATGTTAATTCAGTTTCCACTGGATGAATTTAAGTGCTGTCATTTTACCAGCAATAAAATTTGTTCTTGACAATCCTTATCCTGCTATGGAGCCTTAGTGGAGCAGTGGGCTAATGCCTCCTTAAGTAACACCAGCTGCCTGCAATTAGTGCAGGTTCGAGTCCCACCAGGCTCAAGGTTGACTCAGCCTTCCATCCTTCTGAGGTAGGTAAAATGAGGACCCAGATTGTTGAGGGCAATAAGCTGACTTTGTAAAAATGCCACTGGGGGGGGGGCGAAAGCCCTAATAAGCAGGCATATACATAGAATGAAGGCTATTGCTAAGCACATTGATTTGTGCTTCTTAGATTGTAAGCCGCCCTGAGTCTTCGGAGAAGGGCGGGATATAAATGGGATTAAAAAAAAGAATGGGAGTTTATTGTGGATTCCACAGCTTTGTTTTCTCCCCCTACCACCAAACATCACCAATCAGTGTGCAAACATCACCTCCTCAATGTGAGATGGGGCTTCAGCTGAAGAAGGCAGCTAAGTAGCTACAGCGTCAAATAGCACTAAATCTATCCGGTCATTAACTGATGCCATACAAAACATTTGAACTAAACGAGAGGGCCAGATTTGTTTTGTTCATAGGTTTAGCACCATCGCAGAATAATGTTACATTTATATTCAAAGGCATCCTGGTGTAGATCAAAGAATGAAGAGAACATCTGTTTCAGAAGCTGCTCAAACTGCTTCTGATTTCTGAGCCAGGGATCAACTTGAAGACTGGAGTTTTACAAGCAAAGAATTGGACCCTCCTTCTGCCCAAAGCAGAATAGGCCTCGAATACAATGCTCAGGTTCAGCCTAAAATGGCCAAAAGTATCCAGCTGTATCCATCCCATTCCCTAGGAATCACATAGCTGGACTATTGACACAATGGCTGGGTAAATATAGAGAATTATACCCACAGTAAATCTTATGGTGAGATAAAGGGGAACATACTATTTTAAACCAGTACAAGGAAGGATGACTTAGGGCTGACTGATGCAGGGGCAGGGGAGTGCATGAAGAAACATCAAGAAAACAAAGTAAGAAAAACAGGTTATTAGGGTATGTTTATGCCACAGTTAGATACAAGTAAGGAAAGGAGGAATAAAAAAATGGACTTCCTGAAATTAATTTGAACAAATTTGAAGGGAGGAAGGGCAGAACAAACTTTATTTATAAATGCATCTCAAGGACTCAAGGATTCCCAGTTGGAATCCATGGTCATAATTCTTATACTTGACATTCACATTATCTTATTTCCTTGGCACCTGGAAAATCAGACTGTAGTACAGTTTGTGTTCTTAATTTATGTCTTAGTTCTGGTTTTACTTGGGACTTTCCAGAAGTCTCCCAGCTTTGATCTTTTAGTCCTGAGTGCTATTTCTCTTTCCTGGCTATGAAATGCAAGAAAAGATATTTAGCCTCAGGCAACAGTCTCCAAATTTAACCTACCTTTATGAAGTTATTGTAAAGTTTAATATGGAAAGAGATGCACCATAAACAACAACAATAATAATAGAGTTGGAATGGACCTTGGAGGTGTTCTAATCCAACCCCCTGCTCAGGCAGGAAACCCTATACCATTTCAGACAAATGGCTGTCTAATCTCTTCTTTAAAACTTCCAGTACTGGAGCATTCACAACTTCTGGAAGCAGGTTGTTCCACTGATTAATTGTTCTAACTATCAGAAAATTTCTGCTTAGTTCTAGATTGCTTCTCTCCTTGATTAGTTTCCATCCATTCCATCCATTGTCCTACCTTCAGGACAATTATGATAGTTGGGGATTAAAGGAGTTGAAGTATTTGGAGAGCACCAAGACAGGAAAGGCTATCTTTGTATGTTTTGCAAACAAATAAATTTAACATTAATTGTGAGATTGTAATTAAAATGGGCAGTGTTTAACATGTAAAAGAGCCTTGGTGGAGCAGTGGGCTAATGCCTCCTTAAGTAACATCAGGTGCCTGCAATTAGTGCAGGTTCGAGTCCCACCAGGTGCAAGGTTGACTCAGCCTTCTATCCTTCCGAGGTAGGTAAAATGAGGACCCAGATTGTTGGGGGCAATAAGATGACTTTGTAATAATGCCACTTGGGGGGGGGGCAAAAGCCCTAATAAGCAGGCATATACATAGAATGAAGGCTATTGCTAAGCACATTGATTTGTGCTTTAGATTGTAAGCTGCCCTGAGTCTTCGGAGAAGGGCGGGATATAAATGGGATTAAAAAAAAATGACAATTGTGAAATCCAAGGATTAGGATTACAGATATGCCTCAATTTATGGCCTACTGTATTGTTTAATGATTGTTCAAAATTACAATGGTGTGGAACAGGTGCTTCATGGCCCATAAATCCCTGTCCGTTGTAAATTGTCATGCTCCCTTTCCCTGAAGTCACATGACTGCATGTAATGCACATCAGTTTTATGTTTCATGATCACATGTCTGTGATTCAGGATTTTTTTTTGCTGGTTTGTGGTTTTAAAAAAAACATACATTCATATGAATGATTTTTTTTTAACTTTTACAGCATTTGCTTAACAACTGCTGTGAAAACTGCTGTGAAATTACTTCTGGTCACATGGTTGCCTCAACTTATAACTATAATGACTTATGACTGGATTTCTGGTCCCTATAATGGTTGTAAAACGAGGATTACCTGTAGAATTGGTGTTGTGGGACTTGAGGTGGTAATGAAAACTTATCTTAATTGTATTTTTTCTGGAAATAATGCTTCCTTTGGAACTAATGAAATCTGAACTGAGGAAATGCAATCTGCCACTTTGACATCTAGAATAACTGGAAGATGCCATCAACAGAGGAAGAGAATTCTCCATTTTCTATGGTCATAACTTAGTCATCCTGTTATTGGAATTCTGGAATCAACCACATTAGTACTTACATAACAAATAGCATATCTGAATCACCCACTCTGATAACGAAGATGATTAAAATGTTCTTTCATAAGGCTTTATATGCAACATATTATGAAAATTACTTGGCAATCTATAATAAAAAGATAAAAACTTAAACCAAAATTCAATCTGTTAAAATGGTGTAATCAACAATTAAAATCCTGTCCTCAGAGATGTGCTTTAAAAATGAACAAAGATTTTAAGTCCCTAAAATTATCTGAAGAATAATTGTAAACACATTTAAGAATTTCAACAAAATTCATGCCCACCAATGCACTTATCCATTATTTCCCCACTCAGCAGAGCCCTCATTTCTCCCCTTGGGTTTGGCCACTAAAATGACGTTTAAAAAGCAGGGTGCATCACACTGGTCTATTATTTGGACAACACACTTTCCTCTATGCCTGATGGTAGACAGAATTGGGTTTTCCTCCCCCCTCAGTGAATTTAATTTGTCTGTAAGTATAGCATTAGAGGGGGAAAAGCCTATCAAATCAAACATATGGAGGTCTAGATTTTGCAATCAATGCTCAGATCTTATCAGGGATACCGATTACATAATCTGGCTGTACATCAGAGTTGGAGAATCTTTCCCAGCTGGAACCTCACCTAAGGCCATATGACAATGGTTATGACATTATTGCTCTTCCTCCACAAAGCTCCATCCCCGTTTAGAGACCAAAGAGCTGACTTCATCAGCAGCGTTCAGTTTTTTACAAGGAACTCTTACTACAATGGCAACAAAAATTCCAGGCTTTATCTGGAGATTTAAGTCATTGACTTATCAACCTACCTTAAAAGAATTGATAATGTGGAAGGATTTGTGATTTCACAAACCTACATTTAGACTGAGATCCTTCCTCATATTGCTAATTATTGGGGTGCTTCAACATACTGGGTGGGGGTTTGGAATTTAAAATCCAGCAAATCTCATGTTGCTTTAGTTTCTGATATACTAAAGTGATATGCAACACTCCAATATATTAGATTTCAAATCTCATGATGAAGATACTTTATTGTCATGTTGTAAATTCAGCAAAGACTGGAAGTGATCTTTCCAATATTCTTCTTGTGGGCATATTTTAAAGCTGCGAAGATTTTTCCTTCCTTCCTTCCTTCCTTCCTTCCTTCCTTCCTTCCTTCCTTCCTTCCTTCCTTCCTTCCTATCTTCCTTCCTTCCTTCCTTCCTTCCTTCCTTCCTTCCTTCCTTCCTTCCTTCCTTCCTATCTTCCTTCCTTCCTTCCTTCCTATCTTCCTTCCTTCCTTCCTTCCTTCCTTCCTTCCTTCCTTCCTTCCTTCCTTCCTTCCTTCCTTCCTTCCTATCTACCTATCGGGGTCAGTTCCAAAGCAGGAAAGAAGTTATGAGATTTTGTTTCTCAGCAACAGAACAGAAATTATTATTATTTCATAGGAACATCAATTACCGGCTTACTACTTTTTGTATTGTCTTAGGATGGATATAGAAAGCCTTGTTTATTTACTACTAATTGAAGCACTTGGAGTCATAAGTCCATGCTGATCTGTTTCAAATCACTTAGAGATCTCTCAGCAGATCTTTATGTCCCCATCCACTTCTGCAGCACAGGAAGCGGCAGCCTCTCCCATTTCCTCCACCTTGTAAAATTTCATGTCCATAAAATGGTGTTGGCAACAGCAGGTGCTGTTTCCCCAGTGTAAGCAGCTGGAAGGCTTGATTAGTTAAAGTCTAACAGCAAATGCCTTCAGTTTCTCTGAATGACTTGCAACAAGCAGAAAGGATATCAGCCACATCCAGAAAACTCTCTTCTGAGTACAGTGATTAATTATTTTGGTATGATTTCACAGCACAAGTTGTCTGGAAATAATAGGAACTGTTGTCCCCCACGAACCTGGGAGGCTTCTGGTTGGTTGGACAGGAAGTATTACAAATGGCTGTGCACTGTGTGATTAATTGTGTAGCAGTCTCACTCAGTAAGACACTACTACAGATCTTGCATATTTATATGAAATGTCTATCTGATGCTCAAAAACCAGTGCAATTTTAGGCTTTTGTATTTAGCCAGTTAAGATAGGCCAGTGTCAAAATTATCAGCTTAATATCTGAAGATCAGATCCAGAGATTCCTATCTTTCTGGAAACCGATGATCCCTGCCTTTATGCTGTCATACAACATTTTGGGTAGTTTATTGATTTCAGAAATAAATGTAAGGTCGTGTGGAAACACTGAGGGTAGAGAAAGCCAAGGCCCTTCCTTTGGCACAGTTGCATTAATCCAACTATAAATTCTATATCAATCTATATATATTTATTTACTCTTTCACTTTCTTCAAACCTCACAGTGTAGGAAGAGCCCATACATATTATGGTGAATATGTGCATGTCACTGGTGTTTAGAAGTTGGTTTATGGGGTTAGTCCTCTTCCCCACAGTTGAGTTAAATCACTTTCTACCCAAATGGAAAGATGGAAAATGTCTAAGGCTGATTTAAGTCCTTGCCTCTAAGTGCTTAACAACTGCATCACAGGATGAAACGTACCTGGGATAGTTTGCTTGGATTTTGCTAGTACTCCTTGCCATTTCAACCCAGAGTTCTTACTGGAGGCACAAATGACCAGGCTCAGATTATCCTACTTTGGAAACATCATGCAAAGATTTAACTCTCTTAAAAAGGCGGTAATGCTGGGAAAAGTGGAAGGAAAGAAAATAGGGTGATTCTGTGTTCTATAATTAGCTACAAACTGGATGGATTCAATTACAGTGGTGATGTTACAGAACTCAGTATAGATGTCCACAGATAAATTTTGTTCATCACTGGAAGTCCTGAAAGACCAGGTTAGGGACAGATTATATATGAGAAAATCAATTGTTATGGAGAAAATCTATGTGATCACTAAGAGTTGGCACTGACCTGATGGCACATAATCAATCAAACAATCCTCACTATTACCACATGGCAAGCCACAATAAAATGTTACTCATAGTGGAAGATGGAAGAAGTAGTCCAGGGGGAAAAAGCATTCAAGTTCAGTAACTTTCATCCTTTCAATATTTCTGTGCAATTATTGTTAACCATCTCTTCTCTTTGGCTACTTTCTGTTACATCCTCTCTTTTGGTTTGAATTATATCTTTCTTCCATATTTCTTCCATAATAATCCATTTTGCCTGAGCACAGCAGGGTAGGTTGATACTAGTCTTTTGCAAGGCCACTCAAAGAGCATCCATAGCTAATTGTGGACATTCACTGGGTCTCCCTCATTTCTAATCAACTTTAATTACTACAGCACCCTAGATCTCAAAGAGGCTGCTGAATGGAGAATGCTTTTTAGTACATTTTCAACTTCTGTCCTTTATTTGCCTTGGTTAAATAGCCAGTCTCCACAATCACAATGCTGAGACTGGGAAGTAACATGACAAATCCTAAGGTTGGCCCAAGCATTTTAATTCTACAGTGGATAGGCCATAGATTTTCTTATTTGCAGGTACCTGAGTTTTTCAGTTATGGAAGGATTGAAAAAGACTTTGATCTTAGGCACCCAAGGCAATGACATACAGCATGTAGTCAGTTGTTTGGCTTGGATGTCATTATCTCTCAAAACTGCCTTCCTTTACCTATAAGAAAAGGTGAACTGCAAGGTCAAGTGTCACTCAAACTTAATATAGATATCTGTTTCCAATGGAATTGAATATAGAAACCTTAGCCAAGGACTGCAGTTAGATAGAGAATACATACTATATTTACTTCAGTAATAATGTCTGTTTCCTGTCTTCACTAACACAAATGGATTGGAATAAAATGTTATAGTTATCATTTTCCAAAACATATCAAATGTAAAATACCCTAAAATTAAATGTGCTGCTTATAGACACATATAAAACAGAATTAGCAAGGGGCAATATTTCTAGAAGAATGTAAACGTATATATAGCATTTGAGAAGTTGTCCCTTTATCTGGAAGATAATCATTATTCCTCCAGTTAAAACTAGGTATTTATTCTGGACTAGCTACCAGTGCAAATATTAATTACTCATGGGGAAAAAAAGAAAACTATTTTAGCTATTATCTTCAAGATTTCACTATTTTTATTTGGGGGGTGTCAGATGCTTCCTTGAAATAATAACGCAATGTATTTGAAAAAACATTTATCTCCATCTTTTTTTTAAAATATTTTGCAGAAAATTAGTCCTAACAAAAGGATTAATTAACCTGGTACAGCAGCAAAAGTTCTTTCCTTCAGTTTTTCTTCTTGATACAAACTTTAATTTCCTGGAGTTTGCAACTCTTACATCCAAAAACAAAAGCTCTGAATGAGCTCAGGGACCTGCTGGATTCTAGGATTCACCACTAACCCTCCAAATTCTGGCAACATTTAGAGTTCTAATTAAATGTACCAAGGAAAGATTACCTCACAAAATCCATAAAAAGGTAACCCATTCTTACATGCTTCCACTCTATTACCAGAAGGATAGATTCATATATTAGAGGGCTATAAGATCAAAGGAATTCAGCTCAGTTCTTAATAATCTGACAGGTTACTTTTTTTTAAAAATTCCAGAAGTACATAAAATACACAGTGTCCTGCAAATTCCTTAGTAAATCATTAAAAGGATTCTGACTGGACCCTTCTTGAGTACCGGTAATTGGCATTACTTCAGTATCAGCTTTAAAATTTCTTTTCAAGGCATTTCTAGGAACTGGGCAGCTTTCTTTAACAGAGCCAATAAATTCTTTTTCCTAAAACAGGAAATGTAAAAGTGAGGTATAGTAAGCTTGTGAATTTCCTAAGTGTGGAGATAAATGGGTGAGGACCTGCAGAATGAGAATCTTAAGGATTAAATCTCCATAGCAAATATATATTTCAGGGGCCAGGGATGGGTTGTGTGGAGACACAGAGACATGCTATGGAGCAGACCAATAGAAGAATGCTTTCCATGTATTTTTCAAGTTTCCACTTGTCTCCTATAATTACAGGATATGCTGGGCTGATTAGCTGTTCCCAAAATAATAAAGAGGTGTTGAGGTTAATAGCCAACAGGAAGTTGAAACCTTCTTCCAGGTCACCAAGGACTATTTTGTGTGGAAGTGACAAAAAGCAGGTAGGATTAAGAGCTGTTGTTTGGTAAATCACAGCAGAAAGCTATTTACTTCCCTTGGGAAAGTTTGAGGTAAGAGGAACTTGCTCTTTGCAAGTGTCTAAAAGCCTGAGCTGCAATTACATAGTTTTTGTCAGTTTTTGAGGTGAAAAGCATTGGTGGATAATGAGGGCATACTGTATAAAAGTAAACTTTGGACATTACAGTAGATATTTGGACATTGCATTTTGCTTTTCAAAATTTATTTTTTTGCACACTTTCAGCCAAGGGAACAACATTTGAAGCTTTAACTGAGCAACATTCTTTATATGTATTTCATTATTTACATTAAAATGCTGTAGATCATAATATTACTGTTGAATGATATTCCTTATTTGGCATTATCACACATTTAAGAAGCTTGTAGTTCATTCTGGAAATGCTTACATGACCTTTTAATTGATTGATTGATTGATTAAATTAATTAATTAATTACATTTCTGTTCTGTCTTTCTGTCTATCCAACACTTGAGATGATCTACATTAGTGAAAAGTGTAAGTCATTCTCTTTGATGTTTGTTTGGGAGTCATGACATACTCCAAATCCATATCAAAAACTGAGTATTTCAGTTTCAACCACGAAATACTCTATATTCACTTGTCAAATGACTGATTAAAGGATGAATTTTGAGAGATTTTGAGAACGCTGCCGGGTTTTATGATATTAATAGAAGGATTATTTTGTTTGTTTTTATTCTGCTTATTTATTAACTTTGGCAGACATTATGAAATATTTTCAGGCCGTGATCCTAAATATATAAGTCAGGGACGTTCTCCATTAAATATACTTAGATTTTTTGGAGGGTGCGAATGGAAAATAGCAGGGCTACAGTTCAGTTGTCAGAAGATAACTAACAAGTTAGTCTGCAGAAACATTGCAGCCTTTGAAAATGGAAAAAGCATTCAGATTAGATGAACTATCAGATGAATGATATAAAGCATTTACAGTCTTATTGTAGGACAGTGGTGGCGAACCTTTTAGAGACAGAGTGCCCCAAACCCACTTATGTATCGACGGGTGCTGGGTCGTGGCAGACTGAGTGGTCGTGGCCAGGGAGGGCGTGGCCAGCTCGATGTTGCTCCTGGGGAGGGATGCCTGTGAGGGCTGGGCAGGGTTGGGGGAGATCCAGCGGCAAGAGGTGGGCAGGAGGGTGTCTTGCTCAGTTGGGGGGAAGGAGGCAGCTACACCCCCTCCCAAAGTCTGCCATCTCATGAAAGCAGGATGAAAACTCCCCCCAAAAAACAAGGAAAAAAGTTAATGGTTTTCTTTCCTGGGGGTGGGGGGCATGGGGGAAGGCTCCTGAGCCTCGCAGCTCTTTTGAGGGGGGAGGAAGAGAGTGGGGAGGGGCTGTGCTAGGATTGGGGCTCTTCGTGCTTTCCGCTGCCCGCCTGCACTCTTCTGCCAAAGATACTGTGGCTCCATTTGCCTGGCAGGGCAGGGGCACACTCGTGCTCGGGGATGCATGTGGGGATTCTGCCAGCCAGGCATGCCGGGATATCTCCCTTCAGGCTCCCACGGCCTCTCCCCCCTCCAGGCTGGGGATGGTTAGATTCCCCTCATGGACAGCACTGCACCCATCCCCAGCCAGCCCTCCTCCTCCTCCATCCTCCTGGTCTTTCTGCCGGTGGAGCGTGGCTTACTGAGCCTCTCCCTGCAAGCATCCTCGGGTGGAGGAGATGGGCAGCATCTGAGGCACAAGTGCCCAGGTGGGCAGCCACCGCAGCTCCGCTTGCCTGGCAGGGCAGGGGCGCACTCACGCATGGGGATGCACATGGAGCTGCTGCCTTGCTTTTTGTGCCGGGGCTGGGCTGGACTGGAGTGGGTGTGAAGCCTCCACACCACTTCTTCCCCTGCAGACATCGGAAGCGCCCACCCTGCCTACCCCTCATCCCAGTGCAGCTGCCACCGTCCCGCTCTCTCCAGCCCATCATTGACCAGCCGGGTGCGCCGACCTCAAGCCTTGGGCAGATGGAGGCCAGAGGGGAGCAAGAGCTCCAGCTGCCCAGCTCCTCCACCTGTGGTAGGAGGATGGAGGAGGAGGGCTGGTTGGGAATGGGCGCAGTGTTGCCCATTGGGGGGAATCTGACCAGCCCCAGCCTGGAGGGGGGAGAAGCTGAGGGAGCCCAAAGGGAGGCAGGAGTGGTGCTTGGGGGTAGCCACTCTCCCGCCTCTTCCCATGCTCCCACAGAAGGACTGGCTGGCTTTGGTGTCACCTGGGAAGGCCTGACTGTGCATTTGCTCAGCGGCGCTGGCGGGCTCTTCCTTCCTTCCTTCCTTCCTTCCTTCCTTCCTTCCTTCCTTCCTTCCTTCCTTCCCTCTTTTTTTCCTTCTCCCTCCCCTTCTTCCTTCCTTCCTCCCTCTCTCTCTCTCCCCCTTTCTCCAAAGTCCAAACTCATGTGTCCTCCTTCCGCCGCTAGCCTTCTGCAAAGCGCAAACAGACGCCGTGTCCTACTTGTCTTCTCCAAACTCATGGCCACCATCGCTTCTAAAGGCTGTCTGCTCGCTCACTCACTCTCTCGCTGCACTCCCGCCAAAACCTGCTTTTATAGGTTCCCCTCCCCCCCACCCAGCTCGTGCAGTTGTTCCCACAAGAGTGCTGCTGGATTCGGTTTCCCTGCCCTCTCCAGTTCCCACTAGTCAGGTGCACATGGAGAGAGGGAGGGGAATGTTCCTCTGGCATGCATGCTGACATAAAGGGCTCTGCATGCCCAGTCTGGCACGCATGCCATAGGTTCACCACCATGGTTGTAGGATGTTTATAATCAATCGTTGTATCTTTCTATATTTTCTTCATTGTTTTCTTCATAGTATGGTACAATATTATTAAAACCTGAGAAAGACATCATAAAATATATAAACTAATATTTCTGCTTCACGTGGACACTAAAATATTAAATATGATACTAGTCAAGAAGGTACAGAAAGTAATACCATCTTTAATTCACTCACTACATTTATAAAAAATATAGAAAATGTCTAACAATAGCTAACAGTTGATTGATAGTATGATATTGCCACAGATAAATTGGAAACAGCTGTTCCTCCTTTGTTAGATGATGAAAAGGCCTTTGATATGGTCTAGATCAGGGGTGTCAAACTGCCGGCCCGCGGGCCAGACACGTCACAACGAAACCACGCCCACCCCATTGCCGGCAATGGGGAAAAAGCTCCGATATGTCGCGCGACATCACGTGACATTGCGAGTTTGACATGCCTAGTCTAGATTGAATTTATGAAGTGCATTCTAAGAAGATAAAAGTTTTCACTGACTTACTGCTGGTATCTTCACCCAGTGTATAGAGTTATTATGAATGTATTTGTAATATAACCAATTAAGTTACTTTGTGACACCTGACAATAACCACCCTTGTCTCCTTTAATCTTCAATTTTGTTCTTCAGCTATTGGTTCTTTCAGTTGGACGGTTTCAAGATATTACAGGGGTGGTGTTGTCTGAGACAGAATATAAATTGTTCTTGTATACTAGTGACTTGATTATTTTATAACAATATTATTTATTATCTGGTTGTTCTATTACCTGGAATTGTTAAAATATGCTGCCTTTGGGATCCACTGTATCTGTTTATGATTATGTGCCATCAGATCAGTGCCAAGTATTGATGACCAAAGATTTCCTCCACAACTACTATATCTATATTTTATTATAAGAGATTAGGATTTACAATTTGTACAGACTCTGTAAAATACCTAAGTTTACATCTTTGTTGATATGTGTTGCAATATTTTGAATTAAATATGTGCAATTTTATGGTTAAAATGGCCATTAAAATTTTGCATATAATTAATATTATCAAAATAAATATTGTATTAAAATGGACATATACTCTAAGAATGATGCCAATGTTAATTCCTATTAGATATATTATTTAGATAGATGAATTAATGAGAACATTTCCTTGGCAAGCTGAAGCCCTCTAAATATCCTTTGCCCATTATAACCTACCAGTATATCATTGGCATTTGATTTGATGCTATTATTTTATTTTATTTTTTGGAATTAGACTTTTAATGATTAATTTCTTCTTTGGATCTACTTGGAGAGCAAGTGTGTAATAGCTCTGAAATCTTGGTATGTTTTAGAGTCTACATATACTAAAGTGCGATCCATTCTCTAACTCAATTTAGTTATTAATAGATAATAGTTGCACTTATTTATAGATAAGCAGTTATGTTTTCATCCCTAATTGGATGGGAAATTGATGCTGTGACATAACTCAAATTTGAAAATAGCAGAAGAGGTGTTTTATTGGAATGCTTCAGCTAAACAAGGAATTAACTCTTCAAATAAATTGCTTTCTAATCTTTAAGACTTTGACTGTTCACATGTTGAGTGTGGCTTATCTACAATATTTACTTGGCAATTAATACAATTGAAACATTTATCAGTTAAATAGTATGGCATGGATGTTCTAGCTTTAGCAGCTTCCATCCTCCCAGCTGTTTGAGGGGTATTTATTGGAACCCTCAAATAACGCTTACAAAGAGGTAGACATTCAATTTTTTATATTGCCATGGCCAGCCCTAGAAAACAGATCAGATCATTAAATGAACTCCAACATCAATACAGCTAAAGCTACTTTAATTGTGAATAGTATAAAGCAGAATCTTTATACCAAGTCTGATTGTGCTGTATTTCCTTTTCCTTCGTATACTCCTGTAAATTAAGGAAGCATGTGCCTGAACTGCTTTCAAATGTCATCTCATTGCTTTGGACTTAAAAAATGATTCACCTCTTTTAATTGATTAGATAATGGTTTTTACCTATTTCCATTACCTTCATTACTCTCCACAATTACATTATTTGGTCTTATCTTGCAATAGCGTTGTTTGTGTTTCAAATTACTACAACTCAGTATAACATTGGAAATAATTATTATAGCTAAGGATATTAATGTGATGTTGAATTACATTTCTAAAACTTGGAATAAGTTATCTCATAAAGATATTAGCTCTGTCAAGACATGGCATGACAAAGAGGATAATTTTACATTCAGTAACTGAAAATTCTTTTCCTGATTTTAAGGAAATGATTCAAGGTAAGAGTTAGCTATCTATTTTTGAAAAGTCTCTCTGCTCTAAAAATGAAAAAAATAAATAAATATGCATAGTGCTGTTAATGGTCCAAATATATTCATAGATTTAAGGATTACCGTAACTTGATTTTATATCATTATAAATCATTATCATATACATGCTTTTTGTTAATTAGTTTTTTCTTTTATATTTATTTCAATTAATGTTTTTTCTTGCTTATATAATCACTTCATTTTTTGTTGATGCCATTTTATATTTCACCATTACTTTTTTAAATTTATATTTTAATTTTTTTAATTACTTTTAAATAAAAGACATGATTTTTTATGATCTGAAGAGAAAAACCAAGTCTCTTTAGCCTTCTGGCTTAAAAAATAAATAAAATTGCAATCTTACTGTATACATATATTTATTAGCAAATAAAAATCTAAAGCCAATATACGTTTTAATGAAAAGTATGCTGAATTATACTGTTCTGCTGAAATGGAGATTGAGAATCAATAAGTTTGAATGAAGAACATCAGGATATGCTGTTGACTGACGATCATGTTAACATAGTCATCTGCTCCTTTGATTGGTCCTTTGGTTAAAAGGACATGTAGCAAAATCTCCATATAACTATGTGGCATATGTCATCCTAATTGTGTATTTTTTGTGTTGGAACATCAGGTTCTTTCACTCCCTTCCCCCAACTAGAAGCAGCTACAGTATTTACTTGCTTCTGGGAAGGGAAAGGAAGGAAGGAAGGAAGGAAGGAAGGAAGGAAGGAAGGAAGGAAGGAAGGAAGGAAGGAAGGAAGGAAGGAAGATTTCTGATGCTTCCTACTAGCTTCTCTCAAAGAAACTCAATGTGGAAGCCAGCAGGAAGTTCCTCCTGCTCCCATTGTTTTTTTTTGCACATTGTGTTTCTCTGTTTGGGTAAGGTCATCTCTCTGAAATAATGACCCAATGGGGCACGGGTTGTCTAGTTACATCAGCGTTTCCCAACCTTAGGAACTTGAAGATGCGTGGACTTCAACTCCCAGAATTCCCCAGCCAGCTATGCTGGCTGGGGAATTCTGGGAGTTGAAGTCCACGCATCTTCAAGTTCCTAAGGTTGGGAAACGCTGAGTTACATTATATTAGTTCTGTAGTTGTAGCCATATGCAAACCCATATCCTGCTCTCTTTTCCTCCCCATTACTGAGGATGATAGATTTCAAGATTCTTCTATTAAATAATGTCATCTAATGAGACCTTGGAAGCATGCCTTCTCTGTCACAGCACCTGTCTTGTCAATTGGCATAGCCTTCCCCCTTCCATTTGTATATGGCTTCTACCATAAAGACATTTTGAAAAGCATTAAAAACCAGTTTATTTTCCTAGGCCCTGGGATAAAATGGTGGCAAGCATCCATAAGGTTTGGATTAACTTTTCTGGTTATACATCTCTTTGTTCTGTTACTGTATAGTTCTGGATTTTACTGGTATAAAGCATTCAGTGTCACTGGGAGTAAGGTTTTTTAAAATAAATTTATGTAAATAAATAAAGTGGTGGTTTTTTTTAAAAAAAGTAATGATATAGATCAGAGGTCCCCAATCTTTTGGGCACCAGGGACCAGTTCCCTGGAGAGAGGTTTTTCCGTGGATCGGAGAGTGTGTGGTTTTGTGTACTGTCTACATCTCGTGGATGGAGTTTTGCTTGTTTGTGTGGACCGGTTGCTGGCATGCTGCGGATCGGTACTGATCCACGGACCGGGGGTTGGGGACCCCTGATGTAGATATTGAGGAACAGACTGAAATCAGTCCATCTGTGAGTGAACATTATCTTCAAGTTAGCAACAGAGGTCAATTTTAGGTGGAACATTTTTGCAAACAAGGAAGCCAGACAAAAGTTCGGGAAATTCTCAGATAGGTATTAATCCATGACCCTTTATGGATATGGAAGAAAACTTTCAGAACATAAGAAAAAGTATTTTAAAAGGGGAAAAAAGCAAGCATATGCTGAAAGAGTGAAAATTAAATATATGTCTCCTGATGTGTATTTAAATATGGATGGAACTTGTACTGGATATTTTTCTGTGCTTCTTCCTCCACCTAAGCTTTTGTGTCAGTTATCCAATTTATCTGCTAAAAAGAAAAAAAGCTTAAAAGACTGTAACCCAACTCCACAGTGACCTGTTTAATCCTGTCCTCTGCTACAGTATGAACTGAAAGACTTGCAGGGCAAACAATGGCTGCAAAACAGATAGAGCAGCAAGATGAGTATCTCCTTCTCTTTGTCTTAATTGCCTTTGATTTCTTGCGGAAGAGACCTGCCACTATTTTGGAAAGGTTGCACAGGCTTTGGGGGCATGTTGTAACAGTCCTTTTTTAAAGCGGAAGTTTTGAATTTCAGGGAATAATAGAATAATGCAACGGCTCCCCAACAAAACATCATGAAAGAATAATAATGTTCCTTGCTAACGCCAGAAAGTATAGAATTCTGGATCAACAATGAGAGACAGTGCCTTTGTATTAAGTAATGGAAGATTCCTAAAGGAAGAGCCAAGGCATCAAAGTTTCACAAGTGTGCATGTGTGTGTGTGTGTGTGTGTGTGTGTGTGTGTGTGATGTGTGCCTGTGTATATGTAATATGGGGATATTTCCAAAGAAAATTGCATGGTAACTTATTCCTTAGGTATTTTTTTTAAATAATTGATGTGTATTTATTCCAGCTGGTGGTAGCATCTAGCTGACCTTGATGATGCTCAGAATTGAACTTGGGTTGTTACTGGAAGAAAGATCACCAGAAAAGCCCAGGCGTATCTGTGGATTTTTTTTTAAAAAAATCTATATTACTGTCAGCAAAACCATGCTCAACTCAATAAAGTCTTTCCTTTTAAAAAAAGAAAAAAAAGGAAAAAAAGGAATAAGTTTAAGTGAATAATTTATCTGCATTGAGGGTTTACATACTTCAGTTATGGACAAAGGTTTCAATTTTACTTCTTTAATTAAAATTAAAAGATGGGAATTCATGCAAGTGTGCCAACTCTGGACTATCTATGAATTTATGCATTTATATCTATGAGTTTGTCTTTCCCTGATTTAGGAAACCCACCAACTTTACATATACACACATACATTTCTCCAGTGAATGTACATTTGGACCTTCAGAGCCAGCAAGCATTCATATATTGTGCAATGGGGACAAATCATGAATTTGTAGCCAATCAATGCATATACAGTATGTCAACTTTTGATGCAAACATGACAAATGGGGATATTAGTTAGATTATACTATGGATTTGTAAAGGGATCAATGTTTTAAAAGAAAACATGGGGGGGGGTTACTTACTGCAAGATACTGTAAGCTGGTGATCCCTCACTTTGTGGAGCTTTTATAAAAGTTCTATAGGACTGGTTGCAAAGAACCTTAACCACAATTTTCATTTAATGACAATACATTTATGAATCTTTGTCAAATTGTGTTTGATTGTATTTCTTAATTTAGAAAACAAAAAAATACCCTATAAATTAACTTGCATTGGCAAGATGTGAATCTTTTTTCATGTCCCTGTCTCTTGACCTACTATTCCAAGTACGGTAGTTTTCTGTAATGGGGTAAGTTTCTCCAGCACCTATATCGTTATACCTATTTTTATTTATTACACAAAAATGTTATATACATTTTTTTCAAAGTGCAGGAAAACACAGATGTTGGTATGTGAGTGCAGCCAATTTTCCTGTAAGCATGGAAATACATTGTATACTAAATTTATATTACAAATTTGAATGGAATTGACTATACATACATGTCTGTCTGCATCCTTGTGCAAATTAGAGATTGTCAGAACTCCCAAAACATAGACTGTGCCATGAGAAGGACCAGTAAGTATATGATACTCACTATAATACTCCACCAACCCCTTTTTTAAACTGATTAACAAAAAGATCTGTAACATCAGTTTTGCCCTTGGTCTGCCTATTTCATTTATTTCAGCAAGCGAGCAAGTATGTAGTTAGCTAGCTTTTATCAAGTAAGGTTTGGTTGCAAGAAGAAAAGACGAGACACCAAGAATTCTTTGTTCTGAGATAGAGAGCCTCTTTAAAACAAAGATTAAATGCACTTTGGGGAATTAAAACCAGAAACCTTTTTAATACCATAAGCTTGTTTTTTTTTGGTTTAAACTGGGATTACCTTGTATACTCATGGAGTATCACCATGCTGGAATGTGTATCTTAACCTAGAGCAAGGTTTCTCAGTCTTGGCCAACTTTAACATATGTGGACTTCAATTCCCAGAACTCCCAAGCCAGCTGTGTTCGCTGGAGAAGTCTGGGAGTTGAAGTCCACACATCTTATAGTTGCCAAGGTTGGGAAACCCTGGTCTAGAGCTCTTCTGATGTGCTAAAGTTGCCTCGGTTGTGGTGGATGTTCATGGATATATTTTTTTCTGACACATTTCCAGCTTTATTTAAAACATTCTTGAGATGTTGAGGTTGAAGTTTCCAAGTGTTTATTCTCTCAGGTGGAAAATATTCTCCTGGCTCTATCATCTCCCACTGCGAGGCACTTTCCACTCTATTGCTTTCATGTCAACCTTCAATACTCATCATATTTGAAAGATATCTTAAGAGAAGAATCAAATTTCCCAATCTCTGTGTAGCTTGGCTGTTCCAATCTGTAGTTAGTTTTCATATTCACTTAGCATCTATAGTGGGGGGGGGGGAATAGCCAGCTGCCAAGTTTCACTGAGGAAGAGAGGATTTCTCATGAAGCTCAGGCAAACAAGGATCTGTAATGGAAACCCTGCCCCACCTTTAATGCCTTGAGATTAGTCATGAACTCTTCAGTGTTAATTACCGTAGCCAAATAGCAACTTTAGTTCACTTGGGCTGCAGCCTAAAGAGTTATCTGAGAGATGCCTCAAAGGCCGGATATATTGGTTTCCCATCAAAGGTAAAAAAGGTCAGATTACATTGGCACCCTGGGAACTTGTGCAGGCCTTGCAACATTTCCTATAATCTTTGTTAGATGTCATGCACTCACTTGCACACAACCAATTATTAACTGATCGTTAATGTCAGGGTGTAATTCAGGAGTCACACTTATGTTTGAGTGACACAAAGCAGAGCAAAAGTGTAAGAAAGTTCCAGTGCATACAGCTGTGGGATCACTCAGATGACAAGAAAATGCTTTGTTGCAGCCTTCCCAATAGGGTATTTCCTGATATGTTGGGACAGCAACCACCACATGGCCAGAAATTCTAGAATTATATTCTAAAGGTGGTGGGAGAGTGCTGAGCTGGAAAAAACTGGTCTATTAAACAACAGTGAAGTTGCTAGGATTGGAGGACAAAGGTATCTCAATTCAACCTGGACTGCAAGCCAAACATGATTCTTTGGATGTAAACCCTATAGAGTTACATGTCAACATATGTGCCTAAAATTCAACTGCTAGGTACTAATACTTTTTGTGCCAGAGAACTGTACTATTAGATCTAGTGGTATGTGTACATGTGTGCTTTATTTATGTTTATCAGATAGCAACCTGCTATATCAGGCATGTCAAACTGCCTGCCCGCGGGTCAGATGCGTCACGCTGAAACCGCTCCCACCCCATTGCCAGCAATGGGGGAAAAGTCCTGATACGTCGTGCGATGTCACATGACATTGCGAGTTTGACATGCCTGTGCTATATTATATGCCAAAGAATAGCTCTTAAAGCTTAGGGAAAGGCAGTCTGTATGATATGGCATAAAAATTTGTGTAAGCCTGCATATGCATTGAGATATCTTTCTGGATAGTGGCCAAATGTTTGGAAACTTTTAAGGACATTTCACATAGAACATTTGGAGACTGCCTTGTGCAACTGTTTAAAAAAGATTGGTTCTATTGGAACCTACAGATGTTTACGTTTACGTTTTATTTAATTTATATACCGCCCTTCTCCCTGGGGACTCAGGGCGGTTCACAGGGCATATAAATAAAAATACAGTACTATACAAAAGTTAAAACAAAGATTAAATCAGTGCCCAAATTAAAAAACAATAATGCAATCTAAAATGACAATTTAAAACCCAGCTCCCCCATCAGGCCAGACCAGCCAATTCAAACAAATGGGTCTTCAGGCCACGACGGAAAGTTCGGAGGTCCGATGCCGTCCGGAGCTCCACCGGCAGTTGGTTCCACAAAGCCGGGGCACCCACAGAGAAGGCTCTCCCCCTGGGGGCCGCCAGTCGGCATTCCCTGACCGGAGGCACCCTGAGGAGGCCCTCTCTGTGGGAACGCACAGGGCGGAGGGGAGTTGAAGCCGGCAGCAGGTGGTCCCCGAGGTAACCCGGACCCATGCCATGTAGGGACTTAAAGATCATAACCAAGACCTTGAACCTCACCCGGAAGACAACTGTACAACTGTTTTTTAAAAAAAGGAGCTTCTTTCTTTTTTTAAAAAAAATCAAATTAAAATTGTGTTCAGATTGGATATTCATAAATGATAGCCTATTTTGGAAAATCCTTGCACCTGGATATATACTTTTCCTTGGAATATGACCCATTGAACTCAGTAACTCAGCTTTTCAACCTGTCACTCAAAAGAGGTTTTTTTTACTTTTCAGCACTGATGGAAATGCATCTAATATTGAAGGTTCAGCCTCACTCAAGGACAAATGTTGGCAAATTTCCTTTCCTTGAGATCATTTCAGCAACAAAAATAATGCTATTCTCAATGGATTATTGCTTAAAAGACTGACCATCCAAAGAAAAACTGTTGGGTTCCTAGAGCGAAAAAATTGTGATCATCATAGAATCACTTCAGAAGCTTACCTTGCAATATCAATGTACTTGAGGTTTGAGCTCTATTTCAGACAAAGGATGTCTATGGTGTACTGTTTGTGCTCTTGAAGGTTTTATTTTATTTTATTTTTTTAAAAAAACCTTTAGGGGAGAAGATTCTTCTGAAGCTTGGATTTCCCAGGACATCATGTAAAAAGTATGAAGGTGGCACCTCTTTGCACAAACAAAGCAAATGAGCTGAAGACCAGCTTTTTTCAGACAACTTAATATGTTATTCTCAAATAAATAATAGGTTGCTACACACTATGTTCACTAGTGATGTGATAATTTGAGGAAATTGTGTGACTTATTTGTGCTGGCTTTAGCTTCATATACAACACACACACAGTGCAATCAGCCGGTGCTCACTTACTGAGGCCACAGAAGCTTCATAAGTTTGGTCTTGTTATGTAAATCTTGCAAATATGCATAGATATTGACTATGGTCCTATATTTGGTATCTGGAGCAAGTTGAACTTAGTGGGATTTATTGCTGAATATAGGATGGACAGGATTATACTGAATAGAATAGAATAGAATAGAATAGAATAGAATAGGATGGGATCTTGGAGGTCTTCTAGTCCAGCCCCCTGCTCAAGCAGGAGAACCTATACCATCACAGACAGGTGAATGTCTAGACCAGGGGTATCAAACTCAATTTCATTGAGGGCCGCATCAGCATTGCGGTTGCCCTCAGGGGGCCGGGTGGGTATGGCCAGGGCCGGTGTGGCCTACTGGGTGGGCATGGCTAGAGTGCGTATGGCCTACTGGGTGGGCGTGGCCAGCTCTACATCGTTCGCATCAAGGGTGCCTATGGGGGCCTGGGCAGGAGTGGGACAGATCTGAGGGTCTCTGGCAGAAGGAGGGTCTCTGGGCCAGGGCCAAGGCAGTGGGGGCCGTTCCCTCACTGTTGCCAGGATGGCTTCGCGGGCCACATGAAACCACTTCGCGGGCCGGATCTGGCCCCCAGGCCTTGTGTTTGACATGTCTGGTCTAGACTCTTCTTAAAAATCTCCAGTGAGGGAGTGCCCATGATTTATGGGGGTAAGCTGTTCCACTGGTTGATTGTTCTCACTGTCAGGAAATTTCTCCTTAATTCCAGGTTACTTGTCTCTTTGATCAGTTCCAACCATTGTTTCTCGTCCTTCCCTCTGGTGCTTTGGTGAATAATGTGACCACCCTCTGTCTTGTGGCAGCCCCTCATATACTGAAACACTGCTATCATGTCTCCCGTATTTCTTCTTTTCTTTAGACTAGCCAAACCCAACATCCTTAAATTTCTCATTGATTGATATATGGTACATTCCCTTCAACCCATCCACTTTGCAGAGAGGACACTAATGGCCCTAATCAATACAGCTGTTCATATAAAGATTGCTATGATTTATTAAGTACCATCAAATTGGTGTCAACTGTTGGTAGATAAATTTCTTTCAAGATGATTTTTTCTTAATATAGTATTTCAGTCTTCCAATTGCACACTTATTGTTCCTAAAGCTGAGACTATTCACCATTGGATTTTTGCTGTTCTGTATTTTCAGAAATCTTCTCCAATACCAACATTCAAAAGCATCAATATTCTTTCTATCCTTCCTTGAAATCCAACTTTTGCTTCTATAAGATCACCGAGAATATCACTGCTATTCTTATTCCCACCATGGCTATTCTTATTCTATATACAAGAACACAGTCATGAATTAAGTTGGATTTAAGTTAATTAAGTCCAACATCTGCACTGTCAAATGTCAAAAGAGAGCACTGAGTGTTGATCTTAGAAGTACAGATCTGTTGTGGTTGTACCACCGATTAGAACAGGGGTGTCAAACCAGCAATGTCATGTGACGTGTTGTGACGTACCGTGACTTTTTTTGCCATTGACAGCAATCGGGTGGGTGTGGTTTCGCTATGATGCATCCGGCCCACAGGCCAGCAATTTGACACCCCTGCACTAGAAAAAGGAATGTTGTGGGTCCTGACCCCTAAGGGACATCTGGCAGGACTCAGAAGAAGGGCCTTCTCCATGATGGCTCCCTCCCTCTGGAACATCATCCCTCCAGAAATTAGACTGGCCCCCACTCTGACACTCTTTCGGAAGGCCCTGAAGAAGTGGTTCTGCCAGCGGGCCTGGGGAACCCAGAGTGGGATGGAGCCCATTAAATGGTTGGTATGAGTATGTGTTGTCACCGTGGTGGGTGGAGAGGTATTATTTTATTATTTTCACTTTTTATTATTTTTATTTCTTTTATATTGTGCTTTTATTTCCTGTAAGCTGCCTTGAGTCGCTGTGAGCGAATAGGAGACAATATAAATTTTCCAAATAAAATAAAATAAATAAATAAATGATAAGTAAAAGACATGTTTCTTTCTAAATTTATCATATTCACTGCAAGCATTTTTGCATTGATTAAAAACTTTGGGATTAGAGATGCATCAGAAAACTATGACACAACTAGGAATGTTCCTAAAAGTTAGCGAATGTGGTAGCATAATCAGCCTCAAATTAGTTGAGTTGTACTGTAATTAAGAGTGCCAATTTGTGTCAATGTCCCTGCATTAGTATAGTTCCTTGACAATTCTTCAGTCTGTTTTTGGGAGGAACTATTTCTTGATTTTCCTGCTTTGTTCCAGGTGGGATCCCAGGAAATCAGGAACACTATAATTGGATTTTTTTTCTTTAATTGTATTTTTAAATTATATTGCTATAGTTAAATCATATTTAAAAATCTTATTTAATAGTTCGACCATATTTTAAAATCAAGTTAAATCTTCTATGTAAAATCCTGAAACAAAGTAATGTAGACTTTTATAATGCATATACATATTGAGTGGTAAAGAAAAGAAGAACTAGGCCTGCCGGCCCTTGAACCCCTCTCTGCCCTCAGTTGCAGCGTTTATATTTCATAATATCTCAGATAGGCAGGTATGTAACAGCCACTGCAGTTTAAGTAGCAGTAAAGTGGAAATTGTGGGAAGGTTGGTTAATTTCTTTTTAAGTAGATAATTGGCCTTCAGCTTGAGTAATTATTTATATTAATTTCTCAGCAATGAATAGGTTGCAAAGCTTGTCCCTTCAGATATCTGTAGTTTCCTCACTTCTCCTTTGAGATTAATAAGGCAATTTTACTTCTGTACTAGAGAGAGGAAAAGGAACAATTATTCTCTTGTCAATTAGACAAGAGTTGGGATCAGACATCACCCCAAACCTTGATTTGCTCAATCACATTTAGTGAATCAGTCATAATAAGCAGGTTTTCCATACATTTTTAATACTGATATATGGAGGGCTGTCCCCAACAACTAATATTACATTTCCAGATGAATTATACTAATACCATTTAATTTACTCTGCTGTAAATGTATTAACAGTGGAATTTTTAAAGCTAACACTTGTGAATTGTGTGCTAAAGCAATGGCAGAATTTATTACAGGTAGTCCTCGACTTAAAACTATTCATTTAATGGCAGTTCCAATGGCACTGGAAAAAAAGTGATTTATGACCATCTTTCACCCTTATGACCATTTCAGCATCCCCATGAGCACATGATCAAATTTTGGTCACTTGGCAACTGGCCTGTATTTATAATGATTGCAATGTCCTGGGGTCATGTGATCATCTTTTGTGACCTTCCAACAAGCAAAGTGAATGTGGAAGCCAGATTCACTTAACAACAGTGTTACTAACTTAACAACTGCAGTGATTCACTGAACAATTGTGGCAAGAAAGGTCATAAAATGGGGCAAAACTCACTTAACAATTGTCTTGCTTAGCAATGGAAATTTTGCGCTCAGTTGTGGTCATAAGTCAAGGACTATTTGTATGGTACTTCAACATATTAAACTGGAGCACACTGAGTCAACAATTGCAAGCAGAAAATCATTATTCATAGAACATATTAGGTTGTGGACAGTTCTGCACAATTTAATGGTGTCAACATGCTCTTCCTAATTCATCCATCCATACGTACATATATCTGTAATGATAGGTGTTTTTTTTTCAATGCATCATTTTAAAATTTTCCGAGCAGCTCACAGTAAATATAAAATCCACTTGTGGTGAATAGTTTATTCTTTTTTCCAGTGGACATTATTTTTTCTAAAATGTACTATATTGTTTGGAAGCAGAGCAAACCATGATTGTGTGAGCTAGAGCAAGATACCGTCTCCATTTTATTACCAGTACTGGCAAAGTGGCCTATATTTCTAGAAGCCTCACATTATTTTGGCTAGTTTTTCTCAGGGCGTGTTTCCATTCTGTGTTCATGAAAAAAAAAAGCACATGAAAAGTGAGGCCTTATTTCACATTTGGAAAGAGCCGGCTCGGCCAACTGTCCAGCTGTAGCCTCGCTTTCTCAGCAGGCCGTCCTCTTTTAAGAAGTCTGTAGTTTGCAGACAACTTCATTAAGGTAAGCCTCCAGAGAGAGGGGCATGGCTGTCAAATTAAGTTTGTTAGGACATGGAAAGATTGCCTCCAGGACCTTTTTGAGTTAGGGGAGAAGAAGGAGAGGACCTCTTAGCAAAGAGTCTAAGCCAGAGATGGCTTCCCTTGCTGACCTTTAGCACACATGTACTTAAATAACAATCTATTTTTAATTACATATTGTGAATAGAATAGAATAGAATAGAATAGAATAGAATAGAATAGAATAGAATAGAATAGAGCTGAAAGGGACCTTGGAGGTTTTCTAGTCCAGCCCCCTGCTCAAGCAGGAGAACCGTCCTATACCATCTCAGATAAGTGACAGTCTAGCCTCTTCTTGAAAATCTCCAGTGATGGAGCGTCCATGATTTCTGAAGGCAAGCTGTTCCACTGGTTAATTGTCCTCACTGTCAGGAAGTTTCTCCTTAATTCCAGGTTGTTTCTCTCTTTGGTCAGTTTCCAACCGTTGTTTCTTGTCCTGCCCTCTTGTGCTTTGGTGAATAACGTGACCCCCCCCCCTCTTCTTTGTGGCAGCCCCTCAAATACTGGAATACTGCTATCATGTCACCCCTATTTCTTCTTTTCTTTAGACTAGCTAAACACAAATCTTGCAGCCGTTCTTCATATGTTTTAGTCTCCAGGCCTTTGATCATCTTAGTTGCTCTTCTCTGAATTTTTTCCAGACTCTCAATATCTTGTGATTTGGTTACCCAAATTGGCTGTAGTATTCCAAGTGTGGTCTTACTAGGGTTTTATAAAGTGGTACTAATACTTCATGTGTTCTTGATTTTATGCCTGTTTATACAACCCAGGATTGTATTAGCTTTTTTGGCGGCTGCTGCACACTGCTGGCTCATAGTCAAGTGATTGTCCACTAGGACTCCAAGGTCCCTCTCACAGTTACTGTTTTTAAGCCAGGTCTCGCCCAATCTGTACTTGTACCTTTGATTTTTCTTGCCTAAATGTAAGACTTTGTTTTTCTCCACATTGAAACTCATTTTGTTGGATAGGGCTCATTGTTCAAGTTTGTCAAGATCTTTTTGGATCTTGAGTTTGTCTTCTGGAGTGTTGGATACTCCTGCCAGTTTGGTGTCATCTGCAAATTTGATGAGTTCCCCTTCAATTCCCTCTTCTAAGTCATTGATGAAAATATTGAAGAGTACTGGGCCTAAGACGGAACCTTGTGGTGCCCCACTGCTTACTTCTCTCCATGTGGATGTAGTGCCATTGAGGACTACTCATTGAGTATGGTTTGCCAGCCAGCTACAGATCCATCTGGTGGTGATGTTGTCTACCTTTTTCTAGCTTACCAAGGAGTAGGTTGTGGCCTACTTTATCAAACGCCTTACTGAAATCTAAGTATACTACGTCTACAACATTTTGGTGGTCTACTAGTTTAGTCACTTTATCAAAGAATGAAATAAAATTTATTTGGTATGATCTGTTTTTAACAACCATTCATTTAGTGAATATTTGAAATTACAATGGCACTGAAAAAAGTGACATGATCAGTTTTCACACTTGCTGTACACTGTTGCAGCATCTCCATGATCACATGATCAAAATTTAAGTGTTTGGCAGCTGCCCTATTTTTATGATGGTTGCAGTGTCCCGAAATCATGCAATCATCTTTTGCCACCTTCTGACAAGCAAAGTCAATGGGGGAAGCCAGGTTCTCTTAACAACCGCATGATTCGCTTAATAACTGCAGTAATTTGCTTTACAGCTGTGGTAAAAAAAGGTTGCAAGATGGAGCACAACTCACTTAAAAACTTCCTCAGCTTAGCAACAATTGTGGTTGTAAGTCGAAAACTACCGGTACCTGTAATATTTTTCTTCACCTTCTTTCCCTTCATTGTCATTCCTTTAATTGATTTTTTTTCCTTCCTTCCTTCCTTCCTTCCTTCCTTCCTTCCTTCCTTCCTTCCTTCCTTCCTTCCTAAGGTATCTGACATACCTAATATTCCTACCTCTTCCTATTTTCCTCACAACAATAACCCTGTAAGAGAGGTTGGATTGCGGGAGAGTGACTGGCCCAAAGTCACCTAGCTAATTTTCTTGCCTAAAGCAGGACTAGAACTCACAGCCTCCTAACTTCTAGCCTGGCTAGAAACTGGGTCACTTTGTATTGTCTTTTGATTTGAATTATATTTCTATTTGGGAGGGGGGCAGCAGATGGATAATGGCAACTATTTTTCAGGGACAGATTGCTGAGAACAAAGGATTCAGAAGATTTTGCCTTCGCAATGAAAGCTACTGTTTCAGCAAAAATATATGAAGCAATCTCACATCATTTTGGCAGGAGCAGTCAGGTTTTGTTGTAAACGACTTACCATAGTTTTGCCATCTTACCCCATATGATGGTTCAATATTGGACACTAGCTTTTAGTAACAGATATACATGACATAGGACAAAAATGTAACCTTTTTGTCCTAAAAGATATAAAATTATTCATTGCTACTTTCTTTTTTGGATAATAATAACTTATGGAGAGGTCACTATATGAAGTTCCGAAATATGAGACAGTTCTTCATGCTAAGTGAAGCTGTAAACCAGCTTCTTTTGTTTTTGGTAAAATTGCTCCTTCCCCAGTATCTGGCAATTTTTAAAAAAATGTACATTTTGAACATCAATTCCCTTCATGATATCTCTGCATAGTCAGTTCTGGCCACATTTTGTGACATTATCTGATTCACTACAAGGTCCCCAACCATTTGAAGTTACAATAGATCTTCCCTGGGCTAATTACTACATGAAATTGAAATTCTGATGGCTGCTCCTTCTGGGTCACACGTTGGCATTTTGGGTGCTCAGCAGCCGGCCTGCACTTAGAGTCATTTGCAGCATCTCGCAGCCATGTAGCACAAAAATAACGACCTTTTTTTGCCAGAAACTGTCATTTACTTCCTGTTTCCAGCAAGAGTCATGCATTGCATACAATGCATTCACATAACGACTGTGGTAATTTACTTAACCACCACCACAAAAAAGATTGTAAAACCAGGCATGTCACATGGTGACCTACTTAAAGACTGGCATGACTTACAAACAATTCCAGGTACATTTATGGTCATAAATTGAGGACTATTTTAATCCCAAACAAAGAAAGATTACTTTAAAATTGTACTAAAATAATTTTAAAGCATCTGGTAAATAACACACCAGCAGCAACAGTTCCAACCAATTATTGCTTTACTAGGAATGCCTAATAATATTGATTAATACAGAAATACCTGGATTGTTAACCAGACTTTTGGGAGATGCTTGAAAAATAGTTGGTTTGGAATATAATTTTTCTCATTCATACCCTATTAACTTTTTCTTTCTGTCTTCCAGTCAGTCTTGATTCCTGGAAACTGCCTGGACAAACCGTGGCAGTTTTTCTGGCATTTTTTTTAAAAAATTAATAAGTAGTTTGTCATTGCCTTCTACTTCTTAAGCCTAAGAAAGAGTGACTGGCTAAAGGTCATGCAAAGCAGGACTAGAAATTAATAATAATAATAATAATAATAATAATAATAATAATAATAATAATAATGATAATAATAATAATAATATAACAACAACAACAACAACAACAACAACAACATCTAATAAATAATAATAAAATAATAATAATAAACTGGCCTACAAGAAAGACCAAATGAAGAACAGAATAGAGGCATGGGAAGACAAAGCACTACATGGCCAGTACATTAAAAAAATAGCTGGGAAAGCAGATAATAACAAGACCTGGCAATGACTAAGAGCAGGAAAGTTGAAGAATGAGACCGAGGGACTAATTCTGGCTGCACAAGACCAAGCCTTAAGGACAAATGCATACAAAGTCAAAATTGAGAAGACAGCAACATATAGTAAGTGCCGCCTATGCAAAGAAGCTGAAGAAATAGTGGACCACCTGGTAAGCTGCTGCAAGAAGATTACACAGACTGACTACAAGCAGTGGCATGACAAAGTAGCAACAATGGTGCATTGGAAGATCTGCAAGAAATATCATTTGCCTGTGAGCAAGAACTGGTGGGATCATAAAATAGAGAAAGTCATAGAAAATGATAAAGTTAAACTGCTTTGGGACTTCAGAGTTCAAACAGACAAGCACCTGCAACATAACACCCTGGACTTAACAATTGTCGATAAGAAAGACAAAAAAGTCTGGACAGTGGACATGGCAGTGCCTGGAGACAGCAAAATAGACGAGAAAGAACTGGAGAAGGTAACAAAATACAAAGACCTACAAATAGAAATAGAAAGATTGTGGCAAAGGCAAGCAAGGGTAGTACCAATAGTAATAGGCACCTTGGGTGCAATCCCAAAAGAACTGGAGCACCACTTCAACACCATTACAAATTCACCATTAGTCAATTGCAAAAGGCGGCCTTGCTAGGAACTGCTTCCATCCTGTGACGATATCTGTAATGCCATCAAACATCCACATCTGCCTATACCAGGTCCTTGGTAAGGACTCGGGTTGACAAAAATGCCAAATCCAGTCTGAACATCTGGCTGACTGTGTGATTAATAATAATAATAATAATAATAATAATAATAATAATAATAATAATAATAATAATAATAATAAAAAGTTGGAAGGGACCTTGAAAGTCTTCTAGTCCAACCCCCTGCTTAGGCAGGAAACCCTATACCATTTCAGACAAATGGCTGTCCAGTCTCCTCTTAAAAATTTCCAGTGTTGGAGCATTCACAATTTCTGGAAGCAGGTTGTTCACTGACTATCAGGAAATTTCTCCTTAGCCCTAGGTTGCTTCTCTGTTTGATTAGTTTCCATCCATTTCCTCTTGTCTTGCCTTCAGGTGCTTTGGAGAATAGCTTGACTCCCTCTTCTTTATGGTAACCCTTGAGATATTGGAACACTGCTACCATGTCACCCCTTGAACTCTTGATCTCCTGTCTCTCTATCCAATTTAGGAACATCTAATACCATCTATCAATATCTAAAATTCCTAGGTTAAAAAAGAATTCTTTTCACAGGCTGAAAATTGGCAGGTACATCAGGTAGCTCTTTTTATTATTCAGGACTCCTATTTGTCATCCCTCCTATAGGGGAATTCATTCCATCTCGGAGGATTCCAAATTGCCGTGCCCAAGTGCTTTTGGCACCGATTCTCCATTTAATCAAGAGGGTGGTGAAAGTTGATAGAACAATATTACACCATTATCAGCAAGAATCGTCCATGTGCATATTGAAATGACGTGGAGCACAATTCCAGTCTCAGAGTGCTTTTGGCTTGGAACCATGAAGAGAAGGTAGGAATTAAATCTCTTAACATTGCTTATCCCCACCCCCTCCTCCTGCTGGAGGCAGAATGAGTTGAATGGCATGGCTGAACTCCAGCCCCTGTCTCAGCCACCACCTCTTTTTCTCCCCAAGCCCTCCCTTGCCCTTTTGTGGAGATTTATAGAACTGAGAACAAATGAGCAGACATGAAGGCCTATGTGTTTAGCATACTAATAATAAGACCCTGCTTCTGTACTGCAGGGCAATGCAGGGTCAGGCCAGTTTAGCCATAAACTTTATTTATGTGGTTTATTACAGAGCAGGTGCATTGCCCAGCCTGACCTATGGATGGAAAGATGTGTCCAATAATATATTTAATTTTTTAAAAGTAGCCAGGGATCAGGAAGGAGATATTGAGGCCTGTAGCCCAAAACTGAATGAGTTCATTTGGAAGCAAATCACACTGACTTCTACTTGGATTCATTTCCCATAAAGGTGTCTATTACTCACTTTCCACAGAATAAGTCCCACTGAATGCAGCAGGATGATTTCCTGGCAAATGTGTTCAGGATCAGATTGTTCATGACTAACTTTCTGAAGTAACAGGCAGTGAGAAGGGAAGAGAAAGAGCTTCAAAAATGACAGAAACATACTTCTTTCTTTATACTAATGAGCAAGGAGAGAATAATATATATATCCAGTGACATTGTAATATAATGCTGTTTTTTTCTGTAACACTTCCAGTGGTTTTGCAGTTTCCCCGGCTCCTGGCTTTAGTTTTTTCCCATCTGAATCTCATGACGTGATTAAAAAGAATTGCACCCACACAGAAATCAGATGTCATGATAACCTATTATTTTGTCATTGGATTCTTAATGTTTTCCCAACCAATGTTCATATGTTATAGATACGAAAAGTATTTGTCTTTTCCCAACCTCCTTCCCTTCCCCCCCTAGATTTCTAGCATTTAAATACATAATTTCCGAAGACAACAAGTACAGCAGTGACAGTAATGGAGTTTGTGAACCTGCAGATCGGCTGAGCTTGTATTATTTGTATGGCTCCACAGTGTTGATATTTTGAGCAATAGCGTTCCAGCAGAAGCTTTCAAGGGCTGCTGTGTGTAATTTGGCAGAGACCTTATTTTAGCAGATTTCCAGCATAGCAACCTTGCCCTCATGGTTTTTTAAAATAAGGTTGCTAAAACAACCTTTATGCAACCAAGTCATTTGATATTATTATATCTGTAGGAGCTGTGATATCTGAAACAGCAACACTCAACATCTCTGATACTATAATTTTTCAGTGCCCCGAATGAGAAATTTGTTCCATAATAATGAGTTTCTTCTGTTCATTTTTTGATCATTTCAGCATTGCTGTAAATGTGCAACCGTATCATAGTAATCTTTGAAATAAGCTCCATTTGATTATCAGGTAAAGGTTTTTTCTAATCTTACATTGCCAAAGGAAGTTAATTCTGCTTCTGCCACTGTCCAACCATAAACTTTCAGGTTTTGTTTAATTTGTCACCACTTGAGGTAGCTTTTTTGTGGCTCTTTTCTTGCAATGACAAGCTATCCACACAATCTGACAATACAGATTTACATTATTAAAATCATGTGAGGCAC
Organism: Vipera ursinii; assembly: GCF_947247035.1. Taxonomy (NCBI): domain Eukaryota; kingdom Metazoa; phylum Chordata; class Lepidosauria; order Squamata; family Viperidae; genus Vipera; species Vipera ursinii. Next base: position 131,062,672 of record NC_139513.1, read on the forward strand.
CATGGATCAGTAAATCAAGCAGCTGATTTATAGGCAGAAGTTTCCGCTCAAAGGGTTTTTGAGAAGCTGGTCTGCCTGAGATCTTGGTGAACCAGTCAGCAGAGATGGGAGCAGGACCTCTGAATCATTTTAGGCAGCTCAGCATTATATGCTCAAACGGCTCTTTTCAGTGTTGGATAATAAGCTCAGACGTTTAGATCTGTGTCACCATGGTTTTCAGTGGAATGTGGAAATGACCCTTGCATTCCAAAACCGAAACAGATGCTCCCACAGGAATCCACAGGAGGCGAAGGAAAACTTGTGACTAACTAGGAAAGGAAGGAGAAGGAAGAGAGGAAATGAACTATAATAAGTCCTCCGTTGAAAGGACTTATTATAAATGATCTGTAGATCTGAAAACGAAGCCGTTCCTTAAAGTTGCTTCATTGCAGGATTCTTCCTCCTTTCTACCACCCCCTCACTGAAAAATGAAAAATGGGGAAGATTCTGCCCCTTCCTTCCATGTCAGTAATACTGGACTTTCGCTCACATCCCAGAAAGCAGGAAGAAAACAAGTGCAGATTGCAAAAGAGAACAGTGGCTAGGGATTTTACCCTCTTCCCCGTCTCACCTCACATTTTCTCACCCACTGACTGTGCAGTTAAATATAAGCCCGCTGCCACCCACAGTTCTGAATCATTGCCTGGAATGAGTTCATTTATTCTTGACCTTAGCCGGGAGTGTAAGGAAGCGATGGTCTCTCAAAATCTGTTTACACCTGAGTTCCTGCAAGTATTGGGTTTGGATATCGTGATATACAAAACTCAAAACAGAAAAAAAAGTGTATGTGTGTGTGTCTGAGGGAAAATAAAATCTTTGGTGGCAACTAGCTAAGCATTCAGAGTCATGAAATCTGTACAATTTTCTTTGGGAGCAAGAATATAGTCCTGCCTCCCCATCATCACAAATTTAGTGTAATCCCAATCCAGCAGCATTTAATTTAACACCAAATCTGACAAAATAACTTATTTGAACCCCCCATTTCTGTCTGCTTAATAAAATAAGAGACAAACATATAGGTAAATGTAAAGGTAAAGGTTCCCCCGCACATGCGTGCTAGTCGTTTCCAACTCTAGGGGCCGGTGCTCATCTCCGTTTCAAAGCTGAAGAGCCAGTGCTTGTCCGAGGACGTCTCTGTGGTCATGTGGCCGGTATGACTAGACGCCAAAGGCGCACGAAACGCTGTTACCTTCCCACCGTAGTGGTCCCTATTTTTCTACTTGCATTTTTACGTGCTTTCGAACTGCTAGGTTGGCAGAAGCTGGGACGAGTAACAGGCGCTCACTCTATTACGCGGCACTCGGGATTCGACCCGCCAAACGTCCGACCTTCTGCTCGACAAGCTCAGTGTCCTAACCCACTGAGCCACCGCGTCCCGACAAACATATAGGATTAGATAAAACCAGATGTGGAAGAGGAAGAAAAGCACAGGATTTGGGCATCATAAAAGCCGGCTGGGTGACTTTGAGGCAGTCACTCTCTCTCAGTTTAATCCACCTCAGCCACACCTGTTGTTGTTGTGGGGAAAAGAAGAGGAGGAAGGAGCATTATGTATATATCTTCATTGCCTTGAGTTATTTATAAAGTAATAAAGGTAGGATAAAAATCAAATAAATAAACTGGGAGATTAGGAGGCATTCACAGGAAATGGACAGAAAGAAGAAAAGAACCTGGTCAAGAGCTTCTCAGCTGATAGAGAAAGGGCTTTTCTCACTGATTTATAATCCTAAACCACATACTGGGCTGCAGGCCTACAAAAATGCCCCCAAATAAATCTCTGAAGATGAGTACAAAAGCTGTTTGGTTTCCTAACTTATCTCCATAGTCCTACATTCAATGACTGCTTGCATTTACATGCTTTTATTTATCCATATGACCAATATTGCCTGGATTTATACTTTATTTAAAGTCACGGTTTGTTTCAATTATGATTTGCTGACTTTGACTTTAGAAGCCTGATCAACTAGATTCAGCCCACACATTAACTCAAAGGCTCAGTTATAACCTCTACAGCAGCTTTTTCCAACCTCCTGCTTCCTCCATGTGTGAGATGGCAGTGCTGTGATGGACTGTGCACCTGCAGCAGCAGCAGAGCGGAAAGATTTTGCCAATTTAAGAGTCTTCCCAGAAAGAGGCCTGGATTAAGAGACTGCACAGTTCTAAATTGGATAGGGGAGGCGGGAAGAAGTTCCAGGTAGCCACACCCTAGCATCTCTCAGGATATACCTAGTAATTGAGAAATTTGTAGCTTTAGTTTGACAAAACTAAAACTCTTGTCTATTAAGGTAAAGGTTCCCCCGCACATGCATGCTAGTCGTTTCTGACTCTAGGGGCTGGTGCTCATCTCCGTTTCAAAGCCGAAGAGCCAGCGCTTGTCCGAGGACGTCTCCGTGGTCATGTGGCCGGCATGACTAGACGCCAAAGGCGCACGGAACGCTGTTACCTTCCCACCGTAGTGGTCCCTATTTTTCTACTTGCATTTTTACGTGCTTTCAAACTGCTAGGTTGGCAGAAGCTGGGACGAGTAACAGGCGCTCACTCTGTTCCGCGACACTCAGGATTTGACCCGCCAAACTGCTGACCTTCTGATCGACAAGCTCAGCATCCTAACCCACTGAGCCACCGCATCCCTTGTCTATTAGGAATGTGCAACTAAATTATTGGACTCAACTGGATCTCACTGTCACTATCACTGATCTCACTCTGGGCTTGGGCCTGACATTCATTCATAATCCACAGGAAATTGTTGGCTCTTGGCTAAAGTGGTTGGAAGAACTCCCTAGAAAAAGGCAACAGCAAAGTCCTTCTATATTGTCGCCAAGAAAATACTTAAACATGCCAATGAAGTCACTATGGGTTGAGTTTGACTCAAGGATGAGTATTTTTTAGCCCAACGCATGAGGGAGGGGAATGTAGCCTTAAGAGCCCCAGAAGAGGGCTGTGATATAAAAGACAACGAGCAGTTTGCTAAGATCTGCCAAGGGATCTAAAGAAGGGAAGAACTGAAACAAAACTTCCTTGTCCTCATTGGGAGGACATGAGATCTTATCCACCACAAAACCAGTCCTATGAGATCCTAAACTCATTTATGCTATACTAGCATTTCAGAAATAAAGACTCTGGTACTTAAAACAGCTCCAAGAAATTTTGGGAGTTAAACCTTCTAGGGAAATTTAAAAGTTGTTCCAAAATTGCGATTTTATTTCAATGGAACAGAAAGGGAAAATGATTAAAGACATGACCTGGAAAGGAAATTATATATGGAAATTATATTTAACCTAATCATGTGTAAATATAATTTCAGTTAAATAAAATTTAGGGTTTGGTCTGACCTTTGAAAAAACCAAGTGTGGTCTTTGGTCCTAAAACCATTGCATACTCCTACTAAACCAGTTTCTAGTGTTGTTCTTTACTCAGCGTTTAGTATTTCAGTGGAGTATATTTCCAGGGAGGTTGTATAGGATTGCAGCTTTAAACCTCTATAAAACAAGTTAAACCACTTGTTAGCTATTTGAGGTGTACTGTAGTTGAAAGAAGACCTGAGGTCTTTACCACAAGTAGTCATAGACCTTCACCATTATAAATCCCGAATGTGCTTTCTTTAGTGGGGGCTCTGTTCATCCGTATGCAAGTCTTTTGATGAAAACATTTTCTTTCCTTTCTCTCCAAGTGCACCCAGATCATTTGCAAAGCCAGACGTCCACCCATTTGTCAACTGAAACTTTCAGAGTTTCCCTCTGTTCTAATCATCAACCATCCCCAGGAACCTAGGTTAATATTTTGCTAAGATCCTGTTGCCTAATCGTATGTTACCATGCATTTCACTTCCCATTCTTTGGGTGCTTAAATCTGAGTAGATTTGCAAGGAGACCTGTGAGAAATGGGGCAGAATGCAGGGTAATTGTTTTCTAGCCCTTCCCTAGAGCAGAAGGGGATTTTTTTTAAATCTGTTCCCATTTTTTTTTTGGTAGTACTTCTGTAAACCTCAGAAAAAAGGCTGATAACTTCCTTCTTGTAAGCAGGTGGTGCCATTCAGGTGATTGACAATGGAACACCAGCATTAGATGTACCACATGAGACCCTAAAACAGGATTTACAATATGCCATGTCATGAAATGTTTCTCTTCACCTATTGCCTTCCATTTGCCCACTTTTCAGACTTTCTGGCCAATCTCTCCTTTGAAATTTTCAACAGAGTATTCTGAGACCTTCTGGAACTATTTTGGATTTTCTTTTTCCTATTAAAGTTTTGATTCTGTCCTGTCAAGTTTATATTCCTTAAACTTTTGGTTACAACCAGATCTCTGGCTAGTGCCGTTTTTAAGTACACAAAACTGGCATTCTCAGAGATAGGGAAGCTGTTACCGTCTAGGTTTTACTACTGAGCCCAGATATTATGACCAATTAGTATACATGATAATTAAACAGGTGTGGGTAATATGAGTCAACTGTACTCCCAAGCCTCTCCCTCATCCAACCTAAAATAATGGTTTTGGGCTCCACAAAGACCTGTACTGGAAGAGACTTGAGGGACTAATCTGCCTTCTGGTAAACAGTGGTTTTACTCATCATGACAGTTATTTTGTACTTACATCCATTATATGCTCTCAAAATTCCAAATCTATCCTTAGCCCAAAGGTGTGTCTATCATTTTGTTAGAGGTAACATCTGAAATAGATGGAAGGGTATGGGAATACAAGCAAACCCAGCAAAGGTCTCTGCAGTTATCAAATACATCAAGAACTAAATCCCACCCTTTTTGTATGTGTAACAACATCACATGCCATGCAGAGGGAACTTTGTATAGTGGTGATTGCCATCTTTAATTTTACTGACTTCCTCTGCCCACCTCAGATGCCACTACAATCTACCAAAGTTGAAGTCTTCCATAGGGTTGAAATACAGATCAACCTTGTTCTCAATTTATTTGGACTACTTCATGAACCAGAGTTCTGCCTTTGTGTATTAAACTTCACACAAACACGTCATGAATGCAGCCGCCATGGTGCAATAAAAGCTCCATTTTTTATGTGTAATATTTCTTATGTATTTCTTCCCGTTTCAGCTATAGGTTTTCCTTTCTTCTGTGTAACTTATGGGCAACATATCTTCATCTACGAACTCCTGCCTCCCCATATCTTTCAGCTGCTAGACTTCAGCATATCTTTCAAGGGAAAAGGTGGTTAGATGTCTTTGTAGCTTTACTTCACTGGAATCATTCAATACATTTTGCATACAACCAAATAAATGCTAAGAACACAAAGCAATGCCATATCTCTCAAGCAATTTATTTTATTTCCCCTTTGTAGGACAGGGAAATTTTTGCTTCTCCATGAGTTGAAGCTTTGGGTGGGGTAATGATTAAATGGCTTCCTTTGATCCTAGTTCTCAATGTTTCAAGGACAGTAGAAGTAAAAATGAAGGCAGATTAAGTTTGCACGAGAGGACTCAACTTTACCACTACCCAAGTATTTTGATTCTGTTTGTCAAAGCAAGAGAGTGATGCAATTCCACTTTCACTCCCCTTGAGATTTACTCCAAAATTCTCCCAATGAGACATTTGGGTCATGTAAACCTGGTAGATCAATTGCTAGAAGGTGTTTGGTGAAATAGTTGCCTGGCAGCACTGAAAGAGGCTTTTGAGCATGCACAGCACATGAACAGAATTCTTTCCAGCTGCTGGAGCTTTAATAGGAAGCAAGGCAAAATGAAGTGTGTCCCTTTTGCTTTCAGAAGCCTTAACGGAAGCCTTTTAGAAACCTTGGAATGATGTCAGTTCATCAAAGCTTTGCACATTCCTGTTGAAGGCCAGTTTTACACCATTTTTGAATGGGCAGAGAGTGGAAGGAAAAGGGGTTAGGCGAGGGAAGGAGGAATTGTCATATAAAAGGATGCCATGATTTTGTTGAGCAACAATATCAAAGCAATTATTCAAAAAGAAGAAAAAAGAAACAGCACGCAATGAGAATAGTGTGACTATTTTTCTCAAAAACAAAAACAGGCACCTTAAAAAGAAAGCTTAATCCAAAGTCTAGATGACACCATGAAACTCAACATCTCTTTATTTTCAGTATATAGTTCCTCAGTTATAATTGCAATCAAAATAGTCCACATGTTTTATTTTTAGGTAACTTCAAAGATAGGGCATGGGATAGGGCTAAGGAAGCATGTTTGTGAGCCAAAAATAAGGGGATGAAGCCATGGAGGATGACCATGACGTCTTGCAGTCCAATTTGGCAAGGATGGATGGGATAGTATTCAGCTGCAACTTAGAAAGCAGATTAAATGGTTTGCAGCATGCCTTTATGGATACATGCTACAAGCTTATCCCCCTACTTCTTTTCTTGCCACAGTTGATGATGTGACCATCTCATTAAAAAAAATCACTGTTTAGCATGATCTTTTAATTATTTTTTCCTTAAGAATAAGAATATATACCTGGCTAATTCTAGTGGATGTCACTAAGGTTACAAAAAACTCAGAGGGACAATTTTGTTTTGGTTGCCTTCACTCCCTGTGATATGATGATATTGGTCCTTACTTATATGCTCCATAGGGCACTTAAGACCCTTCAAAAAAATTGATTAATCTGAAAATTGACAATTGGATAAAAATTAATTCCCTTATATCATACCACTACTATTGAACTCCTCAACAGAATCTATGTCTGGTTTGACTCTAAACTAAAACAGGCATTAAAGATCATTCCTGCAGTCAAAGTCTTGCTGCTCTGCCAGACTAGCTGTCTTTCAGGAGCTGAAGAGATGCCAAGAAAATGGGAGAACTTGCAAGCACTCAACAGCCTAACCTTTCTGCAAAACCTTAATTCTGAAAGGGAGAAGATGGGGAATCCATCAGAATGCAAGGGTTAATATTTTCTCAAGTCAGGAAATTCCCTTTTTTTATTGTCGTTGAACATAGCCTTCCAGCATTACCAAAGGCCACAATTAACATGTAAATATACTCTAGCCCATGCTTTGTTTTAATGTTTTACTTTTTGTAATTACTGAAAATGGCTGTAATTTATTTTGACTTATCTGCTATTCAGAATGTTGTTTCTCATCCAAAGTGGTGTACCACCACTGGGACAGAAATACATGTATGTGCCTGTTGAACTGTCATTAAAACAAAACTCAGGAGAACCTTGAAAAAAAAGAGCTGTAAAGATCAACCTCACTATATTCAGTGAGGTTGATCTTTGAGGAGGCTTTGATAGGATTGGAGAACAGCCATGCAATTTTATTAGCCAGATTGTGGGGGGGGGAGAGGGGGGAGGGCATTAAAAAAAGCTCAGGATTTGCTTCTGAATTAATATTGTGCTGAAAAAGCGAGCTAGCATCCAATCCAACCTTCCCAGCCTGGAGGCAGGTTGATCACGGTTTCATAATAGGAGTTTTTATTTAATCCAGGGTGTAGCACCTGCCATTTTAACCTCTCTGGCTTGGTTTGCACTGGTCCTGGCGAATTCTTTAAGAGTTATTGCTTACAGGTTACTGTGACTGAAGGGAAAGCTCTTATGTACAGGAGAGTAAAGGACAATGTATGCATTGCCTTCAAGTATTCTAATGTTCGTTCATTTTAAATTATATCACAAAAACACTAGCATTTACCCTGGCAAGATCTAAACCTCTAGCCTGGCCTGGATCCTAAATGCACAATGTCAGCTTGATCCCTCTCTCTGCTTTCAGCTTGTACTTTCACTTCACTCATGAAAGGCTGATTTTGCCCGGCCTCTCTTCAGGCAAGGCAGGCAGTAAAAGAGAGAGGAGGGTGGGTATACTTTACCTGCAGCTGCTGGGCTTGCTAAGAGTAGTGCCTCACCCCATGCAATGCCAAGGGGCCCATAATCATAGCATGCTTCTCCCTCCCCTCCATCTGCATGCTAGCTGGGGAATTTTGAGAATTGAAGTCCACGCCTCTTAAAGCTGCCAAGGTTGAGAATCACTGGTCCAACAATAAAAAGAGACGGGGCTGGCCAACAATAAGAAGAGACGGGGCTGGCCACGGCACAAGAGATTAGCTGTTTCAGTAGGCCAAGGGCTATTTCAACCATCAGAGCACAGAGAGGAAGGAGCGACTTATGGGAAGACCCTATTTAGCAGGACTTCACTTTATTGCAGGCCTCTGTGGCTGCATATACTGCCATCTCTTTAAATTGATCCTGACTCACTTAGAAGGGCATCTTCAGTGTGGTTGCCAAGTAATACCTCACCCAACATTTCTTAAGCGCAGACCTATTGTACCTTTCAAGATGAGGGACTTAATCCTTTTCCTTCCCTTCCCTTCCCTTCCCGTTTTTTAAGGGAGGGAGAGAATTAATTTGGCTACAGTGTTTCCCCAAAAGTAAGACCTACCCCCCCCCCAAATAAGCCCTAGTTTGGTTTTTTTTGGGAGGTGGGCCTAATATAAAACCTACCTAGGCATTCCCCTAAAAATCAAGCTAGGCCAGGGTGAGGAGGATGGAGCTGCCCCATGTGCCCCGCACCCACTTACTTTGTAGCCAGGCCTCTCTTCACTAGTCCATCTTTTGCAGCATCCCCAGGCCTGCATTTTGCAGTCAGGCCTTTCTGGAAGGCCACTGCAGTCGAGAAATGAGCTATGGATTCAATCCATAGCTGGGTTCTGCAAGGCCTCTGCAGACAAGAAACAAGCTACGGATTCAAACCATTGCTCGGTTATTGCCTGCAGAGGCCTTACGGAAAGGCCTGACTGCGCTCCATTCTGAGCTGCAGAATGAAGCTGCTCCTTTGGCCACAGAAGAAGTGGGCTGGTTGGGTAGGGCTGTTGGTGTCGGAGGTAAGTAGAAAAGACATTCCCCCACCCCACCCCCAAAAAAGACTTGGTGCCTGTTTTGGAGGCAAAAAAACAACAACCCAAAACCCTGGTCTTATTTTCGGGGAAACATGATAGTTCTCTCTCTCTCTCTCTCTCTCTCCCTCTCAATAGAATTTTACTGATTTTCTAATTTTAGAAATCATAAGTGCTTAATAAACAATGTGTTGTCTGGGTTCATTTTTTACTTAACAATACATATTAAAATTATTCAGTGTCTTCTTTTTCTTTGTTCTTCAATATCGCTCTATCAGTTTCTACACATTCTGGCATTTGGCTAGTTCTCAACTGGCATCGAAAAGGTCCTGTGATCTCTCTGATTACTGAAGGGCCTTCATTTTATAGGATTCAAAACTGCATATAACCTGCCTATTTTAGAGTCTACATTAAGGAAAAAAACACCAGTGTTAAAAGATACATGCGAAAGGGATGAACAACCATGACTCCAGGATCAGAGGCCGGCCTCAGCAACAGCAAAGCATCTGAGTTCCACCAGCTGGATCCAGGATCATCCTAGGCTAAAGAATGGCTGGTTATCACTTGCTACAAGGGAGGCATTCCATTCAAATTTAAATTTAAATTCAACGATAAACAAGGTGAAAAAGAAAAAAAAACCTCAGAAACCAAGAGCAAAGTAAATATGAATACTTAAAACTAGAGTCGGAAACACATTGAATTAAAATACAACAAAACAATATAAAACAGCGGATAAAGTAGAAATAGGATAATTATTCCATTTCTTATGCCTTCTCACGGACGCTGCAGATAGAAACTTAGCAAATCTATTGGCAGAGGTAGAATTCTGAGTTGTGAAAGGAAACAGATTACATCGCCCTTATATAACACTGGTTTTTAAAGGGGTGGTTAAGGTATGGCAGCATGTAAACTGGTGTAGAAAGGGCAACAGAAAAATACATGCAAATTGGTCTCAGGTTCATTCTGATCACAAGGGCAACATCCTTCATTGAAAAGGATCCTCCCTGTGTCCCATCCAATTCTGTAAATAGTAAGGTGTTGAAGCAAGCTAAAGAAAAAGGCTCATATTTATTCAACACGTGATTTTGTGCATGGAATGTTCATTTTCTATTGCACAAATGCTTGTGAATCTAAAACATATGAGAAAGTTTGCTCCTGATTAATTAATCAGAAATAAATATACAGAATTGAGGCTCTTCATTTTCATCTTGGTTTGAACAGACTGGAGATATGCAGATAGAAGTGATACACTTTGGAATCTAAAATATATGCCAACCTAACAGTTTAAATTGTGTCTCTGATCTTGAATGGTTTATGTAAATCTTGCTTTAGTATATTAAGCAGCAGAATTGTTTATCATCTGAGAAGGTTAAAAAAATAAGACCAACCCTCCCAGCACCTGCAAGTAGGCATTCAAGATGAGCCAGCAAATGACTGAGGCAGTGACCCATTGCACAACTTAAAGATACAGACAAAAACTAATTGGACTAACCAAGAGTTAAATGTCCATGCAGTGCTGTCATGTTTAATCTATAAGAGTAATAACATGTATTTTCTCTTATTTAGTTTCTAGCATCAGATGCACAACAGATGAAAGGGAGCCACAGACCAAAAAAAAAAAAAGGTTGATGTCATCTTACTTCTTATCAGTATAAACAAGTAATGCACAGCAGCTTCTTTTGATCCATACATTGTTGAATGCAGGGCTTTTTTTCTCATAGAATGCTCAGAATGGCGTTCCGGCACCTTTTTTTGCAAAAAAAAAAAAAAAAAAGCTTTTGCACAAGCTGTGCTGCTATTGGCTTAAGCCTATTGCAGGCTTTGCTCTTTTATGACTCATGGACTTCAACTCCCAGAATTCCTGAGTCAGCTATGCTATTGGCTTTTGGAGGCCAATAGGAATTGCTGCTGAGCTTGCCAAAAGACCTGGCAGGCAAATGTTGCACAGGCAAGTTGCAGGAAAGGCAGGAAGTTTGCACTCCTCCCTGCTCCCCAACTACACCATCTCAACTAGGTACGTAAGATATTAATTGCAACTAGGATATCCAAGTATGACTCAAGGAAATTTTCCCTGCATGGAGGGAGTAGTGGTTTGTTTCACTTTGTTTTACTTTTCAAATTGCTGTAGGGAAGAAATGATGATTAGAAAAAGGCAGGAAGTTATTTTTATTAGGAAGAATTCATTTATCCCATGCTAGATCTTTGGGAGCTTAGTACCATCAGCACAGAACATTTGCTTTTCTGAAACTTTATTCAAATTCAGTTCCTGATAGGGGCATTTGAAAAAAAAAATGTTATTTATTAAATTTATATGCTGACTATCTCACCAGGATGACTCTGAAGTCAAGGAGAGGGCTTCCAACTTCTGTTTGTAGTTATCCACGTTTCTGCACACTGAGATAATCGACCATTGTACAAATACAGAGCCTATCATGCTTTTATATTTATATGGAAGAGATACATTACCTGAAATTTTTGGAATGTGTAAAAAATTTGAACCAGCCCAGAAACTCATTTCCCATTGTTTGTGTATATAGAAAGTAAACCCTGAAATAGATTTGGAAAGAGCAAGGACTTTGATTAAATGGAAATGTTGCTAAGCATAGAACTGTTGAGTTAATTTGCAGCTGTTTCTGCTGTTTTCTTTTTATATGCTTACGATTTTACATCACATTTTAAAATCAGCCAAATTGAATAGGAATAAGATTGTGACTGAAAGAATACTAATTCTGAAATATTGTAAATATCTTTAACGAGTAACATTAAATTTAGCTTTAGTGTAATTTGCTTGTTTAGTGTAGCTCAAACTGGAAATTATATTTCTAAAGCATTAGTTTGGATCATTGGAAAGAAAAAAAGATTTAATATTTATGATTCAAAAATATAAATATGTGAGAAACATGTTTTTAAAGACCTTTGCAGCTTGTTCTCATATATACCCTGCCACAAAGGAATAACTAAAATTATGAAATTTAGAATCTACCAAGCTTCCCTCCCATGGACAGAAAACAATCCATGGGAAATGTGAATCCGTAATCCATAGCTTTAGCAGCAATAATAAATCTAATTATGCTATGCATATTTAAGTTAGCAAACCCTGGAGCAGTGGTAGCAATCTTTTGTCACAATGGCAAGCCCTTTAATATTATATATTGTTAATCATATAAGTGAAGAAATGAGGAAAACTGTGGTTAAAGAAATTGTTTGATCCAATAATAGAATTTCATTGAGAATTGATGAATCAACCACAATAAGCAAAAAAAAAAAACTAGCCTCATAGTATTTGTTCGATGCTGTATCGAAGGTATGGGAATGAATTCACCAGTAAATTTGTTTTTGCACTTGGTAGAACTTGAAAAAGTAACAGCAGAAGGAATGTTTGATTCCTTACTCTAATGTCTTTACTCTTATAGGATGACAGAAGATTATTTGAAAAAAATATTTGATTTCTCTGGCATGCGATGGCGCCGCTGTGATGATGGGATGTAAAAGTGGAGTGAAAAAATTGCTGTCAGAACGTTTCCTTCTATTATAGTTTGGCATTGTGCTAATCACAGACTAGAATTATCAGTAGGTGATGCTGCCAAGGAAACTTCAGGAATAAATAGGTTCCAATCATTTATTGATAAACTGTATGTCATATACCATGCTTCACCAAAGAATAGCAGAATTGCATTCATGTGCAGAATTACTGGGGACTGAGCTGCTGAAAATTGGAAGAATTTTAAGTACCCGATGGGTGTCATCTAGTTTGCGTACAGTTTTGGCTGTGTGGAATAATTTTGAATCCCTTGTGTATCATTTTGAACAAGCAATGCATGATCCTACAAGAGATAAAAATGATAAATGCACTTATGATGGCTTGAAAAGAAAAATAACAAATACAGAATTTTTATTGGACCTAGGATTGATGTGTGACGCTTTCCAAGAATTGTCAGATTTAAGTTTGGATTTACAGGACCGCAACATCGACTTGTATAAGGCAAATAAGAAAATAAAAATACTGGTACAAGTTTTTGAAGAAAGAAGACAGAACTTTGGGCCCTATTATAAATGTGCTGTTGCTGCTGTAAGTGATCTTCGCTTTCATGGAATTTTACTTCACAAAAGAGATTCAAAAAAGGATCCTCCCATTGGCCCAAGTATATTTTATACAAAATTGAAAGAGTCAATTGAAAAAAGATTACTTGATAGCAAAGACGATGAGTTGGCATATTGGTCTCGCGTACTTGAGCAAAAACATTGGCCTGAAGATGTTAATACTCAACTGACGTTTGGAGAAGTGGAAATTAGAAACTTATCAATCAGACTGCAACTAAATGAAAGAGAAATGATTCGTGGATTCCGTGAATACATTCTCAAAAAGACATACCCAGAAAAACTGTTGCATTTGATACGGACTCTGAATACCATTCCTATTTCTTCAAGTGAATGTGAATGTGGGTTTTCACAGATGAATCTAATTGCTACCCCAACAAGAGCTTTGTTAAAGACTAAGACAATTTCAGCACTTTTGTTCATCAAACTTGTCGGACCACCTCTGAGACTTTTCGATCCTTCAAAGTACATTGATCTGACGACATTTGGCCATAGATACTAAGAGCAAGGAAAGGAGTCAAGAAGATTTGCCAGACGAGAATTGGACAAAAGTTTGGAATTTTCTATGAACATTTGCCTTAAATACAATAAATTAAATGTATGTTAAGAATTGAATATATAATTGTTTAATTATATAAATAAATAAAATTATATAAATAAAAGATTAACAAGATGAGAGTTCCGGCACCTTATTTTTTTTTTTAGAAAAAAAGCCCTGGTTGAATCTACCTGTGTGGTGTCTTGGTGAATACAGAAGAATCTACCGTTCACTAGTATTCACTTCCTGGTTTTGAGAAGACATGGGCATCCTGCCTTATAGCAACAGCAATAGCACTTAGACTTACATACCGCTTCCTAGTGCTTTAAAGTACTCTATAAGAGGTTAACAGAGTCAACATATTGCCCCCTTATATAGCCCCTTGGCCTTTTTTTTCAGCTTATGGAATTCTTTGGTTTCTCTTGCCAAAATATGAAAGCATTATTAGCCATTATTTTCATACAATCATAGGGCTGGTTTATACTTTCCAGGTCAACTAGCCCAACCCCATTCTGAGTTCAGAATCCACTAAAATATCACGGACAACCCATCAACCATGCAACCAGCCTGTGTTTGAAGATCTGTAATGAAGGAGCAATTGCCACATGATGTGGCAGTCTTGTTTCCTGGCTGGTAACTCATACAATCAGGAATTTCCTCCTGATGCCTAACCTGCACTTCCTTGGTTTTGGTCCTGCCCTCTGGGCCAATATAGATTGCACCAGTCTGTATAACAGTCTGTCTGATATTTGGAGATTGCTTCTCTCTCTCCCGCCCATAGATAAACATACCCCAATTCTTTATCTATTTCTCACAGAACAAAAACTGTAATGTAAACCCCAAAGTAGACAATGTGGCTAAGAAAATACAAAATAAACAAAAAATCCTTATATTTCCCCCTTTGCTTACTTACAGAAGCTACTCAGGGCTTGACTTGCATCTAATCAACATCTTTTTTTTGTCTAAGTCCTATGATGTTGCTTTCGTTCCATGCTCAGTACCTAGATGAGACGAAACTTGGCTCCTTCTTAGCTGTTCTGGTATAAAACTGGTGCTTTCCTTAGAGTCTGCACTGGGTGTCAAACTAGTCAGTCTGATGAAAGCAGCATTCCCTTTTTTTCATGTTTTGTGATGTCACCTACACATCCTAAAAGGACAGAGTCTACAACACAATGTGTAATGCTGCCTGTGAAGGCTCGTGATTTCCTTCCTGTCCCAAGACTGTCTAACACCGGCTTCAAAATGTGTAAAATATTCTGTTGAGCTTTGTCATCCATTACATTGAAAGGTAGTCAGCTGACTGAGAGTGACTGAGAATAAAACTTCAGAGAGACAGAACTGGACCTACAATGTGGGCAGTAAAGATGCTAGCAGAGTTTTCTGCTGACTGAAGAAAGAGTATAAAGCACTTCAACTTAACAGTGGAAAGGTCACTGCTCTCTATTTTTAACCTTGCTCTGTGAATCCCCCCCCATATTATGTGTGCCTTTCCACCAATATAAAGTTTTCCATCTCTACATTAGAACAACTCTTGATGTTTAGTACAGAATGCAGTGTATTGCACTATGTTGTAATATCAAGGAGTAGTAGATTGGCTAAAGTTTATTGGTAGAAACTCAGACTTCCAATTTCCCTGTGGCAAATGGAACTTATACTCCATGTTTTTGGCTTCACTGAAGCTGCAAAGCTGTTTTGACATTACATTTTTTATGTAAGAATTACTATATAACATGTGCCAGGTCAGTTCAGCAGTTATGACTCCAACTAGGACCACTGTTCTTATTGATTACCTTTGATTTTACATACTCATTTGCAACTTCTTCACCATATTAAAAATAAAAAGCCCAATTTTTTTATTCAAAGAACAGGAACATACTGTACATAGATGAAGATCCAGTAGGAAGATGCAGAAGGAATTTAACTGCGCAACAAATGCATTTGTCTTTGGAATGTTCATACTGTATGTATTTATTTAATCAATTTTTATCCCTCCTTTATTATTGTTTATAAGTAACTCAAGGGAGCAAAGATCCAGCACACCTTCCTCCTATTTTTCCCACAACAACAATCCTGTGAGGCAGGTTGGGCTGAGACAGTGACTGGCCCAAAGTCACTCACCCGGTTTTTCATGCCCAAGGCAGGACTAGAATGCACAGTCTCCTGGTTCTTAGGCCAGAAGTTAAGGCACATCAAATGAGATTCCCAAGCAGTCCATTATATTTATGTACCTATCCAATTGCAATGATTCCTAGGTTGTACAGATTGATCATCATTGCAATTATAAATTTTATCTGAGTTTTGCCAGCAGACAAAGGCATATAAGGCTTGCTTTAAATTCATGGTGCAAATACTGTAATACTTATTTTTAGAAAAAATATAACGTTTGCTCTGTTTCATTGATTTTTATAATTTTCTTTAAAAATGTATATAACCAATTAATTCATGACTGTTACATTTATAGTGTATACAAGCAGAGTGAAAGTATAAGCACAAATATTACATTAACAGTTAAAAATAAACTACACTAAGTTTTTTTGAATTGCTTTAGAACTGGCGTGGTTTAGAAATTGGATACATGGAAAAGAAATATACATTATTTTGTCCAGGCAATTATTACATACTTTCTTCCAGCAAGTTGGTAGATTTGTGAACAGGCAATCAAATAATAAAAGTTTGGATAATAAATGGCTTTTCTATATTGTAACCATAACATTTGCAAGTATTTTACTAGCACTAATTAGCAATTAGTGTTTAGCAAAATTTGCAATCTTGTTAGCAAGTTTTTCCATTGCAGCTGTTATCATGAGCAAACAGTCTGGCCTGGGGTTTTGTTGACTTCCACCTTGTCTCCCAAGCTTATAGAGCCATGTTGTTTGCACACTAGTAGTATAGGTCACATCAGCAAACTGTAGAGTATGCATCTAGTCCACAAGTAATATCCATCCTTGATACCTGTTCTATTGATTGATATGCTTTGGCACCTGAAGAATTAACTTTTTGCAGCCTGACTTATTTTGAAATGGCAATAGAGTTATTAAACCACAGTCTTCCTTTTTATCCACTTAGATTAATATCTAAGAAGGTCCACAACAAAAGAGATCGTGTTAGCAATTTCCTATGGCTGATGTAGGTACATTACAACATAGACTGCTGCAACAGAATATAACCACTTATTAAGCATGCCTATTAGCTTCTGGATATTTACCACAATAAAGAAAAACAGAGAGCAAGTATTAATCAGTTTTGGCTAAATTTCTATTGCACAGGGAATCTGCCAGTTGGATATCTGCCTCAATTCCTATGTTCCTGCTCACTATATTTTTCAGTCACTTACATGAGGTCTGGTTCTTTCTCAAGTTGTTAAAGCAAAACCTATTTTGGTTTTCCCTCAGTTACCAATCATGTATTGCATGACACATGGTTAATGGAAATACATTTCCCATAGTTCTTCTGGTTTCATGCAGTGGTGGGATTCAGCCAGTTCGCACCACTTTGGCAGAACCGGTAGCTAATTTTTTGTTGCCCAGGCTCAGAATGGACTTCCGGAAATGGCATCCACACAGAGAACCGGTTGTTCACAAATTTGAATCCTGCCACTGGTTTCACGTACACAGGACGCTGACGGGCCAGGTGGTTAGACTATACAGGTCATCCTCAACTTACAACCACAATAGGCTCCAACATTTTTGTTGCTAAGCGAGATAATTGTTAAGTGAGCTTTGCCCCATTTTAGGATTTTTTTGCCACAGTTGTTAAGTGAATCACAGCAGTCCTTAAATTAGAAACACGGTTGTTAAGTGAATCTGGCTTCCCCATTGACTTTGCTTGTAAAGGTATCACAAAAGATGATCACATTGACCCCAGGACAATGCAACCATCATAAATATGAACCAGTTGCCAAGCATCCAGATTTTGGATGGAGACGTTGCAATGTTTGTAAATGTGGGGGAAAAAAGATCATAAGTCACTTTTCTTAGTGCCGTTGTAAATTCAAACAGTCACTAGATGAATGGTTGCAAGTCAAAGACTACCTATACATCATGGGGGCCCATCAAAGGCTCTCCATGTTTAGGTGGCATTCTCCATGGATGCTCTGCCTTGGTCTTCCTCCCATCCACCCATTCTTGACCAGGTCTACCTCAACCATCCCCACTCCTTTTTTCCCTTCAGAGGAAACAGGAGTTTCCCACTGATGGAATTTCCCTGCCCACAATCCCCCCCCTTCAGCCTCTGGACCAGAGAGAAGCCTTTTCTGGCCCGTATCTGCATGACAATGCAACTATGCGGGCTGCCCTTCTGCTATTAGGGTCTAATGAAAATGTAACCATATTTAACCCTAACCCACTGCCCTAGATTAGTGAAAAAGGAAGGCCTAAGTGGATTGCATTCTTTTGAATGATAAGCATCACTCTCTTCATAGGGACTGGGCCCTCCCTTTGCTACCCCAATCTTACTCTACAGGAGGATGAAAAAGTGGGGGGAGTAAGGGGGAAAGCGAGAGAGAGAGAGAGAGAGAGAGAGAGAGAGACCGTAAAGCTAGCAATGTATGACTAACTCTATCCTCTCAGCTGTCTACTACACAATGGGCAAAGTTATCTTTTGTGGCATTAATGGCTTTGGTGGAGGGGGGGCACTGGAAGAGGTAAAGAACAATATGTGAGAAGCTGAGGCTGCGGGTTTCCCACACGGCCCAATATGTCTCTCCGTGCCCCCCTCTGGGACAGGGAGTTTCATAACGAGCCGGCCTACAGCTGATCCTGGCTGATTGGCTTCCCCCACCCCATCTTCTTTCCCTCTCCCCTCTTGGCATTGTGCTCTTGAGGGGTGAAAATCCTTTAACGGCACGAAGGGCGAGGTGTGCCTGCAATCCTCTTTTCCTGATTGATTGGCCATGTCATATGATGGCCAAATCTCCCAAGATTCGTGTTTGTGTGTTTGCTGGGTGAGGGGAAAAGCTGTTCTGGCATTTTTTTCCTATGTTGATTTTTTTTTTATCCCCACCTTCCACCCCCCAGATGTTTATTCATAAGATCCATGGATTGGCTGAAGGAATTTTTTTTCTCTCTCTCTGGGTGTATGTGTGTGTGTGTGCGTGCGTGCGTGTTTGCATAATTCTGCTTGGCAGTTAAGAGGAAAAAAAGATGTGGACAATGCCTCATGAGGGTCTTCTGTAAAAAGGTTCCTTCCCAACCTTCTTAATAGTTGTAACTAAAGAGCAGAAAAAAGTCTGGGACAGTGAAAGTAGAGATGTTTATTCAATGTCACCGATGTCTTTGTTCCCGGATTTAAGCCTCCGAAGAGAAATGGGATGGATTAGAGTAATTATTTTCCTTGCACTCAGGAAAATAAGCATTTTACAGCAGGATATCTTGTCATCCTGTTTTAAAGGAGGAAAGCCTGTGAACACTTTATTTATCTTGTAGTTCAGTTCAGCCAACAGGGGTTTTCCAAAGGAGATCCTAGGAAATGTCTCTTGTTGCACAAGTCAAGGTGGGTGTAGGTTTTGAGACTTTCCTGACCATTCACCTGTCTTTTATTCCCCTGACAGAAGAGTTCCCTGACATTTAGCCCTACTTCAATAGGATAATATAAATCATGTTGCAGTTTTTTTCCTTTTCTATCTATGAAATATCAGAAATTATGTAAGAGAGGAGCACCACATTGGGTCCCAGTTACTTCTTACCTATTATATTAATAACAAATCATTTCTTCTCACTGAGATTTTTAATTACTACTTACTGGCATTTTTATTGACCAACATCATTACAGGTAGTCCTAGATTTATGACCACAGCTGAGCCCAAAATGTGCATTGAGAAGCAAGACAGTTGTTAAATGAATTTTGCCCTGTTTTGCAACCTTTCTTGCTAAGTGCTAAGTTGTTATGTGAATCACTGCAGTCATTAAGTTAGTAACATGGTCGTTAATTAAATCCCGCTTCCCCCACTGACTTTGCTTGTCAGAAGGTTGCAAAACATAACCCTGAGACACTGCAACCATCCTAAATATGTGCTAGTTGCCAAGTGGCCGACTTTTGATCATGTGACCATGGGGTTGCTGCAACAGTCATAAGTGTGAAAAACAGTCATAAATCCCTTTTTCAGTGCTGTTGTAACTTTGAACAGCCACTAAACGAATGGTTGCAAGTTGAAGGCTACCTCTACACTAGTATCCTTTATTCAATTTGATGGTGAGATCTCACCAAAGACATGCAAATACACATAAGAATTTTTGCAAAGAAAGCAAAAGAGCCTTGGTGGAGCAGTGGGCAAATGCCTCCTTAAGTAACACCAGCTGCCTGCAATTAGTGCAGGTTCGCATCCCACCAGGCTCAAGGTTGACTCAGCCTTCCATCCTTCCGAGGTAGGTAAAATGAGGACCCAGATTGTTGGGGGCAATAAGCTGACTTTGTAAAAATGCCGCTTGGGGGGTGCCCAAAAGCCCTAATAAGCAGGCATATACATAGAATGAAGGCTATTGCTAAGCACATTGATTTGTGCTTTAAATTGTAAGCCGCCCTGAGTCTTCGGAGAAGGGCGGGATATTAATGGGATTAAAAAAAAACTGCTTTGCAGTGTGTACCTCCCTGAATGGGAGTATGTCCATTTTGTATATTTGGAATTACTAAAAGAAGATATGGTTTCAAAAACTGCAGACTACAATGTTACTGAATATATAAAGAAGTCTCCAATTTGTTCATTATTAGAATAGTTCTGAGTTCTGGAGAACTCAGGTCAAAGATTACAGGAAAGTTCTATGTGTGCTAAACATTTTTGAACAGAACGATTCAGCAGTAATAGCTTTGCAAAACTGATGTGGCTATGTATTTACCATATACTGAGTATTATTATAAGTACATCTATGGGGTAATTGAAAGTTGTTAACAAAAACCTGTCCATAGAAAAGTCTGGGCTTTGGTATTGCTTATTTCTTTGTTTGGGCTTGACTCTTCTTCAGTATATGGTTTATAGTCTTTGTCTAGCATCAGAAAGGACCATGTTCACATCATTGTGTTTTGAAAGATCCGCTTAAGTGACTATGGACTGGCCACTTTTACCTGGTTTTATATTTTATATTTATTTATTTTAATTCCATTTATATCCTGCCCTTCTCCGAAGACTCAGGGCGGCTTACAAGCTTAGCAGTTTTTTTTATTGAGGGTAAAACAAAGGGAAAGATGGTGCCTGGAACATTTGCAGAAAGAGAGGCTAACAGTAGAATTGATGAATGAACTATGAATTGGTGAACTGATCCAATAGTCTAACAGTGAGTCATAGAGATCTTAAACTTCAGTAAAATCATGAGCTTAGAACAGGGGTAGGCAACCTCGGCTGACTCAGGAATTCTGGGAGTTGAAGTCCATGAATCATAAAAGAGCCGAGGTTGCCTACCCCTGGCTTAGAATCTCCATCAATTCAGGCCTAAAGAGTTAAGAATCTAAAGAGTAAAGAAGGGCCAATTTATGTACTTTCAGCAGGGTTTATGCTCAATACAAGTTCCATTCTCCTGCTGAGGCATGGATTGTTACATAGCACAGATGATGCACGATACTGCCCTAAGTGTATTTATCCTGCCCAAGCTATTTTTGCCACATTCCACAGTTTATAAGAAATTTTTAGGGCATTTTTCTCTATACAAAATCTGCAGTCTTTGTGCCTTCTGGGGTGAAGTTGTAAGACTCTCTACAATAAAAGAGGATATCTGTAACTCGGGATTGGAGTCCTTAGTGCTCCCTGAGCTTGGTTGTTTGCTTGCAGATATTTCATTTCCAACTGGTTAGCTGAGACGAGAACTAGTCAGATAAAGAAACGTTGCAAGCAAATAACTAAGCTAAGGTCTCCATAATTACTGTATATCAGACATGTCAAACACAAGGCTCGGGGGCCGGATCCGGCCCGCGAAGTGGCTTCATGCGGCCCGCGAAGCCCTCCTGGAAACAGTGAGGGAACGGCCCCCTCTGCCTTGGCCCTGAGACCCTCCTCCTGCCAGAGACCCTCAGATCTGTCCCACTCCTGTCCAGGCCCCCATAGGCACCCTTGATGCGAACGATGTAGAGCTGGCCACGCCCACCCAGTAGGCCATACGCACTTTGGCCATGCCCACCCAGTAGGCCACGCCCACCCTGGCCATACCCACCCGGCCCCTTGAAGGCAACCGCAATGCTGATGCGGCCCTCAATGAAATTGAGTTTGACACCCCTGCTGTATATCTACATTAATGTCCCCATCAGCAGGACAGTTCTCTAAGGCCTTGATGATCGTGGAATATTTCCTATAATTGTGAGGAAAGCATGGATGGGGAGTGAGTTCTATGGCAAGACCTTTGACGACTGCCTGACATGATAGGAGATAGCTGGGAAAAGGAGTTCTTGTGGAAACTGTGTTTGCAACTTTGCATGGGTTACCTGACTCCTCCATTGGATTGCAGACTACAGTGCAAGGTTGATTTTGTGACAATCATACATGAGATGCACTGATGGTAGACATATCTTCAAGGACAATAGCTCAGAGTTACATTCTGTAGAATGAGCAGGAAGATGAGTAAGGCTGCTTTATATTTTGAGGAAGGGTAAAAAAAACACATGCTTAAAGCAAGGTTGTCAAACTCGCAATGTCACGTGATGTGTCGTGACTTTTTTTCCCATTGCTGGCAATGGAGTGAGCGCAGTGTTGACATGATGCATCTGGCCCATGGGCCGGCAGTTTGACACCCCTGATCTAAAGAATCTTTTAATATAGTCATACCATCTGGAATTAAAGTTACCAAACAGCATAACAGTTGGAATTAATCATGAAGGCTGGAAGGGACTTTGGAGATCTTCTAGTCCAACCACTGCCCAAGACAGGACTCCTTATAACATCCTGGACAAATGGATATCTAATCTGCATAACTTTTCCAGGACTGGATACCAACCTTAGAAATGGAAGAGGGAAAACCCAACCATGGAAACACCTAGAGTCAGAATTCAAGCAATCCAGAGCTTTGTTTTGACTTGGGTGACTTCTTAAGCAATCTGGAGTTTTCCTTGGGCCTTGGGAACAGGTGGGAGGAGGAGCAGGAGAAAGGAGAGTGGGCTTCTACGAGTGTAGCTAGCTTTTTGTTCTATGGCTTTTATTCTCAGACCTGGATGGGGCTGATTTAGAAATCCTAATCAGGGAACAGTCTCAAGCCCTTCCTCAGAGAGCTACAACTTGAACTGATCCTGGGTTGCTTTTGTTCTCCAGTGACAGCTGACTTCATGCAGCAGTGGGAACAGTTTGAACAGAGCTCCACACTGCAGGAGCCAGCAGCTGCAGACTTAACTCTTGCTTGTCCAGCTGCTTAGTTGGAGCTGGCAGGCAGGAGTTGCAATAGGGATAAACCATCTGACCAATCACAGCAAAGCTTTGGTGGGAAAGATGCTTAAATGCTTCAACAGAGGATCAGGTTCTCTCACACTAATGAGAAGAGAATAGAATTGGGGGAAGGGTGACTGAAGAGACAAGACATTGGGGGGTGGGGTGGAGAGCAGAGCAATGTTTGCTGTCAGGATGGAACCAGATGATTGTACTAAGAATGACATTCTTTCTCATTTTGGTTCCAGAAAGTGAAAAGTCTTAATGAGAAAACCTATTTTGCCTTCTGTTGTTGCAATGAAGATAAATAAGGTGTCTATGGAAGGTTAAGAAAGAGAGGAATCAATCTCACCGGACATTCAAAATTCTCCAGGAGCAGATTAGAGCTTGTTCATAGATTTGACTCATTGGTAAACCACAGTCATGTGCAACAGGGCTCTTCTGTGGTTGTGAAAAAGTAGCACACCCATGATAAATCATGCTTTCTTCAGAATTCCCACTAGTTACAGATTCCATGTTAGCCCATCATTGTCAAAAACAGCCTCAGTCTTAGCATCATTTGGGTAGATACCTTCACTGGCCTTCTAGAGTTCCTAAAATAGAATAAAGAACATTTTATTGCAACTGTATCTTCACTACAAATATAACTACGATTATGTGTCACGGCAACTGTATATCACCTTGGAATCACTGTGTGGAAGTTGCTGGAACCTGTATAATGGAACAACATTTCAAAGATTCTGGTGCCCCACATCCATATTACTAAAATTATTCAACATGTAACATGCATGTAACACATTCAACATGTAGGGTGTAGGTTTATACATACATTGTATATAGCCGGTTTAAATGTGTGTTATGTATGTGTACATTTTGAGAGCAAGCAACTAAACTTCATTTTTAATGTGTGCCAATGTGCCCACAATAAATTTGCATCCTATATGATCATCTCTGGGAAAGATTGAGGGCAATAGAAGAAGGGGACGACAGAGAATGAGGTGGCTGGATGGAGTCACTGAAGCAGTAGGCGTGAGCTTAAATGGACTCCAGAAGATGGTAGAGGACAGGAAGGCCTGGAGGAACATTGTCCATGGGGTCGCGATGGGTTGGACACGACTAACAACAACAACAAAAATGATAATCTACTTACTATGCCAGCTGTTTGAACAGCACCTAAATGCTTCCATATAGTAATATTTGTTTCTAGTCATCAGAGAATATCCATATATATATATATGGATGAATAAAAGACAACTAGAGCTAAACTTACAACCATGTTTATATCAGATCTATCTATAGAATTGCTGAAAGTAGTAGTGCTTAATTGACTACCTAAGAGTGCTAAAAATTACAAATGAATACTACTGCTATTTCTTATGCGTCTCTTCTTCAAATGGGGTTCGTAGGGGTAGAATTCTTTTAACACGCTTGCTGTCAATTAACCAGTCACATCTAATTAGCAAACCCTACCATGTTGTTGTCTTAGCACCTGTGTCTGTTGTACCCCTTTTCCTACTGAAGTGTTTTGGTTGCCCAGTCATGCTCGACTGATATCTCCATGGCAATGGAAACAGAGTCCGTGGTACACAGTCCATTTGTTACCAATTGTCACTGGTTTGTTCTCCTTGCATAAGAACTAGACCATGTTACAGGGAGAAATACAAGAGCCATAGAAATTTCTCAGCCATCCTTAGGCAGGAAATCTGCCAATCAGCTTGCAGTCAGAGGTGAGGTAGGTGAACTAGACATTGGGATTCAGGGTTCTTATGCTTCTGATGATGAACTGTAATGAAACAACAAATCATGACATATGTCAATGTGAGAGAAGCTATCTAACCAACCTGAAGGAATCATATATGGATTTGATAATAGTAAGGAATCGGAGGAAATAGGGACAAAAAAGAGTGAAAAGCAACAGTATAGCAGGAATATTAATGTGAGAATGGCCAACTAGACAAGAATCGCCATGCCATCTTTCTTCCTGCCTTTCTTTCTCATGCTCTGCTGGCCTAGCAAGACCACTACCAAAAGGCAGCACGGAGGAGGAGGAGGAGGGATAAAGAGATATGGATGACAAGCAGTGGAGCATTTCATGTGAGCAAATAGAGCAGCCATGCAGAGGGAGTCAAGATTTGGAGCAGGGGTTCCCAAACGGGATCATTAAGACATGTAGACTTCAACATGTGGACTTCAGCTCCCAGAATTCCCCAGCCAGCCATGTGAATTTCTGAGAATTGAAGCCCACACATCTTAAAGTTGCCAAGTTTGGGAACAAATAGTTTGGAAAGTAGTTTGAATTTTGTTTTCCTGACTCCACACTCCCAAAAGTTTTGGTGATGGGAGAATAAGACTAATTTTTGAATTGCTGGACAACAATTTACAATCTGTTGTTGCTGTACAAGGCAACAGTTCTGAGACACCCATACCCAATAAGGATTCACTTGATTTTATAGATACAGCTCTGGGGTGAAAAGAAAATAGGAAGGAATCGAGGGATGGTAGAAAGGACTTGGACGGATTTGTTTCATTTCATTGACATTCGTGTGACTAACCATAAATTTATCAATTTAAAAAAGGCCAGTGCAATGTGATCGACTGGTTTAGAATAAATTCCAATTCTCTTCCTAGGAAGGAGTTGCAAATAAACTTCATCGTTATCTGAAAGTGACCTTGAACCATACAAACCTCTACTACTATTATACCACCAGTGGGGAAATCTGTGGCCTTCCCACAATTTTTGGTCTTGACCCCAATGGCTTAGTGTGAGAGAACAGGCTACTCAGAAAATTGCCGGCTCCTGGAAAAATGAAAACTTCCCAACTGAAGAGGATTTAATTAAGAAAATCTTAGAATGTGCAGAAATGGATAGGCTGACATTAGAGATTAAAGAGTAAGAAGATTCAGTTTATTATAGAACATGAGATAATTTTTACCAATGGTTAGGAAAACAAACTAGTGAGAAATGAATGTGAGATGTTATTTTGAATATACATTAGTAAGAAGAATGACACGTACTGATTAACTGATACTGTTTTTGATTATTGTTTATTACATTCTCTACTGTTATCTATTACTATATTAACTATTGTTAATTAAACATATGTACCTTGACAATAGCTTGTTTGCTAAAGAATGAAAGTGTTATTGGGGGATAATCCCAATGTTGATCCCAACCCTGTCCTAATCCCAACGCCAATCCTGATCCCAACCTCACCCTAAACCCTAATCCCTAATCCGATCCCATTTTATCCCTTAACCATATAAAATTTAATAAAATCCTTTATTAAAAAAGAAGGAAAGAAAGAAAGAAAGAAAGAAAGAAAGAAAGAAAGAAAGAAAGAAAGAAAGAAAGAAAGAAAGAAAGAAAGAAAATTGCCGGCTCTTGTGCTGTTATCTTCCCTTCTCTTTAAATTTTCTCCCCAGCTGCAGCATGGGGAAATTGGCTATAAAAATGTTGCTGTGAAACAGCCCAGGGTGATAGAATAAGTGAGGGAGGTGTGTGTAATGCTTATGGAAGAAAGCCCGTAAGCAACCTTATTCTCTAACAGTACTCACTATGACTAGCAGTAGTGGGAGTCGTAGTAGCTGTGGGCAAGAGTGGAGAAGTATGAGGAGTGAGTAATAGTACATGAGTAAGCAAGCGCTTGTGGGTGCCAGTGGCGGTGGGGAGAAATACTGAGTTAAAAACTAACATTTGCTCTCCACGGTTAGCAGAACCTAAAGTCTTAATAGGGTTCAGCTGAGCTTACTCCTAGGGAAGTGGACAGGAGCTTGCAGCTTGAATCGATATTAAGCCATCTAAATAAAATCACTGTCAAAGGATAATCATACATGCTAAAAACAAGGAAATGCCAATTTTAAAGATTTACAAGGAATTTATTGAGGATGTAAATGACCAGTTTATCAACTTTTGGATAAGATATGACCTAATCCGCTTTGCCTTTCCGGGCATGTACTTTACCATATTGTTTTACTTGGCATCAGTCAGTCGGAACCTCTCATTTTACAAAAGGCCCCTGCCTTCTCTAGAAATTTATCTGCCTAATTTGGTTTTGATTTTCCAAGAGACAGGAGAGGAACTGTAAGTGTCTGTCCTGGCAAAGAGTGTTGCACTTCTTTCACGCCTTCCTGAGCTTTCTGACTATCAATGTGATCACTCAGGAGTATGAAGTTCTACTTTTTGAGCAGCATTATTTGAATTTATTTAATGATACAATAGGAATTCTTAAGAGAACTACTGTATACAGAAAACGTTGGTCTCTCCAGGTAACAAGAGAGAATTGGGACTTTAGTGCTAAGCAGTCTTTATTTGTATTTTAGCAAACACCTGATGGCTGGACTCACATGGGTGTGAATGTGATCATTTGTTAGCCATAGTTAGTTGATTAAGGTACAGTTGACTGATTGTACATCATACATTTTGCTAAGCCATAGTTCAGACTCCTGGGAAAGGACTTGCATTATAATCTAGCCAAACTTAAAGTTTTAGGGGTCTGTGTAATATCTGTGTAATATATATAAGGTAAAGGTAAAGGTTCCCCCGCACATGCGTGCTAGTCGTTTCCAACTCTAGGGGCCGGTCCTCATCTCCGTTTCAAAGCCGAAGAGCCAGTGCTTGTCCGAGGACATCTCCGTGGTCATGTGGCCGGCATGACTAGATGCGAAAGGCGCACGGAACGCTGTTACCTTCCCACCGGAGTGGTCCCTATTTTTCTACTTGCATTTTTACGTGCTTTCGAACTGCTAGGTTGGCAGAAGCTGGGACGAGTAACAGGCGCTCACTCTGTTACGCGGCACTTGGGATTCGACCCGCCAAACTGCCGACCTGATCGACAAGCTCAGCGTTCTAACCCACTGAGCCACTGCGTCCCTTGTAATATATATATATATATATATATATATATATATATATATATATATATATATATATATATATATATATATATATATACCTCTAAAGCCAATGGATCACTAACACCACCTTGCCAGCAATCAACATCCAGATAAACTGAGATTAACACCAAGATTAACAGATCAACAATCAGGTAGTAAACAATCCCCCAATCAAAGAACTACCAACTCAGAGAAACAACAGCCTAACTGGCGAACAACCAAGAACACACCAGCACTGACTGGGTAAGCCACTTTGAATATAAATGGACAGCAAACCCCACTCCCTTCTAGAACTGAGTGTGTTACCTAGTTGGGTAATGAAACAACTGCAAGGGGAGAAAAAACCAAGCTCAGAGAGCACCAAGGACCCCACAGACATCTAGTTCTGTTTTCTTATCCATGTCAGTTCTGAATTATATGCTTGAGGTTAACTCTTAGATTTGGAACACTGTGATGTGGTGACTAGATGCTCTAAATCCTCATTCCTGTTTTGTTATCAAGCAAATAGGTGTACCAGCCAAGACAGGATTTCATGATACTTAATATCTGGGAGGTAACTAGAGCTTTGGAAGGATTATAAATAAATATAGGGCCCTTTTAGACTAATTCCATTTCCATTTCCATTTCCCGATCTCTATAAAGCACTTTGAAAACAAACCTGCAATCACCTTTACACCTGCTTATCTGGAGCAATGAAAGCAAACTGAGAACATCCTTTGGTCAACCAATTGGAGAATGCAAAAATGCACTAAGGAACAAATGCCCCGTACCTTTGAGACACAGTTGTTCCTGAAATCAAAGCAAAATCCCCTAATCTTTGGCTCCATTTAGAAAAAAAGAACATGTGATTTAGATTCAGACTGGAAAGCTGGAGAGTAAAGTTCATTTGTATTTACTCCTGGACTATTTTCTATGGGTTTCCCCCTTAAAACAATAGCAGCTTTGGTGAATAAAGTAATCGTACTGACACTTGTTAAAAATCTTCTTTTGAACTTGAGTTTTCTAGAATGCAATCTGTAGTATATGACAGCCTGAAAGATAGATAAGACTAGGAAACCAAGGGTAATGCATGCTGATACTACTTTTAGTATAAGGTTATGGTAACAGAATATTGCCAGTCTGAATGTGCTTCCCCTCTCCTTTCCTTTACCTTCATGAAAATTAAGGAGAGTCCTGTCCGAGATGTTTTCTCAAACAGTTCTGCCTCAGACTCTGTTTTCTTTTATCTGTCCCATTGTCTTGGCTGCAACTTTTCCTCCTGTTCCTCATGGCTATTCCTTCTGCCTATTGCAACATGTAGCTGGACTTTGTAAAAAGAAATCTGTCACTGGGCCTTTCCTTCCTCACAGAATAAGATCAGGGCTGCCAACTGTTTTGGCTGAGTGGACATATTAAGAATTTTAAGTACTTATTATGGACATGCTCAGAAAATTGTCAGGTACAAGGAACTAGAACTCTTCTGAAAGTAGGGCAAAGCAATTTCTTCTTATTGTTGTTCACCTACAGTATAAGAATTATAAGAATTTATAAGACTGCCTTCTCTAGGGAATGGGTTGTTAAAGTCTTCAAGAGTCTGGCCTCTGTCACTTGCTCCCATGGAGCAACTCCAAGCTAGACCCCCTTCTTTGCTCCCTCTCTACCCTAGCAAGAGATTCCACCATAAAATGGCTGTCATGGAGCCTCTGACCAATCACCAGTCACTAATTTAACATCCCTCTCCCCCAATAATCTCTCCCATTTCTACTTGCCTTTGCCCTGGTGAAGGAAAGCACATTTGGAAACATAACAAGGGCTGTAGCCAGCTATCATGCTTAATTTCTGAGTATCGGGAAATATTTTTGGAAATCATCCTAACATTCCGTGGCTGCTTTGCCTCACAGTGTTCTAGCCTTTTGATTCCTTAACCTAACTGTAGTGAAAAAGTATTATTAAGAAAGCAATATTAACAAGATCCATGGAAGGCATCATTGGGCATCTTGATGCCCACAGGATTCAAATAGGGAATCCTCCTCTTGGTTTATGGCCCCAAGTTACAGTGTATGCAACTATTATAAATTGTAGCTGAAAAGGACATTTGCCTTCAGGGTTTGGAATCAACTCAAATCGATTTTAGCATAGGAAATTAAGGAGGCAGAAAAGCGTGAGAGAACCTCATACTGCTACCTCATACTGGTAGCAAGCTGGTAGAGCTTCAAACCTATGTGTCTGGGATGGGTTGAGAGGTACTACAAAATAAGAATTTCAGGATCATATTTGACAGGTATGCCTTGTTTGATACTAAAGGCAATACATTTCAGGACTGAGGCCTTTCTTCCTGTTGGGCCCTGTTTCCAGAAGACAAATCACTGACTCCTCAGGCACTTATCCCAGTCTTGGCTAATCTTGGAAAAGCTACACAGGGTTAGTACTTAGATTTAGTCTTCACCAGGGATCCTATGGCTGTAGGCTAGACTGGCAAGAAAAAAAATCCTTCTGAAGAAAACAACGGCACATCACTCCTTTATTGGTATGTTTATCAACAGATGTCCATTACTATGAAATCGGAAACATGAGAAAGAATGTCTCCTGGTTATGGGATTAATGACAGCAAATATATCCCTCTGAAGATATTTATTAAACCATTTCTTAGACTCAAACAGTGATTCTCTGTAAATTTTGCTGAAAAGGCATGGTGCTAAAGAATTAGGGAGGCCATTTTAGAGCAATAAGGGAATATTAGACTTGTTTTGTCTTTTGCAGTTCCTGGCCAATTCAGCCAATGATTTATTATTTTCTGGGTTTCCCCCCTTCTCTACTTAACTTTCCTTGTGATCTCCTGTAATTTAATTTAAAGATATGACCATTTTCCACAAAAGTAGAAGAGTTGGTATCTTATACATTTAATAAATAATGGCATTCCTCTAAAAGGATTATTCCTCTCTGAAAGCTCCCTTTTGGGGTTTGTAATTTCCTTGCCATCTTTCTGTAGCTTGGCAATCCCGATAGCACCATACTTTGTTTTCCTTTGTTTCATTTAAAGATAAACCCCACTGAAGTTAATAGGAGTTATCCCAGAGAAGTGGGAACAGGATTGTCAATTAGGGAAGGTAGGTCTGTGTCCCATCCCTCCAATGTCACCAGCAAAATGAAATTAACTTATAGATGTGCTGCCACATAGCAAATAACCAAAGGGCTGGAATTCTTAAGCCTCTCTGAACATAATGCCTTACTTGGTTACCAAGGTACAGGGCTGCCAGTGTCCAGCCTCTGGCCAGCAAACTGAGTGTAGAGGGTTAGCCTGCTGCTTTGCAATAGAGGATTAAGAAACTATTGAAGAGTGAGATTAGGCAAGTTATTTAGAATTCCCTGGAATCGCAACTTGCCAAATGTTAATCATGCAGCAGGTTTATTAGAAGGATCTCAAAGGATACTGGAATTTATTTGACGACAGGAATACATTGGATGGCAATTGGGGAAGAACACAAGATTGGGAGAAGCTTTCTTAACCACTTCTGTGATGGAGAAGTTGCAAAACTCAAAGGAAAAAAAAATAAAAATCTACATCACCAATAGAAGTAATGTTTACTTTGTTTGAAAAAATAAAAGCAGAACATGACTGAAGCAAATATATTACTTTGAAAGATAATAAGAATACAGCTAGTGTATCAGATATCCAAAATTACAGCATCAATCCTGGCAGTTCCCAACTTTCCACCTAGCTTAATTCCAAGTGAAAATAATAATAATAATAATAATAATAATAATAATAATAATAATAATAATAATAATAATAATAATAATAAGTTGGAAAGGACCTTGGAGGTCATCTAATCCAACCCCCTGCTCAGGCAGAAAACCCTATACCATTTCAGACAAGTGGCTGGCCAGTCTCTTCTTAAAAACTTCCAGTGTTGGAGCATTCACCACTTCTGGAGGCAGCTTGTTCCACTGGTTAATTGTTCTAACTGTCAGGAAGTTTCTCCTTAGTTCTAGGTTGCTTCTCTCCTTGACTAGTTTCCATCCATTGCTTCTTGTCTTGCTTTCAGGTGCTTTGGAGAATAGCTTGACTCCCTCTTCTTTCTGGCAGCCCCTGAGATATTGGAACAGTGCTATCATGTCACCCCTCACCCTTCTCTTCATTAAACTACACATACCCAATTCCAGCAACCGTTCCCTATATGTTTTAGCCTCCAGTCCCCCAATCATCTTTGTTGTCATAGTTCTGTCTTCATTCTTCTTCTATATTCAGAGGTGTCTAATTATTTCTGCTAATTCGCTCTTCCTCTTTCCCCAACTTCAACTCTGGTAGATTTTAGGATCCCAAAGATTCCAAGCCATTGAGGAACATTATTATTATACTTATGCTTATTCATAATGAAGCAGCTAAATTCATAGCTACACATTAACATACAAGTTATATATCCCTCCAGTCCTGATTGAATCGTTCTTTAAAGGATAAAATTAGATAATGCAACACTCACTTGAGAAACCACGCTTATTTCAACAAGAGTGATGATGCAAAATATCTGGCAAGGAATGCTCTAAAAGCTGTTAGATCAAACTTGCAAACACAACTCACTTATTAATCTTTTCTTTTGTATCTCTAGCACGGAAGCTCAGAAAGGCCAGATGGCAAAATTTCTGAATAAACACTCTCCCTTGAGCTTAAAAATCCAGGGGAGAGTTTGCTCTAGACTTTGTATTATGGAATACATATTTTCTAGGAAGGATATAGGAAAAAATGAATCACAAGCTGATTTGGAGGCATGGTATCTAAATTGGATTGGGTTTACTTTGTTTTTGGATATGTTAAACACAATTCATTTGGAGATGCTTCGTGTGAAGCTCATTTGAGTCTTTCCACTGTTCTTTATAAAGAGCAGAAAGATGAACAAATTTGGCTTCTTTTCATTTTGCTTCTATTTCCCTGATGAGGTAGGGCAGAGAAAAGGGAAGAGAGTGGAAAAGTAGTATCGCTTTGAGCAATAACAGGTGCATCTTGTTGAATTATCTGGATGTGATGAGAGATATAATACCTGATAATAATCAGAAAGATCAATAAAAAAAGAACAAGAATGCATCCATAATGCCTTAAAGGAAATTCAAACAATACCAAACCTACACTGCACATCCACTTGCCATGCTGAACATTCAAATCATATGGATTTAGATACAATGAGCAGAAATGACCAATGGAGTAATACTTGGAAATGAGATAATGTGCTGGAGGTGTGTAGCTTATCAGGAATGAATGTTATGAGAATGACATTGTTTTCAAATAAAATTATTACTGTCACAGATCTTTGGCAAAATTTGCTACAGTACAGTTTGCTAGCTATAATAGAGGCTACCACTGACTGTATTTTCTCTCTCCTGAGCCCGTGTGGGAGGCAAAGAAAAAGTTGGACTGTAGCCATAAGAAAAGCAAAAAAAAAAAAAAAATATGGAACCTTGGGGAAAAAAGGAAGAGAACGCCTAGGAAAGCTCCAAAAATATCTCTTTGCTATGGGGGAAACGATGCTACATCAGGGATGAGCTGTTCTTAATTTTGTGATTGGGCAAATCAAGCACAGAACTGGCAAGGAGCCTTGGTGGAGCAGTGGGCTAATGCCTCCTTAAGTAACACCAGCTGCCTGCAATTAGTGCAGGTTCACATCCCTCCAGGCTCAAGGTTGACTCAGCCTTCCATCCTTCCGAGGTAGGTAAAATGAGGACCCAGATTGTTGGGGGCAATAAGCTGACTTTGTAAAAATGCCACTGGGGGGGGGGCGAAAGCCCTAATAAGCAGGCATATACATAGAATGAAGGCTATTGCTAAGCACATTTGTTTGTGCTTAAATTGTAAGCCGCCCTGAGTCTTCGGAGAAGGGCGGGATATAAATGGGATTAAAAAAATAAAATAAAAAATGCATGGCTTCTCCTGGAGTATTTTTAAACAAATCCCCATTGGCCTCTATTCTCCCTTCTTCTCGATTTACAATATCAACAATTCCTTACCACTACTGAAAGACTGGAGCTGTTCCAGCATGTTTCCAATCTATAAGAAAGTTGCACAGAACAATCCAATTGGCTGTCACCAATTAGTATGCTATGTATAATCAAAATATCTTTCTTACAAACTTGTTGAGGGGATGGTCCAAGAGAATACCTTCCCTTAAGCTCCCAGAGCAGAGAGAGACAGTCACGTAAAAAACACATTATGGGGGCATTTCTCAGGTTGATAATGCAAGTAAATGAGACCTTAGTGCAAACTAGATTTTAAAACAATTGAATAATTAATTGGATCCATTTTCATCTCAAAAGGAGCCAAGCAGGGTTACATTCTAGGTCCCCTTCTATTCAATTTCTATATTAATCATATTGTTATTTGCTAAACTTAAATTCTGTTCCCCAGCCCTCTTCTACTTGGTCATTTCTATTCCACTCTATGAAGAAGTTGCTGCCATTCTATCTATATCTCAAGCTGGCTTCACAGATGCCAAGGTGCAGTAGAGTCCTTTTTGTTCTAAGAAAATCCTATAAATTGATTATTCACATTCTATATTTTAATTAATAAGCATTCCAACATTTTCTATATTGCAAAATCAATGATAACCCTAGTGATGGGGAAGTCAACAAGTGAGCAAATTAACCTGAAACATTTAGGCAATAATTTCCCATTAGAGACACCAAATAAGTGAGCTTGCATCAAGAGCACAAAAAGTGCAAGCAATATCTATTTCCTTACAGCAAACACATTATATAAAATGAAAGTTTTACATTTGCTGCCATACAGCGCACAACTTCTTGAGGACAATACTTAAATTACAAGGTAATTTAATCCCACTTTTTGCAGGTCATTCTGTTCAACATACAGATTCTCAGTTGAAACTTGGATGCATCTGTCTTGAGAATCATTTGAGACGTTACTGACTTAAATACTACCTGGAACAAATATCCTGGGGCATGTCCTTGGCCCAGCTTTGGGATAGTTCCACCTCCTCCTTCAAAAAGCAAATACATTTGGATTTGTCTTCTGGCAAGCTATTCCTCCCATCAGAATGGATCCAGTTAAAGTTTAGGCAGAGCTCAGAATGTTTTGAATCTTGGTATCCAAATATATAGATCCAAATATATAGATTTCATATCTGCATATAAACTCATACCTAGATATTTTTCTCAAATCGTACATGCTCCACATAGAAGAGCATTTACGACACACATTGGTGTAGTTTGATAACCTGCCCTCAGTGATTGCTCTAGAGAGGTAAAACAATATTCCTTACTAGTGTCACCTTTGCATGTGCTCACACAACAAGGCAGTGTGTGTGGAACATGTGTTACTAGATTCCTTCCTGTAATACACATCATGCTTTCATGTGTATTTCACCAAACCACTTATTAGTCATCTTTCCAAACTATCATAATCCATGATTGTAGATCAGCTGCTGCAATATCATCATGCCAAAGCACCTAAGGGAGACATGTCAAACACGTGACATCACGTGACATCGTGCAACGTATCTGGAGAGTTTTTGCCATTGCCGGCAATGGGGTGGGCGTGGCTTCCGCATGACGCATCTGGCCCATGGACCGGCAGTTTGACACCCCTGATCTAAGGCCAGAAAATGTGTAGCTTGTTAACAGCAAGTTAAGTCCAACCTTTCAACTTTGTTGTCTGCCTTATGCAAATGACATTTTCTGCTGATTTTTAAATCTACATTTTTCTGGGTTTTGCTATGCATTAAATGCTGCTGCTTATATATTTTAACTCTTCCTAATTATTGTATGAAGGGACGCGGTGGCTCAGTGGGTTAGGACACTGAGCTTGTCGATCAGAAGGTCGGCAGTTTGGCGGGTCGAATCCCTAGTGCCGCGTAACAGAGTGAGCGCCTGTTACTCGTCCCAGCTTCTGCCAACCTAGCAGTTCAAAAGGACGTAAAAATGCAAGTAGAAAAATAGGGACCACTACGGTGGGAAGGTAACAGCATTCTGTGCGCCTTTGGCATCTAGTCATGCCGGCCACATGACCACGGAGATGTCTTTGGATAAGCGCTGGCTCTTCGGCTTTGAAATGGAGATGAGCACCGGCCCCTAGAGTTGGAAACGACTAGCACGCATGTGCGGGGGAAACTTTACCTTTAATTATTGTATAACTTTACTTTTTTAAAATTCATTTAGTCTGTTACACAGATGCACGGGCAATTAAAAAGGGAAAGCATTATCTCTGAAAGGAAGGAAGGAATGAAAGCACTCTTTTCTTGAACCTGTTTTGCTGCCTATAATGAAGGCACATGTTGGCCTATATGAATTTGTTGGCAGTGCTGGATTAGTGACAGCAGCTGTCCCATCAGAGAGGAAATATCAAGTATGTAAAGAAACAACTTCATGGTAACAGGATTTCATAAGCACAAATCCTCTCTTGGCTGAAGTGTTTCCTCTTGGAAACTCCAAGTCAAGTAGATGAATAAAGCATTTCCACTTCTTCCTTTCCTCCCACCTCCTTTTCCCCTAAGGAATAAAAACTTGGGTTCTTTGTGCCAATATTATTTTAGATCCTGGCCAGGGGTGAGAAAATGGTGGCTGGGACTGAATTTTCTTTGTCGCCTTTTTCATTCTAAATGTCACCTGCAATGAACTAATCAAGTGCCAATCTTCAAATTCTGCTCAAGTGCACAAACTCAGTGCAGCTGCCTGATGTGTGCTGCTCATTAAACACACAGTATCAGGGAGACTCTTCTTGTTTGGAAAGGTTAGAACAGGGGTCTTCAAACATGGCCAGGCTGTCTGAGGAAATCTGGGCGTTGAAGTCCACAAGTCTTAAAGCGGCCAAGTTTGGAGACCCCTGGATTAGAAGAAGGATGAGGGGGATTGGTTGTAGGACATTCTGTTGCCATTTTTCTGGATAGAAAAACAGGATTGAAAAACTTGTTAAACAGGTGTTTGGCATCTTCCTTGCTGAATATGTTTTTTTTGTAAACATAATGGTATTGGTCAATTTTATTTCCACTGCATTGTATTGCTGTTATTCCTATGGTGCATTAAGTGTTCTATGATTGAGCTGATGAAGTGAAATAACTGCTCAGGACTTGATCATACAATTCATACCTATTTCTGTTTGAAGAACTGGTATGGCAAAGTGGCAATTATGAAGGGAAATCAGGTAAGAGTTGGTGAACACTCTTGACATTCATGCCCTTCAGATGTGAAGATTTTTTACCATCCTCAGTATAATTTGACCCTAATCCCATTAGGAGAGCTATCAAGATGAGAAAGGGTGCATATCACCCCCAACTTACATAGGCTATATTAACTTCCTTTTAATTCATTATGTATACAGGTGATGTATACTAGGGACGCGGTGGCACAGTGGGTTAGGACACTGAGCTTATCGATCAGACGGTCAGCAGTTTGGCGGGTCAAATCCCGAGTGCCACGTAACAGAGTGAGCGCCTGTTACTCGTCCCACCTAGCAGTTTGAAAGCACGTAAAAATGCAAGTAGAAAAATAGGGACCACTACGGTGGGAAGTTAATAGTGTTCCGTGCACCTTTGGTGTTTAGTCATGCCGGCCACATGACCACGGAGACGTCCTCGGACAAGCGCTGGCTCTTCGGCTTTGAAACATAGATGAGCACCGGCCCCTAGAGTCAGAAACGACTAGCACGCATGTGCGGGGGAACCTTTACCTTTACCTTTATACGGGTGAGCTTTGTCTAGGATTCAGTTTATTTTCAAGAGCAAATTTGATCAAATATGTTCCACTTGAGCAAATGCTTCTCTAAATTAGACCTTTATGAAGTCCAAAGTTTCTTTCATTGTTTACTTATAGATTTTCTACATTATACTGTTTAATGCTGCTGGCTCTGAATCTTACACTAGTTGCTGAGGTTATCAAAGTGCCCTTGTAAGTACTTGGAGAGTTGAATGAGAACATCCTGACTGGGGGAAAAAAACAATCTAAAGATGGCTAGTTTTCTTTCAGTAGTGTGTTTTTTTATGTAGATATGCATGAATATGTCTAATTGATCAGACTGCAAAAAATGGCAGAAAATCCAGAAGTCCACTGCTTAGGATTCCCTCCCTCTTTTCCTTTTCTCCTTTTCTTCTAGTCTCACACTACTTTAGCATCTTCCAAGCATTGAGATGTTCTTACTCTTCCCACCAATTGATTTCCTGCTTGCCCCTATAGATGAAATAAGACAGCCAAGGCTTTCAGGCAAATTATCCTCCTTTGAACAACCCCAGCATCCCCTGGGAGAGAGCTGAAAAAAACGGGCAGTCCAGATAGTCAAGATAATGAATTTCAACAACTCTTTTGCAGAGCTAAAGTGGGAAGGGCTAAAACTTCAGATCCTTCTTCAGGATCTGATCCTTCTGAGTTTTAGGATTATGTGTGCCTTGTAGTTCTCAAACATCTTAAACATTTCAAAGGGGAATATTTAAAGATATGGTAGAGGACAGGAAGGCCTGGAGGAATGTTGTCCATAGGGTCGCGATGGGTCGGACACGACTTCGCAGCTAACAACAACAACAACAACATTTAAAGATATTTCCCTCTACAAATTGGGCCCACTTTTGGAGTGTGGTTTGAGCATGCTACATACACAAAGATTAATGCATCTCTCATTCCTATTCTAGGACAAGGTATGAAACCTACGATGTTTCAAAGTAGACTCATCTGTGATCCAGGGCCTATTTTGAAGGCATGTTGTGCTTCTAGTGAACTCAGAGTCTGGCCCGTGCTTTGAAAGGGGCAAGATTCAGTCATAATAAATCAAAATACAAAGGCTCATTTCTCATTTTCTACTGATGGCAACCTAAGTTTCTTTAAAATCTGTCAATTCCCTTATCGGTTGCCCTTAATCAAAAAGCAAACCAATACATTCTTGGCATCAGATACACAAGCCTGCACACAGCACTGTCAGGTAATTGGAGGGGAGCATTTGGAGGATTTGTTGAATTTTTGTTCTTGTTGAATCCCCTCCCATACTCATTCAGTTTATTTTTATTTATTTTATTTTAATCCCATTTATATCCCGCCCTTCTCCGAAGACTCAGGGCGGCTTACAATTTAAGCACAAACCAATGTGCCTAGCAATTTGATAGAAAAGATAGTTTGATAGAGAAGAAATTGCTTTTAAATTTAGATTTTTTTCCCAGGCAGGAGACAATCCCAATGGATTCCTCATGAATAAAGTTGTTGTGTACTGGGTTCGTTGCGCAGGAATGAAGATGAGGCGAGTGAGTTCAGCAAAGATCGTGGTTTATTGCTTGCAGGATCTGAACTAGAGAACAGGGCTACAGATGCAGCAATTTATAACCTGGCCCCTAGACGGCGGCCAATAGGTTTGAAGCAACCCATTGCCGCCTAGGGGCAACCAATAGCATCGCTGGAGACGGGTTGTCTGAGCAGCTGGGAGCTGTTAGCTAGCTTCCCTGCTCAAACAGCCTTCCAGCAATTGCCACATGGTGTTCCCTTAACAAAGCAAGCCTAATACATTACACCCCTCCCTCCTAGAATGAACAAACATTATAACAACAACAGAAAGTAATTACAGCAATACAAATTTACAAAAGGTCTAACATGGCGTGAGAAAACAGGTTCCCTCTTAGCTAATACAGGTGTTTCCTAGCTAGCAGCTCAATAAGGTACTTACAACATTATAGCTTCAATATTCAGGACAATCTTGTAGATAAGCAGGCAGTACAATAAGGTACATACAACATTACAGCTTTATTATTTCAGGACAAAATCTTGCAGATAAGCAGGAGGTTTGTGAGCCCTTGTGGAACGCCTGGGGGACCCAGGCACTTCCTGGCCTACCAGCTTGCCCGCCGGGCTGGGTAGACCAGTGTCTCTCAGTTCAAGCAATTCAGGATGGCACAGTGGTCTCTGGCTGGCCTTTTCAGGTTGGCCCACCCCAGAGTCAGTTTGTTCAGCAGAGTTAGCACAGCGGCTGTATAACTCAGGTTGGCTTTCTCCGTCAGGGGACCCATGTTGCATTTTCGGGCTTTCCTGCCCTACGGCCAACTCTCCATTGCTTTGGCTGTTTGAGCCTTCCGAGTCTATGCATGGATTGGCCTGGCTGCCAGTTTGCGGCCCTTGGTAAGGACTTATGATGAAGTTCTCCCTTTGTGGCCATTCTGGGAAATGCTTCCTAAGCTGATCGATGTGGTGATGGACAACTCGCCTGCCCTTTAGGCCCACTTGGTATGAGAGAGGGCCTAATGTTTTAGTGATTTTTCCTGGCACCCACAAGTTCCCATGCCTGTAGTTCCTGGCCCATACCCCGTCGCCCACTTGCAGCCCCCTCGGGGGTTTTGGGTGAGAGGTTTCTGCTGCCACCCAGTCTGGGTGCAACCTGTCCAGTTTCATGATCAATCGATTTTCCCAGTAGCCGTGCATGGCGTGGAATATTGGCAAAGCAAAAAATCAGTGAGTCTGTGGTGCCAGTCCCCGGTCACTATATGCCTCAGAGACTCTTTTGTGGTGCGAACCATGTGTTCCGCTTGACCATTAGTAGATGGGTGAAACAGGGCCGATGTCTCATGCCTAATGAGGTTTGTTCTCAGGAACGCCTGAAATTCTGCCGCAGTAAATTGGGCCCTGTTGTCAGACACTACGATGTCCAGCAGCCCGTGCATGGCAAAGAGTTTCCTAAGCACCTGGATGGTCCTAGCAGTAGTCATGTTTGCAATTGGTATAACTTCAAGCCATTTAGAGTGGCTGTCAACCACTATAAGAAAGAGCTGTCCCTGAAAAGGCCCAGCAAAGTCTATGTGAATCCTAGACCAGGGAGTGTGAGTCTCCACCCACCTGTGAACTGGAGCATGCGGCATTTCAGGCCTTGATTTCTTGCATGTATAACACCCATGCACCTGGGCCTCAATGGCTTTATCTAATCCTGGCCACCATAAATAGCTTCTAGCCAAAGCTTTCATATGAACAATACCCAGATGGCCTTCATGCAGTGATTGCAAAACCCTGTCTCTTAGCGAGGTAGGAATTATAACCCTGTTCCCCCAAAGAATACAACCCTTGTGAGCTGATAGGTCATGTCTTCTTGTAAAATAGCTCTGAAACTCAGGGCCTGGGCTTTTATCTAGCCACACTGTGTGTACCCAAGAAAGCACTCTACTTAGTGTCTTGTCTGCTGCCGTTTCTGCAGCAATGTCCCCTGCATGGAGGGGAAACTCTGGCAAGTCCTGAATGGACAAAACACAGGCCACTGGGGCTGGATGTGGTTCAACTTGTGGCAGTGGAAGCCTGCTCAGGCCATCTGCATGGCCCATTTCTTTGCCGGGTTTGTGAATCAGCTTAAACCTATAAGCTGATAAAAAATAGACCATCTCAGCATTCTAGGGGATAATATGTGGGGTGTCTGTCTGTCTGTAGTGAATAACCCCAATAGTGGTTTGTGGTCTGTGAAGACCATGAAGTCCCTGCCATATAAGTAGTCGTGGAATTTTTTAACTCCAGCTACAATGGCCAATACCTCTTTGTCAATTTGAGCATAATTACACTCAGACGAGGACAGTGTCCTTGAATAAAAAGCAATTGAAACTTGAGTTCCATCTTTCTCTAAGTGACTCAAGACTGCACCCACCCCGTATGGGGACGTGTCACATGCTAAGCAAACTGGTTTAGACTCCTTGAAATGAGTGATAGTGGAAATGACCGACAGAAGTGCCTTCAGTTCCTGAAAACTTTTTTCATGAATACTAGTCTACTTCCAAGAAGCATTTTTATCTAAGAGCCTGTGAAGCAGCTCCGCCACTGCGGCCTTGTTAGGAAGGAATGCGTGGTAAAAATTGAGGAGGCCCAGGAATGCCTGTAGCTCTCTCAGTCAGATCTTCCAACTGGCGATTCGCTGGCCAGTCCCTTTGGCGACCTCTGCAGACAGACGTGATGTGGCTGGTCTTCCCACAGGTCCGGCACGTGGCTGTCTGGAACCTACAGTCCAAACACTGGTGGCGGCCACCACAACCTGGACATCTAGGTAAGGGATATGCCTTGTAAGTAGTCTCTTGCTGCTTGTTGCTGCGGTGCTGATGGTCGGGCTGTCTGTGTAATTTGTCGACTTCTGTGTCTTCTTCGGGGTCTTCTGTGTGTTCAGCATCCTCATGGTGGCCAGCTTCTTCACGTTGCACAGTTTTGGCAGGCCAAATGGCTCATATGGCCCCGCCGGTGGCTTTGTCCGCCATGACTTCCTTTTGTGCGTCGTAAAACGATAGGACCTCTCAGGTGAAAAGCTTCTGCTGTAGCTCTTAGTTGCGAAGGCCACAGACAAGCCGGTCCCGTAGTCTCTCCTTGACATTGGAGAACTGGCACAGGTGTGCGGCCTGCCTCAAGGCCACGATGTATTCGGATGCAGTTTCACCCGGTTGATGTATTCTTTGCTCGAAGGAATAGCACCAAGCGATCACCGACATCTTTGGCTGGAAATGTTCTCTGAGCTTCTTTTTCAAATCCGTGAAGGATACGGATTCCAGCAGCATTGGCGCAAACAGGTTTTCGGCTAAGTGGAATGTTGCTGGGCCACACACAGAGTAGCGTGGCAGCTTTCAGTCTGTCCTTGGTTCGCTCGAAGGTAGTTCTCGACCTGGGACATGTACGAGGGCCACTCTCCTGGCTGCTTGATGTTGAATTCTCTCAGCTTTCCAACCTTAGGCATTCTGCTGGTCTTTGTGGCTGGTTCTCAGCGTCTTTGAATCCTGCTCCTCCATTGCCCAGGGACTGGTCCTCTGAGTGTGTGGTTCCTAGTGTGGCTGAGCTAGCCGACCGTAGGGGGGGGATTTGTTTTTCTCGCCAGGCGTGTGCTGTCTCGCCCCTAGTGACTTTCAGCTTTGAAGGAGAAGCAGAATCCCACCTTCGTCGTCAGTATTGTGTACTGGGTTCGTTGCGCAGGAATGAAGACGAGGCGAGTGAGTTCAGCAAAGATTGTGGTTTATTGCTTGCAGGATCTGAATTAGAGAACAGGGCTGCAGATGCAGCAATTTATACCCTGGCTCCTAGGCGGCGGCCAATAGGTTTGAAGCAACCCATTGCCGCCTAGGGGCAACCAATAGCATTGCTGGAGACGGGTTGTCTGAGGAGCTGGGAGCCGTTAGCTAGCTTCTCCGCTCAAACAGCCTTCCAGCAATTACCACGTGGTGTTCCCTTAACAAAGCAAGCCCAATACATTACAAAAGTAGAGTGTTTTAGCTATGCAGTTCCCAATATTTAGATTTAGATTTATTGAGATTTTTATACCGCCCTTCTCCCAAAGGGACTCAGGGCGGTTCACAGGGCATAAATATAAACAACAGTACAAACATTAAAAGATAATTAAATTAATGCCTAAGTTAAAACCAGAATTATAAAACAAACCTATAAAAAACCCAAGTACCCCCCATCAGGCCAGACCCGCTAGTTCAAATAAATGGGTCTTCAACCCGCGACGGAAGGATCGGAGGTCTGATGCCATCCGGAGCTCAACCGGCAGTTGGTTCCATAACGCCGGAGCACCCACAGAGAAGGCCCTCCCCCTGGGGGCCACCAGTCGACATTCCCTGACAGGAGGCACCCTGAGGAGGCCCTCTCTGTGGGCGCGCACAGGGCGGTGTGTTTGTGGGTGTGGAGAGAAAGAGAGAGAGAGAAAGAGAAAGAGAGACAGAGGGGGTGGGGGAAAGAGAATTTGTATGTATGTGTTTCATTGCACAAAAATCTGGTGAGTTGCAGCCTCTCTGACTTTTCATAATACAAATGCACCACAAGCAAACTTACCTCATGAGTCATTTTTTAGATGACTCAAAAATGTGGGCAGCCATGGTGGCCACAAAAGGATGGAGAGAGTGTAATTAAGAAACAGGCATCACCCCCTCCCCTTCCCATTACTTCACAACAATAAAGAAAGCTCAAGATGACTGCAAAAAGTAATTGAGAGTGAAGCAGAATAACCATTGCCTGTAATGCAAACTCTCAGGGCAACCGAAAAATTAATTTTGGCCTTGCAGTGCTGTAGCCTGCACACTAAGCAAGCTCCTTACCACTGAAGTCACACCGAAAGATAAATGCATCCCAATTTACCAGGCAAAATCCTGAGTGATGGTTTAACAGATTAGTTTCTCGAAAGATGTTAACCCTCCCAGGTTATGTGTCTGCATGTTTATGGGACTCAGAATTTTACACAGCCTCTCCTTCCATCCAGCTGGCAGAGCCTGCTGTGAAATTGGTCACATACACCCACACATACACACACAGACAGACGCACTCACAGATGCACATGCGCACACGCACACATAAGTGATAGGCAAAGAATTTGAACTAAACTGATACCTTAACTGTTCTAAGGGTGAATGAACAGGATATAAATATTAGCTATGGAACTTTCTTATTGACAAAGTACGACACACCATGGGCCTTCTGCTTCCTTATTTTCATATGCTGCATCTGCACAGGTCAGCTAGATTTTTTTTTATTATTGCTGTCCAAAACAGTAGGGAGAGGTTAAAGGGGGGGGGAGGGAGAAAAAGCTCTGCTATTGTTTAATTTTGGAAAAGAAGGGAGAGGAGATGCTAAGGCTTAGGTTAGTCTTCTGAGGCAGTGAAAGGGTTTCCATGATTTTAAACCGGTCCTTCCAAAAGGTACAACATACATTGCAACATTCCTAGTCGAAATTCCTACACTTG
The DNA here is from genome assembly GCF_947247035.1 of Vipera ursinii. Taxonomy (NCBI): domain Eukaryota; kingdom Metazoa; phylum Chordata; class Lepidosauria; order Squamata; family Viperidae; genus Vipera; species Vipera ursinii. The sequence goes on from NC_139513.1 coordinate 131,107,013, forward strand.
GGTGGCAGGCTGGAGAACAGCTGCAGGTAGCTGATTCATTGCCCAAATCTCTAGTAGGGGGAGAGGGGAAAAAAAAGCTGCAGGGCCCCCTGCCAAAAATGAGCAACAGTATTTCAAGCTGGAAAAGGCCTCCTGAATAAGGTGGATAAGGGAGTGAGGTTGGGAGTGGGGAAGCAAAGTTCTGGAAGCCGGTGCATATTTAATCGGATTAGAGTCCATGAGTTTCCTCAGCAAGTTCTTAAACAGTTGAGCTGCCAGCCCCTGAAATAAGGACAAGTGGAGGGAGGAGAGTTGGAATGGCATTGTAAAGCAGGGGAGGAAGAAATCTGATTCAGAGTTGAAACACACTATGTGGGATGTCTGTTTTCCAGACCTTGTCCCATTTTTTTTCCTATCACCTTCCTTGGTTGGTTAGGCAATAGTCAGAGCCAGGATTCCCAGGTTCTAGAGCTAAAGAATTGCAAAAGGCAAAGTTTGAGGACAGAACAGCATCACTGTCTGAGTGACAATGTGAAACACTGTCGCAAACCCACATTTCATCCCACAGCAGCAATCTTTTATTTAGAAAGTACAAAAGGAGGCTCACAAATGGATTGCAAAGCCAAAGAGTAAGACTTCTTCTGAGACATTGAGATAAAATCTCCTGCAAATTGAACCCACCCCTCCTAAAAGCAATCTTCAGAACAATGATGTCTCTGCTGTAGCAGCCATCCCACAGCTCTGAAAAGCCAATGAAGCCAGTTGATGGGTTGGTTGGTTTATTGACTTAATATAAAATATGGCTTTTTTAATGATTCAAGGAGAAGGGCTGTGCAGTTCACTGCAGTCATTAACTCTTATAGAAATCATCGTTTTCAAAAACAATATTGGCTGCAGCCTGGAGTAGATTCCATTGACCTGCCTGGACAGGATTGCTTCTATGCAGTTTCTCTCCTGGAGTGCATCTTCATTTTCTGAGGAGCTCCATGAGATGAAACCAAGGAGTGATGCCTAGAGCACAGAGTCAGCCAACATGACTAAGAGCCCACATTTGGGCCTACATCATGGCAATAAGGGACGACAAAGGTTACTTCTCTGCCCTTACTGCATCTGCCAATAGCTCTCCAGCAGTCCTATTTAGGTGGGAGATGGATGGTATAACTCTCCTTTGACTTCTTGATCGTTCAGCAACTTTTGACAGGGTTGACCACAGTTCCTTCTGGAGTGCAAAAGGGGCTAGGAGTGGGAGGCAATATGTTGCAGTAGTTCATCTCCTTCCTCAGCGGTCACTTCAAGATGGTATTGATAGGAGGGGAGAGATCAAGCCTGCAGCCCCTTATTTGTGCAATGCCTGAAGCTTCAACCTTCTCCCCCATGTCTATTTAACATAGTCAGGAAACTATTCCATCAGTTCAGGGGTCACTATCATCAGCATATCGATTATATCCAGTTTTAGATTGAGGCCCTGGGCTGTGCCAGTGAAGCGGTCATAGTGCTGGAATTGACATAAGTGTGAAAAATGGTCATATGTCACTTTTTTCAGTGCCATTGTAACTTTGAATGGTCACTAAATGATGGGTTGAAAGTTTACTACTCCCTGTAATTGGCACTCCCACCCACCCACCCCCAGCAAAAAAAGAAAAAAAGGCTTCAATCCCTTTGCACAAACCAAGGAGAATTGTTACATCACCCTCTTGCTAACCATGGTCCCGGACTACAAACAATGTGAAAAAATGAAAGCGCAAAAAGCTGCTGGTGGAAAAAGATGGTTGCCCTTTGTTTAACTCAAGAAAAACAAAAACAAGATATTAAGAAAATGGCAAACAATAAAGAAATAAATAAACAAATAAAATGGCAGTATTACAGAATCTTGACAAAATGGGTTTGACCAGAGCAGGGCTTTAACAAGTGTCTATATTGCAGTTAGAGAGAGCTCTACAATGCTGCCTTTGTGTGTCTGCGGAGATAATCTCCAATATAGCCTAAAATTGAAGGCATGCAATAAAGGGGGGAGGTGGAATGGAAGAGGCAATGTGCAGGGTATAGTTAATAGGGGAATTATGACAAAATTATTACCATTCCTTCTCCTTCCACCATTCCTGTGTTTTTGGTTTAATGCACAGAATAAATGGTGTGCATTTTAACATGCTCACTTCATTGGGATGGAGAAATACATCTGTCTGCAGCATGATGATGTCACTCACAGGATGATATTATGTATGTCAAGTAGAAGCAAGGTACAAGAGAGGCACAATGGCTGCTGTTTCTATCTTGTAATTACTTAAATTTTCCCTCTTTCCATTAAGTTAATGACCAATAGAAATAATCTGAGAAAGTACATTAGGCCAATTTTGGGATTTTACATTCCAGTGAACCCCTTAAACCTTTGATCGCTTCAGAATTTTTTGAAAAACACTGAGCTGGTCTAAGTTCACAACATGAATAATGGAAACTTGTTCTTGTGAATCTGAACCTTAGTTATGCATTTATTTTGTTGTTGAACTCAAGTTCCTTGTCCTATTTAAGCTACCACCATTACTTTCAGCAAACAAACTATATTTAAAGCTAATTTGGAACATTGGCTGGCTATAGCTTATTTCACATTGATGTCTATACTATACAGATATATGCTGGCATTTCTTTGTCATGCTATCTGAGAACAAAAATTCTGTAGACATTACACACTACTTGAGCACACCTCTAGAATGCAACAAAGTGGGCATGTACCATTTCATTTAAATTAAAACAGGGGTCTCCAAATTTTAAGACTTGTGGACTTCAACTCCCAGAATTCCTCAGATAGTATTGCTGGCTGAGGAATTCTGGGAATTGAAGTCCAGAAGTCTTAAAGTTGCCAGGTTTAGAGACCCCTGAATTAAAGTAACCCCTTTCCCCCATGTTCATTGATTGAAAATGGATTCTTTGATGCTGATCAACAAACATTTCCATGTCCTTGAATATGGGAGCATAGTTCAGACTGTCTACTAATGTAGCTAAAGTTAACAGATGCTCATTTCTCCCTTTAAAGATTAAAGATGCTGCAAGTGGTTAAACCTGATTTTTCTCATTAAAAGACAAAAAGTTATTGTGAGTATTGGAAGCAGTACTTGAGTTGAAGTTTGCACCTCTTAAAGTTGTTGAAGTTGAAAACTGTAGCTCTAAAAGAAATATCAACAATTTTTCTAGCAACATTATACATACACACCATATGTTATAATCTGCATGTAAGAAATGATGAGAATCCTGACATGAATCTTGGGAAGCAACGCATCTTAGAGGAGGTACTCTGAAACCTAATACTTAATCCTATCCCTTTTGGATGAATCTCCCTTGCCAAGGCCCTTATTTTCAGCTATGCTTTCCTAGATCAGGCTCTGGGATTGAAAAGTAGTCCAAACAAAGATGATAAGGTGTGTCCAATGATCTTTGTGCCCTCTGATCTTGCATTAGGTTCTCATCACAAACCCGTATTTTGGCTTTCTGGCCTACACATGTAAAAATGGTGGCTTGCACGTTTGCATCTGTGATTTCATCTGCATGTAGACAGATTTCAAAAATATACAATATTTCCTTTTAGGGGAAAAACTGCAGGCTTGGCTGCCTGCTTGTCTTCTCTGCAGGAACTCATTATAGAAGGGGAACCCATTTCATATCAGAGTTGGGCTGAATAGCTCTTCAAACAAAGGACTATTCTGTTAAATAAGATCTACAGTCACTCAAATGTTTCCTTCTCTCTCTCTGAGATGGAGAAGGAACATCAACCCTATCTTTATGAAGTCGTCTTTCTGTGAAGTCACTTCTGCTTCTCTTTTCTTCTTTTCTTTATTTCAATTTCTTCTGTTCCAAAAGCCAAATTCTGGACGTGGTTAATGGCACCTTTTCTGTTCCTCTTAGTTGATGAAGCACCTGAGCCTGCCCCCACCTCTCATCCTACCATGTGACAGTGGCTACTGATTTCTTTCTGATGTTGCCTCTGCCTTCTAAAACATACACAGATTTGGTGGATTTTCCAAGTGCTGCTACTGTTCTTCTATAGCTGAAGGAGAAGGGTTTATTAATCTCCTGTGCCTACTGGCACAAATAGAAAGGCCACATGGAGCTACTTTCATTCACCAGCTGCTTGATAGAGCCTGGCTCTCCCCCAGTCTCCTGAGAAATACGGGATTGAAATATACTAAAATCTTGGCTATATTAAAGTATACTGTTTGCATACTAAATAGTGTGGTTTGATGTTTGTTTCTAATATTTCAGTGGGAGATCATTAGAAAGCAATAGATTATAAAGGTAAAAGTAAAGTTTCCCCCGCACATGCGTGCTAGTCGTTTCTGACTCTAGGGGCCGGTGCTCATCTCCGTTTCAAAGCCGAAGAGCCAGCGCTTGTCCGAGGACGTCTCCGTGGTCATGTGGCTGGCATGACTAGACGCCAAAGGCGCACGGAATGCTGTTAATTTCCCACCGTAGTGGTCCCTATTTTTCTACTTGCATTTTTACGTGCTTTCGAACTGCTAGGTTGGCAGAAGCTGGGACGAGTAACAGGCACTCACTCTGCTATGCGGCACTCGGGATTCGACCCGCCAAACTGCCGACCTTCTGATCGACAAGCTCAGCGCCCTAACCCACTGAGCCACTGTGTCCCTTTTAGATTATAGGAAAGGCCAAAAAATAAAAAAAAGGAAGATAATGACTAAATACTTCCATACTGTTGCCCAGAAAACTCTACACTCATGAATTCACTAAGAGTCAAGCTTGAAAGAAATTTTACCTTTATTAGCCAATAAAACTCCAGTTTCAAGATTTGCTGCTCTAGTTATCCCCTAGATCAGTGTTTGCTGAGGTTGAGAAACAATGATCTAGATTTTTTTCAACCTAGATAGGACAGTCCTTCCTTTATAGCTCATTCAACAAATCATATAGTTAAAACTTTGTGACCTTATATTATGTATGGCTAGTTCAAGCCTGAAAGTTATCTGCTCTAAGAAAAAATTATTTGTCAAAATGTTTGGATATTTAGCAACGGACATAAATGAATAATACTATGTTTACTGATAGACTAAAGTGTCATTTCTCCAAAAGCAGTAAACATTTTGTGACAAAAAAGGGTAGAAATTTCAACAGGGAGGAAGTATGTAGAACAATTAATAGGAAATTCCTAATTTTACCTGTTATGAACCACTTCCTCTCCCACAGTTCCTTTTAATTTTAAATTAGTTCATCAAACACTAAAATTAAATTTCAATTTACTGTGAGCTTTGCATGCTATATTTAATGGATTGCCTGACATTTCATTTAGCCATTATTTCACTTCAGGGTGATACTTATATAAGGCTTTTAAAATTAGCACCGCCTTTCAAGCTGAGAGGGTCAGAACAGAGTTTGCATGCCATAAAAAGCTTCTTATCAAAGCTTATTTCCTCAGATCTACCTTTCATCTTTTATAATATTTACTTTGCAAATCCTTGAACTTAAAAGCATTAAACAGGTTAAGGGAGGGAGACAGAGAGAGAAAGAGAGAGAGAGAGCGAGAGAGAAGAAGCAGGAGCTAGGATACATTGAATTTAGATTGTCAATGGCCTGTAAAAAGTTGTAGATAAGGATACAACAATTTAGGGCATTTTCAAAATCAGTAAAAACATATAGAAGGTTGGCAATCTTTTCTTCTCCCTGTTAACATCAGAGGACAGAGGGTGTTCTTGCCTTAAGGCTCAGGCACGAACAAGGAAAGGCAAAGATTTCTAACTTGGTTCACTTCCTCTCCTCTCTACATATGATAGGGGAAAAAATTCCATCTCTTGAAGAAACATCACCACCACATCAACATAGACAGTACTAAGTTAGATAGATCAATGTACTGATTTGGTATAAGGCAGTTCCTATATTTTCATGAGACCATTTAGTCCGGATACTTGAATTGTTCCAGGAGTGCTGGACTGTAAATTTTCCACCAGGTTTTTAGATTTCAGTTCTACTACCATTAGCTTCTGAACGGTTACAGCTAAGATCCTTTAAGTCACCCTCAGTTGGACCTTCCAACCGCTCGCTAACATACAGGATCATGTGGCTTGCAGTAATTCTCTAATTGCCTCTCAGATAGAACCCATTTTTGGCCATACCCCTTTGGCTAAGCAGCTGCTATTCCATCCAGCTGTTTCTTTGATATGTCATGTATCAATCAACTTACTTTGACATTTCTGCAAACCCAATTGTGTTCTACCAGTATCTTGCTATGCTTGTTTCCTTGCATGCCTTTGGATTCAGATAATTTAACAACCTGTTCTCTGCCCTAATGACTATTCTAAGTATAAAAAAACAATATACCGAAAGGTAGTTTATCATATCAAGCATTTAATACTTAAATAAGAACAATAAAAGAGGTACACAAAATTAGATTATGTTACAAGAAAATTATCAGTATTTAGAAATAATGATACTCTTTCTTGTATGCACCAATCCCCCCTTTCCTGTATGTAGCAATCGAGAACTAGAGAGATGAAGCGTCTATTCCTGAAATTACTTCTTAGAAGCACCACCTAGTTTTCACCTGAGTAACGTGATCGAAGGTGCCATGTCTCCGATTGGTTTCCGTCTTTCCTCTCAGACTTTTGGGGAGGTTTTTTTTTCCCCCGCCTGGAAGGAAGTTGAACAAAACCCAAACATGTTCCAGAAAACACAGATTTATCAGAACCGGTTCGCCGACCTCAACAAAAATTTAGGCATGGAGATGTCCTATTAGTGCTTGCCACTTTTCCATTGTGCCATTGTTTCCCATAAATTGTTTTTTTACTGCTGTTGGCTAAGTATGCTACATTGAAGATGAGGTGAATTTGCCCCCCACCAAATCTTGTTTGTTTGAGCCATGGTGCCTGCTTGTTCTATAATGACATTCTCTTTAGTTCTTTTTTAAAAAAAGATTTACACCTCCTGTAATCCTTAAGATTGGCATGATGCAAAGTGTATCATGAAGTGATGTATATGAGACATTGAAATTTGCCATGACTGTATTATATACTTGCAGTAGGCCAAAATCTACTATTACTTCCAAATACTTGGTGTCTTCAGATTTCATGAGGAAATTCCTCCAAATACATCTCTTTCAGTTTGTGAAAATAGGATTTGAGATTGGCTAATTTTTAAGAAAATAATATATGCTGTCCTAAGTTTGGGAAGCACCATGCAGGCTTAGTGTAGATGCACCTGTCTTTCATGAAACTCTAAACACCTAGACATCTAGATTACTGAAGCTGAAGCACAAATACTTTGGCCACCAAATGAGAAGAGAGGACTCATTGGAAAAGACCTTGATGCTGGGAAGAATTGAAGGCAAAAGGAGAATGGGACGGCAGAGAATGAGATTATTAGATAGTGTCATCAACACAATGGACATGAATTTGGACAAGCTCCAGGACAGGGAAGCCTGGCATCCTATGGTCCAGAGGGTCATGAAGAGTTGGACATGACTTAGCGACTGAACAACATCAAGACATCTAGACACCCGAACCTACCAGAATCTTATATATCCAAAATATATTTGAAAGTTGGGGATCATCCTGCTCTAATAATGCCTCTTTATATTATTTAATGTACATACAAATTGATCTAAATACTTCTATATTTTGGATCACTGCCCCAGAGAATTTGGGACAAGAATGATGTTCCTTTCCCTTAAAAACATCAACAACAAAAAAATTTCTTTATTGAGCACCTTACTCTAAAAACCCTTCCATCTTTTCTCCAACAGGTGTGATAGCTGACCTGTATTTGTTTACAGACATGGGTGGAGGAAGCTAATTCTAGAGAACTTGGCAAGGTGCTCTGGATTAATCATTAATCACAAACTCTATTCTTCAGCTTCTCTGTGGATTTATCTTCTCCTTAAAGAATGTTTTGAAGTAGCCGCGTTTACAATAACAGGCCGAGTGTGGATGAAGAGCAGACAGAGTACAATTACACAACAGTGATAGGACATGTTGCTCACTGCACGTGGGTGGTCAGGAATCACTTTAGGCATATTCACAACTGTCAATCACACATGTGTTATTGATCAGACCCCCAAAAAGCGGGGTAGACATTGGCCTGGGCAATCCTGTTAACACATGCTGTTTGGCCATGCAATTGGATGTACCTTGTTGAAATGAAAATGTGCACAGCTGCTGCCCCATGGTCCCATGGTGCAGAGTCCCCTTTGATCAAGACTTTTTCACTCACCAGGCCCAGTCTCTTAACAGCTTTTCCCACTTAGTAAACCATGGCAGTACATTTATTTATCGGAGTATTCCTATACTGCCCTTACAGTTTAATAAAATGCCTGAATCAGCAAACAGACTAATGCTGAAACGCTTGCATTAAAAAAAGAAGAATGAGTTGAAAATAAATAGCAGGAGCAGGTAGAAACCCTAGTCACCAATTCAATCAATCAAACTCCAGGGCTATCAGAAGGCTGAGGAGCAAAACCATCAACAAACTATGCTGAGTTAACATCAGGCAAAGGAATGGATCTCTTAAGGGCTAGAGATAATTGTAACAAGAGAATGCCCTTTCATGTCACAGGATATGCAGAAAGCCTTGGCTGACTTTGGTAGACTGAAAAGCTCCTGTAGTCCAACTTGCCAAGTTGTTGAATGCTGACTTACATTGTCAGTGACACTCTGGAGCAGAAAGCCATAGGGTGAGAGGTTAACTCAGGGTCATCTTCTGTATAATGAAGAACTGCTTATTTTATAGACAGTCCTCCTCGAAAAACTGAGCAACGCTTTCCCCTGTCCATAATAAAATTAACAATGGAACAGTGAGATAAAAAGTAAGCCAACCTCACTAATTCTCACTGCACATTTAAAAGCAGATAACCTGCTTTGTTTTCCTAAATTGACTCATCCAGCTACCTAGAGAAAGAAAAGTGAGTGAGATTGTGGTCTAGAGAAAGATCCTCTCCCCCTCTGAAACTCATTGGCAGAGAAGGGCTGAAAGCCGCGCTTCTGGTTGCTTAACCTGACTGTGGAGATGTACTTTCCGAGCCGGATGGTCATTTGAATGTATTATCCTTGAAAAACTCCTCGGTGCTCTAATGCTGATTGATTGGTCAATTGATTAGCTGACAGAGGAAACAGATCCATCAGTTCACGTATTAGTTACAGTTACTAAAAATATCCCTCCAGTAGCTGTTAAATGCAAGGGTGAAAAATTAGGGATTGCTTTGAAGTGAACTGCTTTTCTGCCCAGCCCTTGTTGATGCACAAGTGTTTCCTTCTCCCAGCTGCCTGCATAGGAACAAGCACTTCCTATGTCCTATTGCCCTCCTCCCGGCTTTCTGAAGTCCGTATCCCTAGGCAAAACACAGGAAGTTGTGATCACCATGGACATCCAAGGCCGAAAAAGGTCAAAACCCAATTCTGGCTGGAGTTCCCCAGTGTGTTTGCTTTGCCTGCCCCATGGACCTTCTGACCGAGGGAAACTCAGGCGCTGACCTTTCTAGTGACCCAGAACTGGCTCATTGAAGCTCCTGATTGCAACCTTCTGGGTGACATAAGCATTTTAATGAAATCCTGTGGAGTTCAGACACTTAATATGACACTTCCAGAATGCCTCGGTTTTCCAGAAGAACTCTGTTCCTTCCCGGAACCAATCAGTCAGTCCATTTAATTAAATGTTTAAAACCCATCGGTGCTCTAAAAAGCCAAGTACTTTGGTCGCAATTCTTCTGTAGCATATTCTTCTTTAAACTGGAGTTGAAGCCACAGTTATTTACAGAGTTAAAGGAAAAGGCGCTTTGATTTGAGCTTGACTCCTGGGGACCTCGTAGACCCCTCAGGTTATTTTCATGGCAACAGTTTGAAAGTGGATTGTGATTGTGGTGTTTTTCTGGATTACCCCCCCCCCCGCCCCCAATTTTGTTTTTTTTTATAGCTGTGTTATTTCTGATCAGTATCCATCCATCCAAATGCTGTTCAGTTTTGACTCTGTTTACTTTTTTCAGATCCAAGAAGACTGCAAATGTGAATAACTTTCAGGTATATAATTCAATTTTTACCATAGATGACATTCTTATATTCACAGAATTTTACCAACTTGTCACATACATCTCAGTATCTTTTATTTCTACTGAAATGGAATGGGACTGTAATACACTAGGGCTGGCTGGTAGTCTGGTACATTGACTGGGAAGTTATGGGGTTGAAGTCCAATACATCTGGAGGATGCCTAGTTAAACTAGATTGTGCAATCCTGTACAGTTGATTGCACTGCATACATCTCCAATTTGCACAGGATGTATAAATGCCTGGAGACGCAATTTTACCAGCAGCGTTTGACATTATTGAACTCCGTGGTTAAACTTTCTGGAGCTAATTTTTGATAAAAGATGTTGCCACATCATATAAATTGATGATGATTTGGACAGGGGTGTCAAACTCGATTTCAATTGTGGTTGCCCTTGGGGGGCTGGGGTGCTTGCGGCCAGGTTGGGTGTAGTTGGGCAGTCATGGCTGACTGGGTGGGCATGGCCAGTTTGACGTCACTCATGTTGGGTGTCTGTGGGGGGGCGGGGGGGCAGGGGGGATCCAGGGGTCTCCCACAGAGGGGGGGATGACCAGGATAGGTGCTGGGGCCTGATCCACTGGATGAGCCTTGCCAACCCTCTTGGACTGTGTGGCGGTGGTGGGGGGATGGGATGGCATCATAGGCTGTCTGGAACTCTGGATAGCAGGCACCCAGCCCGGCCCTTGAGCTCCCAGGGTACTTGCTGGAAGACAAGTTTGGATGGTGGGGGCCAAGAGCATAGGGGCTGTGACATGGCACCCTGCCCGCCCTACCATCTGCCTCCCATTGCCTGAATAGGGCTACCTTGGAGACGGTGAGGGACTGACCCCACCCCAGCCCACCCCAGCCGGCCACTCCCCTAGTACACACACAGGAGGTGGCAAGCACATGGGGGGGCGCGATGGTTTCTGGCAGCAGCCACAGCCCGCCAGCCCCTCAACCGGTGCACTCTGGAGCTCCATAGCCTGCTGAGACCACCAGGTTGGCCTTCAAAACAGCAGGCGCAGTGGTGGCACTGACAGCAGGAGGAGGGAGAGCCCTGGGGAGAAGCCTGCGATCTGGCCTGCTGGTGGTGTGGTGGCCACGCAAAGACAAAGTGGGATGGAGCAGGCATGTCCAGTGGGCCGGATCACATGTGTGCCCGCCAAGTGGCTGTTCCAGGGCCATCTCAGGCTGCATCCGGCCCGTGGGCCTTGTGTTTGACATGTCTGATTTGGAGGATGCTGAGGTTCAATAGGAAATGTTGCTAAATCACAGAATAGAAAATTCAGATGCAGCCAAGTTATCATATCAATATTTCATTTGCCTTGCGATTGAAGGGTTTTTTTTCCTATTCATTGGCTCCGGTACTCTTTTTTGCAGATAGAAAAATCACACTTGACTTTGTTCTCATTTTTTTTTGGCATTTGACACTTAAATATTTGAGACTGTAATGCTAGTCCTTTTAAAATTATTTTAGATTTAACCACCCCGGCTCTTGGGGGATTTAAAAGATAAAATATGACACCTCTGGGCCGTGAGTAGCATTGATTGCCAGTTTGCTCCCAAGTCCATTTCAAGGTGCTGGTGATGACCTACAAAGCCTACATGATATAGAACCAAGTTATCTGGGGGACTGCTTCACCCAATGGCATCTTCTCACCCCATCAGGTTTAGCAGGAGAGGCATGCTATGGATCCTGTCTATAAGGTAAAGGTAAAGGTTCCCCCGCACATGCGTGCTAGTCATTTCCGACTCTAGGGGCCGGTGCTCATCTCCGTTTCAAAGCCGAAGAGCCAGCGCTTGTCCGAGGACGTCTCCGTGGTCATGTGGCCGGCATGACTAGACGCCAAAGGTGCACGGAACGCTGTTACCTTCCCACCGTAGTGGTCCCTATTTTTCTCCTTGCATTTTTACATGCTTTCGAACTGCTAGGTTGGCAGAAGCTGGGACGAGTAACAGGCGCTCACTCTGCTACGCGGCACTCGGGATTCGACCCGCCAAACTGCCGACCTTCTGATCGACAAGCTCAGCATCCTAACGCACTGAGCCACCGTGTCCCTATCCTGTCTATAAGAAGTGTCATTTGAACAGGGCACAGGCAGAAAGCCTTTTCTGCCTTGGTGCCCACCCTTTGAAATATGATCTTTAATCTTGCTCTAATATAACTATTTGTACTTTGTATTTTATTTTGCTGTGGTTGTTAATTCTGTGAGCCATTCGGTCGCTCATGTGAGATGGTGGCTGCACACATTAAATCAATAAATAAGTAAATAAAATAGGTGGCTGTAATGCACCACTTTGCCCTTTGGGAAAACATCCATGATGATAATTATGCTTTTGCTACAAAATTTCAATAGTGTATTCTGAAGGGGGCGCATAAATATGGGTGGGTTTTCACATACAAGCCAGCAAGTTTCCCATCCTGCATATTTATTTAGGACAGAAATCCAGTCCTATCCAACCTGGTAGAACATGTTGCTCAGCAAACCAGTACTGGTAGTCCTTGACTTATGACCACAATTGAACAAAATTTCCATTGCTAAGTGAGACAGTTGTAAAGTGGACTTTGCCCCATTTTACAACCTTTCTTGCCACAGTGGTTAAGTTAGTAACCTGGTTGTTAAGTGAATCTGGCTTCCCCATTGACTTTGCTTGTCAGAAGGACACAAAAGGAGATCACATGACCCCAGGACCCTGCAACCGTCAGAAGGACATGGCAGTTGCCAACCATCCAAATTTTGATCACGTGATCATGGGGATAATGTAATAGTGATAAGTGTGAAAAATGGTCATAACTTTTTTAGGGTGCTGTTGTAACTCCGAACAGTCACTAAATGAATTGTTGTAAGCTGAGGACTACCTGTATTAGATTACCACGCTTACAAGTACAAGAATTTAACAAATCAATAACATGCGAGTTAAAATAAGGGCACATCCTATTAAAAGAGCATGGTGGCACAAGACTGAAGAGGAAAAAATCCAAAAGGGGATAAATGGTAGAATCCTAATTTTTGGAAATGTTTTTTTTTAAAGATCTGGAAGTTTGGATCCCACAAATCTCAGGAGAGGGCCACATGTGGACGATTTCAAAGGCATTGCTACAGAAGTGGGAGGGAGAGCCTATGGTCTTGATGCAACAGTGCAGCCCATTGTGTTTGGGTCAACACAATCTGATGGCAAGTAGTTGAAAAAATGGCAGTCCAGTCTTGGCTTGGAAACAGAGCAAAGCAAAAGACTCAATGGATGGGGTTTTTCTTGCAGATGTTTAGTGCATCTGGATAAGGGAAGAGAGTCGATGGGGAAGCACAGGGTACCAAAAACAGGTTGAAAGTTCCAATTCATCCCTTCCAATAAGGCCGTTTCCTGTCTGTATCAACTTATGTCAAATAACAATAACAACCATAACACCAACTGGCTGCTGTGAAGCTGTCCGCCCTTCCTAAGTGGAGGGGGGAGGCAAAATATGATAATTGGTAAAATGCTCCTTTGTTTGTGAATTTCCCTATCTTCCTCACTTAGTCAGAGTTTCTGATATTTTTGTTTTCATTAGTGACTGCTTAAAAAAATCTGAATGGGCGATAACTTTTGTCTGCTGATATAGAATATGTTTGCATGGTGAAAGTCCCAGGTTTAGTCTTCATAATATTTAAGGAAGTTTTTGAAAGATTCTTTTGAAAGTTACTTATAGGCAGTGTAGTCAATAATTAAATGAGCTTCAGGTCCACAAGTCTCCTCTATTCCATGATAAGACACTAATAATGTGCTAATCTACCCCAGTCAAAGCATTCACAAGAACAGAACAGAACAGAATAACAGAGTTGGAAGGGACCAACTCTAGTCCAACCCTCTGCTGAGGCAGGAAACCCTATATCATTTCAGACAAATGGTTGTCCAATCTCTTCTTTAAAAATTCCAGTGTTGGAGCATTCACAACGTCTGGAGGCAAGTTGCTTCACTGAGTAGTTGTTCTAACTGTCAGGAAATTTCTCCTTAGTTTTAGGTTGCTTCTCTCTTTGGTTAGTTTCCATCCATTGCTTCTTGTCCTGCCCTCAGGTGCTTTGGAGAATAGCTTGATTCCCTCTTCTCTGTGGCAACCCCTGAGATATTGGAACACTGCTATCATGTCACCCCTCACCCTTCTCTTCATTAAACTAGACATACCCAATTCCAGCAACCGTTCTCTATATGTTTTAGCTTCCAGTCCTCTGATAATCTTTGTTGCTCTTCTCTGTACTCTTTCTAGATTCTCAATATCTTTTTTTCATTGTGGCGACCAAAACTGGATGCAGTATTCCAAGTGTGGCTTCACCAAGGCATTATAAAGTGGTATTAACACTTCACATAATCTTGATTGAAAGAGAGACCTTTGGGTGGCCTTCCCATCTGGAATAGTCCCATGGGTGAACTTTCTTCCTCTTTGTAGGTGGGCCACATAGGACGTTCCCAAGCAGCAGTCCTTGGTTTCTATCTGCATATTTAAGACTGCAAGTGTCTAAAATAGCCCAAAGGGGAAAAGGAATTGGATATGGGTCTAGCCTGATGATAAGAGAATAAGGAGAAGCAGACTGATTCATTCCCTGCTATCTGCATCAACTTTAGGTTGTGTACTAATCAGCCTTTCAATGCAGTCTCTCAAGCAGATTAAATGGGAGTACTAGAAGCTATAGGTTCAAATAATATGTAGCCTCATGCTGGGCTGATTGGCAAGTGTTGCAATACAGAATGTGTGCCCTGGGGAAGAATCAAAGGCAGGGATACTCCTAAAGGTCACCATCAAAGCTTTCTTTCCTCTCTGCACTAGCCCCTGATGTCCTTTTTCTGTTGTTCCACAGGATGGATGACTGGAGAGAGGAAGTAAGCAGGCTTCCTGATGTGCCTTCTTCCTGGTTTGCAGCCTTAGTTGACTGCACCTGTTTACCTCTGAACTCAGTCTTCATAGTTGGTGGCCCATATTCCTCAGTAGGGCGGGAATATGGCAGGGGGAGGGGTTCTATTCCCAATTTGCCTTTCTCATCACTTTAACAGTTGACTGACTAATAGACAGATGGAGGAAACTGGCCTGTCACTCTCCTACTGATAAGGATCTTCAGAGCACCCATCTCTGTTGCAGATAGCCTTTACAAAGAAAATGCAGGCTTTTCAGAAAATACCTTACATCCAATTCTTTCATGTATTGTATATAGAAATGCAGATCTCCATGGATGTAGCTATTTATTTATTTATTTATTTATTTATTTATTTATTTATTTATTTATTTACATTTATATACCGCCCTTTCCCGAAGGACTCAGGGCGGTTTACAGGGTGATTAAAAAACAAAGATACAAAAGTTAAAAACAAATTAAAAAAAATTATATTCGTCCCTGCATAAATAAAAACCCCAGTTAAAATTAAGATTAATTCTCAGCCTGGGCCAGAGAGCTCGAAGAGCCAGGTCTTCAGGTCCCGGCGGAATGAACGGAGGTCGGGGGCAGTCCTCAGCTCCACTGGCAGCTGGTTCCAAAGGGCCGGCGCACCCACTGAGAAGGCCCTATCCCTGGGTGTCATCCACCGGCAATCTCTTACCGGTGGCACCCTGAGAAGACCCTCCCTGTGGGAGTGCACTGGACGAAGGGAACTTGATGCCGGCAGCAGGTGTTCCCTCAGATATCCCGGACCCAAGCCATTTAGGGCTTTATAGGTCATCACCAGCACCTTGAATCTCACCCGGAGGGCAACCGGAAGCCAATGCAGCTCGCGGAGTAGAGGTGTTACATGGGAGTATCGGGAAACCCCCATCACAACTCGTGCGGCCGCATTCTGCACCAGCTGAAGCCTCCGAGTGGTCCTCAAGGGCAGCCCCATCCTACAAGGTTCCATCCAAAAAAGGTGCCGGAACTCTGTTCTGAGCGTTCTATGAGAAAAAAAGCCCTGACCGTCATAAATATGAATCAGTTGCCAAGAATCTGAATGTAAATCACAAAACCCTGGAGATGCTGCAACATTCCAGCTGATTGGCGCTTCCTCTGGGCTCAGAAGTGCCGGGATCAGCGCTGAGCTCCAGCTGGAGCCTGGCGCTGAACCTGCTGTTTCCACTGAGCCCTGACAGCCCTGCAGCTCCAGCCGTCTCTCGCTCAGGCTTGTGCCATGCTGCCACTGGTTCAGCTCATTCCCCTCCCTGGCTACCACTTTTCTAGGATGGTTGCATACCACTTGCCAAGTGCCAATCTACCACAGGTGGTACCCGTACCACTGGTTGAAAAGCCCTGAGTTAAGGACATTACTTGCTTCCTTCATTATAGTTTTGTAATGTGTTAAACAGATATGGTCTGTAAAGTTTAGTCCATAATGACCTTAAGGCAATGAACAGTTGTTCTAGCAACAGTGCAACACTATAAGCTACACAAAGGACAAATATGAAATCAGAGTGGCTAAATGAAGACTTCAAAAAGTAATAGCTTAATATAGAGCTATATATAGAACATCCATTGATGTCATCTGGGAATAGAATATTTTTCAAGGTTTGTTTAATTGGGTAGCCTAGAGGAAATGGCATTTGTTGGGAGGGCCTGGCAACACAAAATGATCTGTCTAGAACATCCACTAAGTTAATATATTTTAAGGATAGGACCACTTCAGAATTTGTGGTATGGGTGCAAATGGTCCAAAGTGCTAGGCCTTTAAAAGTAAGCATCAGCACTGGATATTAAGACTGGGAAGTGCTAGGAGTTGATTTAGTAGTAAGTACAATTATGTTTAGGTGCTTGACCGCCAAAAGCATCTGGACTATTGTGGATTTTTGTATTTTAAAATGTCTTGAGCCACAACTCATGTAGATCCATTCCATTAATCCAGCCTTGATGTGAGCAGAATATGTATAATCATGATAAGGCTGACTTTTTCTAGCTACTCATGTAGGGAAAAGCCAAGGGCAGAGATGTCATGTGCACCATGAATTTATCACACAAATTATGTGAATTATATCCTGTATTTTGTTTGCATCGAGATATGACTGGTGCAGATTTACATCATCTGTGACATTTGTTTGATGCTGTCATCATGGTTTCCATCGGACATCCATGCTTTCATTTCTCTTTGTGGTATTTCTGGGTGCTGAATGGAAGGAATGAAAAAAAAATGGCAATAGATGTTTGGAGAAAGAGCAAGGACTTATAGCAAAAGCAGTGGCAGTGGCACATTAGTGAACCATTGTTCGTAGCAAAGGTAGCTTTAACTTCTATTCTTTAACTTGTGGATAGAGGCTGAGGCTCCTGGACATTGACATTGTTGGATGGAATGGAGTACTTTAATTTCCCATCTGCTCTGATCACCATGCAGCTGAGATGGGGGAGATGTTAGTAAGGAGAAATTTTGAGCACATGCATATACATGTCTTTGTGTGCATTTATAGGTGGGTAGACCATGAATATTTCTCCAGCTTGGTCCCACAGCATCCCGAAGGCCATACATTCTTACTGCATTTGAATAGAATCAGTTCAGGGACCTTTGCTCTACTTAGCTTGCATATTAAGGTACCACCCGTGTGTTTGATTATGGTTTTGAGTGCCTTGGAGAGTAAAGGGATTATGGAAGCCAAGAAATTGTTGTCTCATAATGTATCCCCTCTCAAGTGTTTGCTGTTCCTCTAAGCAGAACATTGAAATTCAACATTGCCTGCCTGAGGTTCTCTCTAATACAAAAGCCAGTAGCAACTGCATTTCAACCAGATTTCATTCAACTCAGCTCGAAGTTAGAATCATAGATATTTGCATTGTCCTGACCTGAAGGCAACTCCTCTAAACCTCATGATTCATCATCCATCAGAAATTACCAAGAGGTTTTTGAGGCAAACCTCTCTCACCCCTATGGTTTTGGCAGCAGAGGCAACACATAGAGCTCTTGATATTCAGCAGTGAAACAGTGTCATGTTTTCATCAGAGTAACTTTGGCTGTATCTTTGAACTACAATTTTCTTTTGTTAAACACTTTGTAGAAGATGTATTAGATTAGAATGCCACCTCTGTGATTGTGAATATTTAAGCACAAATCCCCAAAATATTCTGTTCAGTAGCACTGCACTTTCCTACAAAACTGGGTCAAACAAATTTGGATTTGCTCTGGTCTTCCATCAGGTTTGAAGAGATGACAGATAAGATGTTTTTATGGGCACCACTGTGGCCACTTGTCTGCTTCTCTTTTCCTCGCACCCCATTTCTGCTACTTTCTTCTTCTCCCTGCTCTTCCTCCTACAGTATATGACTTTCTGTCCTCTCTGCTACCTTCTCCATAAAGCTTTCTTCTCTGAACTCACTGATTAGGATCCAGAAACAAGACGTTTCAACTGCACAGAGACCAAGCCTCTCATTTTACCAAATATGGAGAGTGACACTGGAAAAAAAGAAAGCTGGGTTAATACAACATTAGATCACACAGAGCACTACGAAGGAACAACTTAATCAAGGTTGGGGAAAATTTTGCTATTTCCACTGTATCTGGATTTCAGGAGGAGTTATGAATTGTAACTCAGAAACCATAAGTAAAAGCCAAATCTCACTGATGCTTAGATGGGAGACCAAAACCAGTTCCAAAAGAAATCAATGGAAAACCACTTTGTCAATAAAATAACATGAAGTCAATAGGAGTCAAGCTTCATTCATGGAGGAATCTTCCCATGAATTCTGATGCAACATTGATGGACGGAACATTAATTTGGACAAGTGGCTATTCATTTATGGTGTTAGATTTTGACCTTCTGACTAGTATGGATTGGATTTGGGGTGCAGTTTTTTTTGTTGGTTGCAGTTTGCTACATTATATGTGGGTGGATTCTAGAATCCTGCTAATATTGGTAAAACTCAGCTGTGAATGAATGTGTTGTCTAAAATGGATGATAAGAAATAAAAGCCTTATGGTGTGAATAGAAATAAAATGCCTGTTATTCACCATGATTTTTGGTATTATAATAGTTCTATATTTTAGATCCGTAACTTAACTATTCTTTTGTTCTAAATAATTATTTAATCACCTTATATAAAATGTGAAGTACCTTAGGAATATTAATGTTATGCCCAAAATTCTTAAAGTTAAATTTACAATTTTACTTTGTATTATATAATTGTATAGCTTGTTTTACTCTAGTCAATTTCTATGCTGTATAGGCTGTATTCATAGTAAGTTAAAGGTGACTCTTATTTTGTTTTGCTGGTCAATGGCTGTAATAAAATGACTGACATGACTCTTTCTGCTGCAGGAAAAAAAATCTGAGTTGAAGTCTGTAATGAAAAGAAAGCAAACCTGTCTGTGGCTTGGAAGCTCTCTATGCCAATTAAAATCATAATTTTCCTGGATCCCAAACTCCACAGAGAAGGTGCTTTCCATTGGAGAAAATCCCCCTTTACCTGAAGGGGATTTAGGTGGTTCAGATTAGTATTCTTCTCTTTTTTCCTCTTCCCCAAATGTCAAACTGAACTTTGTGAGTTAGAACTGGGGATAACCATGTTTAAATTCTTGCCAAAACTCACTGCTAACATTGGGACCAATCAGACTGAAGGCAAAAGCGGGCAGATTCCTTCGAAGTTTGGCCAGTTCTCAGACCAGGAACTCACAAAAGATTGAAGCTTTGTGAGTGCTTCATAGAGGGTCTTTCTCACTTTTTCCTGCCAACTATATTTATGCAATGGTCCTATGCTGCATGTATGCAGCTTCAATTGCAGCTATGGCCACTCCCTCTCTTCCACAGATGACCCTGGGGAAAACAAAGTTAAGGGTATGGTCCAGTCACTGGCCTACTATAAATCAGTAAGGACAAGTAATGCTTTGTTGGCTTCCTTACTGTGGCAGAGTGGGGAGGACCCAGCCATTAGGGCAACACTGTTTATGCCAGCAAAGTTTTTTCCTGGCTTAAGAACTGGTGGATAATACTGTACTCAAATGTGGCTATCTGGAAGAGCCTTCAAACCTTCAGAAGCCTGGCTTTTCCTCCCACATGGTGCTTCCTTTATTCTGGAGTTGATGGACAAATAGCTTAATCTGCATAAGGCAGCCTCTTATGATTTTTGTTTTAAGGGGCAAAGAGAACTATTCTTTTTTCTTGCGAGATCTTTTATTCATTTGAGACAGAAGATGGGATTAAAAAAACTAAGGACTTTTTAAAAAAAGGACTTTAAAAAAAATTATTCTTCCCCCTTTCCTTCACACGCAGAGATACGCAGTAGCACAAATACACACTGATCTGTAAAGAGAGTCCTTTTCAGCAGCTGGGATCGGAAGCGTGCCACGAGTGGGTGCAAGAGGATCCAACTGTCCCCAATTAATTAATTTTGAAACTATGCAGAGTGCCAGTTTGCATTGGCTAAAACTGTGTGAGAAAGTGTCTCCCAGATTTCTGTAGTTGTCCAGGATGCAGTTTTGTCATCTGAGGCTGCTTTGCATAACAGTGCATCGAGCTCTAATTATGCACAAGGGATGCTAATGGGCCCCAGGCATGTTGGAGCACCCTGGGAAAAGTTTCTTGAGGGAGGGAGAGGGGAAGAAAGAAAGAAAGAAAGAAAGAAAGAAAGAAAGAAAGAAAGAAAAGAAAGAAAGAAAGAAAGAAAGAAAGAAAGAAAGAAAGAGAAAGAAAGAAAAAGAAAGAAAGAAAGAGGAAGGAAGGAAGGGAGGGAGGGAGGGAATCTACCTATTGAGACAGAGTGCTATATGCTATAAATGTTAACACATTATTATTATTTACAGACTATCGAAGTCTATGTGGCCAGTATGATAAGGTACCATTATAGTAGTCTATGGCTCCTCTCATCATCAGACCCCTCAAACTCCTCCTTTCACCACCCTGTATCATCTGAATTGCCTCTATAAAAAAGAATCCATTATGGAACAAGATTGAGGAAATGGTATTTTTAGTAAGAGATGAGCAGGAATTCAGACAGCAAGGGAGATATGGCACTAACTGGTTTTGGTGGTAAGATTGTATTAACTACAATACGATCCTTCAGACTGAGCTCAACTCCTGGTTACTTCATGTAATTCACTTGGCAGCAATCTGGAAATGGTTTGGCATGATCTTCTTCCATGATGTTCTTAGATTTTTAGCCTATGGCTGTGGGATTCCCTGGATCTCCCAGCTAGATGCTAACCACACCCAACCCTACCTGGATTCTGAATCCAGATCAGGTGACAGAGGCTGCTATTTGTTGAGGCTGAAGCCACACACAGTGCATAATGCTGAGTTTCACCTAGCGGAGTATTTCCCAATCTCAGCAACTTTAATATACAAGATGTGGAGTTCAAATGTGGACTTCCCCAAATTCCCTAGCCAGGAACTCTGGGAGTTGAAGTCCACATTTCCTAAAGTATCCAAAGTTGAAAGTGATCTAGTGTAGTGTCTCCCACCCTTATGGGTACCAGGGACAGATTCTGTGGAGAAAGGTTTTTCCACAGACCAGAGGGGGCATGGTTTCTCATGCTGCCTGCATCCCACAGAAGGGTCTTCGCTTGTTTGTGCAGTGCGGTTTCCCACATGCTGCGACCCGGTGCCAGTCCATGGACCAGGGGTTGGGCACCACTGATCTAGAGCAACAAGGGATCAATGTAAGCAATTCTGTGTTGTATTCCCATCCTAAGCAGACCCATGTACATTAAAGTGTCACTCCCCCACTACAGTTATGCAACAGAATCAATTGTGCTTCAACCCATGAGTGCTTGGAAACCTCTCTTCTCTCAGATAAGCCAATTTTTACACAAAGCCATTCTGTGATTAATCTAGTGATTAAAATTTGGCAGCCCAGCAATTATCAACATAGGCCATTTCTTTAGGCCAGTGAAAGGATTTCATCATCTTTGACTGCTTAATAATACGATTGGCTCTCTCTGCTTGGTAGCCTCCAAAGGATAACAAAGGCTGTGGTGAAACCGTAGCACTTGAAGTCTGGTATGGGAAGAAGGAAGAAAAGAAAAGCCAACGGTGAGGATTTGAGAAACGGTTGAATGTGGGGATGCTGACTTTTTTCTTCTTGGAAAAACAACTGACCGACTCTCTATCCCTTCCTGCCTCCTCTGCCAAAAGATGCTTATTGTTTGATTGGACTGGGAGACAGATTAGAGGCCCCAGGTAGAAAGTCATCAAAATCTGCATTTAAATGGGCCAGTTATAAAAGGTAGGGAGCCCAGGAGCCCAAGCCATTATTCTGCCTTCTCTAAGCTCAGTAATCGCTCTTTATTTTCCCTGTAGTCTGACCTGGGAACAGAGTTTCTAATTGCCAGGTCACTGCCGCTAATATTGTCATTTCCAGCCAGTGAGGGTGAAACCATGACAACACCACATTTTGTTCCAAGTATTTTGAAGAAAGAAATTTCCCTCCTCATCTTAGAAAATCGCAGGGCATTGTTGTTGTTGTTTTTTAATGTGCATTAATTTTAGAGGTTTTGAGGTTTTTTTCAACATACCTTCCATTCTTCCTTTCTCAGTTTTGCCTTTTATTAAATCTGTCCTTGATTAATTATTTTCATCTTCAGAGACGAAAGGAATTCTGAGAGAAATAATTTTCTCTGCCTGATATGATGATGGCACTTGATCTAGCAGTTTCCTGTAGAAGAAAAAACATCACAATAAGTTTTATATCATTTTTAAACAATAATGAAAATAAAACATGATTGCATTTTCATGTCATTTGATACTGACCTGCAGAACTCTATGGAAATGTGGGTCAGTATGGGGAAGTGGAAATCTGCAACCTTGGAGAAGAACTCCCACATTGAATATTTCATATACTTCTAAGCTTGGATCTGAGACTAAAGTTCAGGGTCTTCCTCAATAACCATAGAGTCTAAAACGACTATTGGGAGATTGGCAGGTCATGAGGATAGTGTTCTGTACCAGCCTGCTACCGGCCCTGCAGAAAAGGCAACCCCTTTATAAACGGCAAGAGGCTGGAATGACGTCTGCCAAATTTATTACTACAAAAAACAAACAAGACATGTACCAAGATACAGGAGCTTTGAAACACTATCTGAGCGGTTGCTTTCAGCAAACCAGCCCTCCCCAAACATTCCCTTTATAAAGAGTTCAGGGCGTGGCCTCTCTCTGCCTCCTTCCGAGAAGCCCCACAGCCTTCCTCTGTTTACTCCTACTTGACTGTCTCCTGCGTCGGGCGTCCTTGAACAGGGCCAGCTGTGGGTCATCTTCATCCACACTGTCAGGCTCACACAGCTGGGTCTCCATGGTGACCAAGTGGGAGGGGCCTGCCTGAGGGCTATCATCAGCAAGATCTTCAACCCCCTCCTCCTCTGATTCGTCCGACCCAACTGCCGAACCCACAGGCTGACCCTGAATCACAACAGATAGCAACTAAAAAGACCAGGGCAGTTGGTGGAATGAATGGAACATCAGGGCCAGTGACACTAACTGTAGCATATTTTCATACAAGAGAGAGAGAAAAAGAGTTTTAAAAAATATTTTATAATTATGGAGACACATCTGGACATATACACTATCAAAATACTAGTTTTACTGTGTTTACTTTAAAAATAGATTGCTCTTTTCTGCAGCAAAGGGACACAATATTACGAACCAAAGAGAAACCTCCCCAGCAAATTAAGTTAAACTATTAGATATAAATTCTAAAATTTACCTAGCGCATCAATGGAATGAACGAATGAGACCCATTTGTGCCTAGATATCACTAACAGTAATAGTTGCTTCATACATTTGTCAGGATAAGTACAACTTAACAGAATCAGAAGCCTTTGCTAAACCTTTCCTAGGCTGGATATTAAACATGGTCGCTCAAATGGAAAAGCAGAGAGTCTGGCAAGAGTATGTATTAGGTTTTTTATTCATCCTTTATTACTTTTATAAGCAACCGAAAGTGGCAAACATACTATAACTCCTTCCTCCTCCTATTTTCCCCACAACAATAACCCTGCAAGGTGGATTGGGCTGAGAAAGAGTGACTGGCCCAAAGTCATCCAGCTGGCTTTCATGTCTCAGGCAGGACTAGGCCAACACCTTAACCACTACATCAAATATGGTGGATACCCCGTCTATTTATTAGGAAAAGTAAAAAGAGAAAATTGGGACAAGTTGAAAACTTCTCCCTTGAACAAGGAGCAGAAGTAGGACAAGCACACTAATTCTGTCCCTTGCCTAGTCTCCCACATGTTAGGAAGCAATTATTTATAATAGTTCTATTATAGTTGAAGATTCTGCATATGTTTTAGAACCCTTAAAGCCACAGATACCAAATAGCTATGTGAATGCATTTCCTTATTGTTTGAAATTACTTATCTCTTTTGACACTTTAATTTCAAGATGCACTTTTATTCATTTTGCTCTTTTAATATCTAAAAAAATCATTTTGACAAATCACATACATACGTTAAAATGTTTTCCCCCCAGAAAATGGAACCTACAAGTTGATTCCAATGCCTCAAGAAAGTTATAGGACAAAGGCCCCTGGTCTAGTCTTGGTGCGTGACTTCAGTAAATGGCAACTGTATTTGAAGAAGCAGATGGCTTCTGGTCCCACCAAATACTATCCCAAAAAATCAGGGAATGGGCTGGTGTTACAGGGAAGTTTTGAAAGTAAAGGGGAAGCCATTTCTGTCCTCTGCTTTCCCCATTTCCCCATTTGGTGTAATATTTTAGTGAATGGGGAATCTGCTCACTAGCATATGCCTAAAACATGAAGGCACGTAACTTCCCCTTCCTTTAAAAACTGGCTCTTCCAGTAATGTAAATGGCAAGTGGTAAGGGAATCCATAGTTCTGACCAGAACTGTAAGAATTCAAACATTTCCATAGCAGTCATATTAGGAGGCAAGGAATTTGAGTCAGGTTACACAATGCACTGCAACATCTGTAACCAATTTTTCCAGTAGCAGCCACCATTGCTGGGTTTAAACAATGGGCAATAATATGATTTGTTTGGCTTGGGCTTAGTGTGATGTCTGAACTCATGCATTATGGTTTAAACTATAGTTTATAACCTGAGGTCACTGTAGTTTTCACTATGGTCTTAGAAATCTCCAAAACATAGTGTGTTAGATTATTGAGAGTCATCCTTCTATAACATGTAATTTTAATTTCATTTTTATGTAAAAAAAGGATATTTTTTTTTGCTTAAGTCTCCTACTTTGGGGATTTTGGCACATGGCATACCACTCAAAAGCCAACCGTGATAAACAACGTTGTGCATCAGGATTATAACTTTGCCTTATGTGTGAAATAAGTCATTATACATCATTATACATTATACATCATTTAACAAATGACAGTTCAGTGCAATTATGAACTAATATGATCCAAGAATGTTGGAGTATTGTTGATTGAGTTAAGAAGCAGTATGGCAGCTGAGAGTGGTCAACTTTCAACATTACCTTCTCAGCCAAGAAGGTAATGTTATTTGCTTCATACAAGAAAAAAAAAGCATCATGCAATCAACTATATTCCTCACTCCCATTAACATATAAGGCCATGAGCATTGAAGACAGGAGCTGAGATCAGGAAAATAGCACCAAGCAAAATTTAAATTTAGCCAACCCCTCTTGCTGTTTTCTTCATCAAATCAGCTATCCTACTTCCCACGACTGCACCGATTGAGAAATCTCTCATGATCTCCCAGCATAACATGGACTTTGGCTCCCTGTCTTAGGGACTTTTGGTCACTGAGTTGAGCTCATAATATGGATCACTTCATGGAGATTCTGCCATGCCCTTTTCAAGGAGTGCCATGGGAATCTAAGCGATTTAAGAAGCAGAGCTGGAATCATATTGGTTGATTTTTCCACTAAAAGGGAGTAAGTTAATTTTAAACTGCCCACTGAAGCTTTAAAACTTCTGTCCAGTCCTGTTATTAGTAGCTTAAAATTTATGAAGTGAGACTTTGTGTGTTGATAGCAGTTTGATGGTCAAGCAACCTGGTGTAATTAGTCCCCATATCTAGGGAACAAAGCCCAATTTCACACTTACGCCATCTGTTTCTTAACATTTTCCCTGTATCCAGAATGAGCACAGTCCTAGATCTGCTATGAAATATTAAGGAGTGCAGGAAACTAAATTATATTGAGTAGAATATATTGGGGAGACCCAGTATCAAAATCCTTCTGTGACCAACTACATGTTCATGGAAGATGCCTAGAGTAAGTTCCTATTATTTAAAAAATGGAAACGGGCTGTGGAAGACTGTGAGAGAAAGAAAGCAGGTATCCCAGAGATAAGCCTGCAGCTATTTAATAACAAGCCGCCATTACCCCTTTGAATTGGGCCTTAAAACAATATATAGAGACTTGAAGGTCTGTATAAAGTGATTTCATCAGCAGGAACAAGGATGCTGGGTTGGTAGTTTAAAGTTGTTTTGGAGTGCTGCTGAAAACCAGAAAGTGAATATAAAAAGTAGGACAGTCATAGGAAGGCTATATCTGCAATGAATGTATTATTTAGTGGTAATGATAGCCTTGTATGCAGGTCTACTCTGGTGTCATTCAGATGCAGCTGTGTACTAGAACAGTCTTTGGAGCATGCCTACATGCATGCTTACAACATGAGCATTAGCACAGCACTCATTTCACTCTGGTTTTGCCCTTCTGAATGCATTACACTCTTTATATCTCATCAGAGTTCCCTCCCAGTTGAGTCTGAAAGTGGTATCAAATGGAATCCGACTACACTATTATTCAGAAGAATAAACCAAATCAAAATACTCAGAACTAAGTTGGGACTGGGGCTGTTTCTTCTTCCTGTTTGTCACTTCCTCTTTTGGGCTGCTTGTCTGTCTCTGAAGGCTCTCACATACCCCTTCTTCAAAAAAAACCTTCAATCTTCTGAAATTGAATAAGAGATGTCATTTTATAGATTGGCAGGGGAGTCAAGACCAGCTTTGGTTACACCTGGCTAACCTTGTCTGTGATAGGAAGCTAAGTAAAGAGTGGCTTATTTAGGACCAGGTGGCAGATCACCAGAGAGCTCCAAAGCTTTAGATCAAGAAGTCAAGAAATATCTTGGCAAAAGTCACTAACAACCAATTATGTATTTTCATCTAGAAAACTGAATAGATATAGCTATTCTCGCCAGGAGTTGAGCTTGACTTCATATCATCTTTATCTGTTTATTCCAAGACTAGAAAGAAACTTATGATTCTGTAGATCATGTCAGAATGTGAAGCATACTAGGCCTAATAATTGAGCTATGTGTGTGCGTTTTCAAGTCATCATTATTTTCCAGTGACTCCAAGTTTTCTTGGCAACATTTTCAGAAGTGCTTGCTACTGCTTTCTTCTTAGAGCTGTGACAAAGTGACTTGCCCAAAGTCTCCCAGCTGGCTTCAGGCCTAAGAAAGACTAGAACTAGGTCTACTGGTTTCCATCTAGCTTGATGCCTTTAACCGCTGCAGTAAAATGGCATTAAAGGGTATGTTAGATTATCTGTTTAATTTTTTTAGAAGCCTTTAAAATAAACTTAGTGATGTTGTAATTATTGAATTTGAAAAATCAAATGGGTACAAACTAGGAAAGAAAGTGAGAGAGTGAGACATATTGTTCCCATAGCTGTTTAACTTGAACAAATAGGTAATAAAAATAGCAGGATTGGAAGAAATGACAGCCGGAATTAATTAATTAATTAATTAATTTTATTTTTATTAATTTTATTTTTATTTTTTATTTATTTTTATTTTATTAGGAATGAAAGCTGGAGATATAAAAAAATGAGATATGTAGATGAAACCACTTGGCTACTGGAAAATAAAGGTGTCTTAGAAGTAATCATGAAAGTAAATTAATTTTAATGTTAAATACAAACGAAATGCCAGTCAGCCTGCTTAGTGAATTTACAGTTGACAGCAAAGATATGAAAGTGGTAGATAGTTGTTTTGGGAGCTTAAAAATAGATTAAAAATAGTGTACTTGGAGAATAAAGATATCAATTCTAAGGAGGAAGGCGTTGGTAAATATATACAAGATCATGAACAACAATGATGTGTCTATGACAACAAAGGTAGTACCGTAATAAGCACTTGTGAGAACTGGATGCTCTGTATATGTGCAGGGGTAATTTGAAATAATTGTTATTTGTTCATACAGTTTCTGGTCCAACTCAATGTACCTAACTAATTCATAAATGGGTTGTTCTTACAGTAGAAGCATGAAGATTGCAATTCTATTTGAGCAATTGAGGCATATGTTTGAGAGAGAGTCTCTGTCACAAGTTATAGTAATTGATTAAGAAAAAGGATTTGGGAGAAATTGTGGATAGCTGTGCGCAACAGCTGTAGAAAAGGTCTTTCTATGGTGGTATCTTTGGGAAAAGAAATGTAGGACAATATCATAACACTTACAAGTTCACTGATGGAATTTTATCATTGTGTATAATTCTTGTTAGTGCAACCCACCTTGAGGTGTTTTTTTTAAAAAAAAATATTAATAGAGACCAATTCAAAAATATAAGTAAAAAATAAGATAGACTTGGGAAAGTGCAGAAATAGGATCAAGGAAATAATGCATAGATGTGCAAATTGTGGTTCAACACCTATTGTGGGCTTCTTGAATTACCTCTAGAGCAGAGGTCTTCAAACTCAGCCCTTTTATGACTCATGGACTTCAACTCCCAGAATTTCTCAGCCAGGCATGCTGGCTGAGGAATTCTGGCAGTTGAAGTCCATGAGTCATAAAAGGGCCAAGTTTGAAGACCTCTGCTCTAGAGATTCAGAGAAGAGCAAATGGGATGATTAAGGGGCTAGAAACTGCATTTGATAGACTGAAATATCTGGGTAAGTCTGCTCTTGATAAAAGAAGACAAAGGGCATATAGGGTAGCCTTCTTCAAATACAGTGAAACCTCATTTTAGCAAACTAACTTGATGCTTAATATTTTTGATGAATGTCCATTCAATATAATAGTACAACAGTGTGGCAGTATACTATACAGTACATCATTGCACTCTTTGGTATCAAGGGCTGATAAACCGAGGATTTACTGTCCCTGAAAGGACGGTAGATAGAAGAAGGTAAAGTCTGCTCCCACTAGTTGCAGAGTGCAAGTTATGGAATAATGGATTTAAATTTCAGGATGGCAGGTTCTGAATGAATGTTAATAGAAACTTGCTAACAATAAGAACAGCTCAACAGTGGAACCAATTGTCCAGACAGGTGGTGAACTTCCTTCCCTACATAAGTTGCAATGAAAGCAGCCTGGGATATTTTAAGTTGGATTCCTGCACTGAGCAAGCAGTTGAAATTGTTAGCCTAAATGGCCCCACCCAACTCTAGGATTCTGTCATGCTACTGGGCAAACCTGGATGCTACATACTTCCCCCCTTCTCCTCTTTCATTTTTTTTCAATATATCCCCTCTTTTAGAATAAGCTTCCCTAAATGATTTTCTTTAAAAAACAAAATCTTTGTATGGAATCCCTGACATGAGTTGCAAATTAAGATCAATGAGCTCACAGACTATCAAAGCAATAAAAATCTCGGTCAAACAGGTTCTGAGTAGGGTCTATGACAATTCGCCATGGCCAGGACAACTCGCTGCAGGAATATCAAAGAAATGGTGGAATAGAATCATTAAAGAAAGGATGTAAGAGGAAGGACAGAATGAAATGTGAATGGCAAAAATTAAAATAATTATTTATTTTAAATAATTAAATAGAATTGTTAAATTGTCCTGTAGTAAGTTGGCTGTGGCGAGTTGGCTGCAGTGAATTGGCTGTGGCAAATTGTCCCATTCCATCTGAAGGATGTGCTCAAAAGCTGTAAGAAAGGAACTTTATGAAGTTGTCACTGTCATAATTGTGGTCATTACATGAGAGGCCTGTGCCTTGTTAGTTTAAGATTAACTTAAAGACAGGGCAGAGGATAGGCTCTCTGAGGACCATTTAGAGCAGGGGTCTTCAAACCTGGCCCTTTTATGACTTGTGGACTTCAACTCCGAGAATTCCTCAGCCAGCGTGTCTGGCTGAGGAATTCTGGTAGTTGAAGTCCACAAGTCATAAAAGGGCCAAGTCTGAAGACCCCTGATTTAGTGATATGAATAAGTACATAGGAAGCAAGTGAATCCCACAGTGATGCACTTGATTCTTCATTTAAAATAATTTGCAAATCCTTGTCTGACTCCATAGCATGTTAATTCACACACACACACCTGCATCTCTAATAAGCCTGTGATCATTTTTGTTTTTGTTTTAAAGATTGCTTTCTTTCACAGAAAGAAATTGGGGTATGGAAATAGTCTGAAAATTATAGTGTTTGCTATTGGTGATATTTGGAAGCTGATTCCTTCAAGAAATGTAACAGCAACATCACTGGTTCACACAATCATAAGTCTGTTGTATTTTGCACAGGAGATTTGGATTTGGGAATACTTAAGAGTCTTCATATTGCAGATGTCACTGAAGATTTATAATAGTTGAACCAGCTCTGCCTTTTAAACTTCACTTTCATTTCATGCGTTCATATGGGTAATCTTCCCCTTAGAATTTTGCTGACTATATATGTGGAAGCTATTTTTTTAAAAAAAGGTATATCTGCAATGGAACTATTAGCCTTTAAAAGCAAGGAGTGATATAGAGGTCACTGCATCAGCAGAAAAATATGTAGGTGAGGGATATTATGGGACAGACGTTTATTTCGGAATTTATGATAGTTGAAATCTGTCTTGGTTCACACCTTTGAACTGATTTAGGTTTCTCAAACTATACTGAAATTGTGTAAGGATATTGTGTACATGTGTTTTAGCTTACCAACAAATATGAGTTCAAAACATCATTTTGAAAGAGAAGTTTACTGTAAAAGCACTCTTTTTCTGTAATCCAGAATACAGTATACATTTCTCAAGAGAACATCTGTCAGGATTACATCATTCAAACTCCCAAAATAGTCTTTAGAAAAGAGCTAGGATGAAAAGAACCATTTGTGTTTCTGGCTTGGCCCTTAAGTGTTGTTTGCAAAACCGGATTAGACACAACAGGCAGCACAACAATCATGGGTTCCAGTTTGAACCACTGGCATATTATTTGGACCAGAAGGTTTCAAAAATAATTCTGAGCACACCAAAACAAATTCCTGCTGGTGGGTTTAGTTGAAAGTCTGATTGTATGAATACAGTATAAGGAAATTTTTTAAGCAGGAAAGGGCTGGACTTGACCAATTAACTGAATTTGGCTGATTAGGCCTCCCTATTAAGACCTCAGTTGACAACACATTCCCTAAAGCCTGGCCCTTTCAGAGTACAGTAATGAGCTGGCAGTGAAGAAAAGAGACAAATATGGATGGCCAGACATTTTTGTGTGCATGGGAACATAAAGGGTGCAATCTGGATGCATCTGGTCCTTGAATAGATGCTGTTAAATTTCAGACCACTAACTTGGTTTTCTAATAACAGCAAGTATTTCTTCTTTTCAACCAGAGCAGCAAAGAATATGTATTTTACTATGTGGAAGAAAGTCATTTAAAAATATTTAAATGTGTTTAATAACAGTATGTGTGTGCATACACAAAGTACAAGTTTAATAATAATATAACTGCTTTTCTAGATGTAAGTAACCGTGTAATAATAATTCAATTCTACAAGAGGGGAAAAAAGAAAAGAAAAGTATTCTTTATGAAACTTTGGACTTAGTGGGACCAAGAATGTACCAGTCACCCGATTTACGAGACAGCTTCCTTCATTGCAATTAACAATCCTTACTTATTTCTTTGCATTGTTTAGAGCAGTCAGGGTTGTAAAATACAGCATCTTTTCTATCTTTTTCTGGCTGAGTTGGAACTTACAATAGACTTTAGGAGTCTTGAATAGGGAATCAAAAACAAGGAGTTACAAAAGAGAAGGCAAAGTTGGAAGCAAAATGTAAAATGAAAAAGGTGTCAGAAGTTGTCTGTTCTTAAATTGGAGTCATGGATGGTACAAAGTTAAAGGACTACAACTGATAGTGGGAGGATTTCATCAAGTTCTTGGATTATTATTTTTTGGGTTAAAGTAAGTTTTTGTCATTTTACTTGGATGGTCTCTTTCTCCATAGGCATGGAAACAGCTAGGATATATTTGACTCCCTCTCTCTCTGGGCTTAAGAATTTAAATAATTAAAGTCTGATTGCTTTCTTTCCAGATACATTGGCCAAATTAAAGGGAGCTGGAATTTCTTTCCAATGTTTTCTAGTAAGAGAAAGTAAAATAATGGAATAGCAGCTTATGTGAGAATAGTTCCTGGGCATTTTGTAAGAGGGGTTTGGAAGAGGAGCAAATGACAATAGATGCATGTCATCATCATGCTACCGGTACAACTTACCTGTGACAAAAGACAGGACATAAATACACAATGCTGGAACTCGTCTGATGGCATCATGAGCATGTTGTCATTTTGGCCTAACCAGTTTGCTACAGATGCTGCTGCTGCAAAGGATTATTTTTGCATTCTTTCTTACCAAGATTGGTAGCTTCTTCAAGACACGTTGTTTCCCTCAATGTTTGCTTGATAAAACTCACTTGTCCTCATCTTTAAAATGAAATTTAGGCAGCCGAACATCAGACCCCTCCAAAACACAAAAAAATATTAATTTATCCCTTAACAATAGAAGCAAAACTAAGTAGTGTGGTTAAAAATCCTCAAAAGTTGGCACTAAACCTTGGTCAGTGATTAGTTGACTTGATAACACAGATTTTATTGTTGTTGTTGTTTTCCCCTTAAACTGTTTATTGACATCTCTGACTGGAAAAGGCCACCATTGGGATGACTTTACTACTGTTCTTGGAATTGTATCTTGCTTTTCATGGACAGCTAACTTTCTCTGTTGTTCATGCCATTACCAAGATCTGTGTGGGCAGAAATTTCACCAATGCTTTGAGAGCAAGAAAATCACTAAGAACAGCAGCAGCAGTTTAGATTAAAACCCAGAAGTTCAAGGAATGACCTCATATGTTTGTTTTGCTGGAGAGGATTTGCAAGCCCGTATGATCCTGTGAACTCCCTAGGTGATTCATGCCAAAGCAAGCAGTCTACCTTGTATCCTTCCTTCGTCATTACCTTCAACAAGGCAATGTGTTACTTAGCCAGAGTTCTGTTCCAGGCAGCCACCCAGCCTAAAGCTGGCAAATGCAAGTTACTTTTTGAGATTGTGAGGCCAAATGTGGGCTCATGCAGCATTAAGCAGAGAACTAGGCAAAGGAAGGACAGATTCCCATAAGCTCCAGGCAGAAAAGCCAAAGACAGATGTTATGAAGGTCGAACTCCAAAAGCATCTGAATGGCACCCTGCTACTTTATTCTGTCTCAGCCATCGGCACCATCCATATCTCATCATTTTATTTCTGAATGAAGGGTGGTAGAAGGAGACTTGCCCAGCGGGTGTGGCCAGTGGTGTCTATGAATTTCAGGTGGAAACAGGAGCCAGTACATGCACTTTAGCATCTTTTGCTCATAAATTGGTTGCCTTGACCCATTTTTAAATGATATTTTTAATTGAAAATTTTAAAGGAAAAAAAGAAAGGCAGAAAGAAACAGAAGCAAGGAGAAAAGAAAAACACAAAGTGAATAAACAAGAGATTTACAAGCATCACACGAGTAAGTAAATTAAGTACACATCCTGAGAATAAAGTTTAGATCTAAATATTTATATTTCCTATTCTAAACTGCCCATCTCCCTTGGAGATTTAAATATCCTACATCATTTTGAAAATATCATTATTAAAATGATTATTTAAATATCCTACATCATTTTGAAAATATTATTAAAACTGATTAATGAAGGTAAAGTGAAAAATTAGTCTTATCCTGTAAAAAATCTATTTCGATTTACAAAACCATCTTAAATAAGACAAACCTAGACTTCAAATATGCTACAAGTCCATGGGTAGAATTATAGTCCAAAGATAGTTTTCATATTAAATTAAATTCTGGGTCAGATGTATTTTTAAAATGTGAAGCTATTTTAGACAATGAAGCATGCTGTTATTTGCTCTTTATCTGCTATAGGAACTGTATGCATTTTCTAATGAGAACTGTAAGGTACCCTACATGCTGTTGGCATGTACAAAGATAATTCAGTATGCGCTGTAAAAATAAGTTTTAGTAATATTTAATAGAAAGATTGCAAGTTAGAAAGGAAATTCAACTTTTAGAATGTTTCATTCTGTTATAGATCTTTTTGTAAATTTCTACATTGCCATTAATACGAGGGCAAGATCCAACCTTATTACACTTCCCAGGCTTTTTTTAGAAAATGTATTACCCTTTTTAACAATCCACACTGGAGTGGTATATTATTTGCAAATGCTTCATACCAGTTTTCACTAAGTGTGTTATTTACTACTATTTTTTTTATTCCACTGAAATTCCCATTGTTGTGCATATTGTTTTCAGTGCTAAATCCATTTAATCTTTCAATTTTTAACTTGTTTTGTTTCCGACTCATATTTCCTTAGCCCTTTTAAATAAGGCCCAGCAAATGTTCCAAATTTTGTATTACATAGTTTTCAAATTCAGTTGAATCTTGAAGCATTCAGCGTTTTCTTTTTTCTTTTTTTGGTAATTCCTTTAGAACAATACTCTTTGGTCAAAGATGTTGGAACTGGTCAGGTATTTATTTCTGTGCATTCTGAAGACAACACAACTTAAGTTAATCTATTGTAAGAAAAATCATGTATGGAAAAGAAAATGGTATTTTCAGGTTGTGTAAGAAACAATATGCTGTAATATTTAAACAGGGAAAATAAAATCTCCAGTAGTTTTAAGTCCTGGAACAACTATGATTCCTTCCATTTATTTGGCAAGAGAATTAGCAAGCAACACATCTAAACAGACCATCCCTCCAGAAAAGTTGGTTAGCTATATTTGTGATAATTTGTAAACTGATTTGAGTCTCATAGGTATGTTATTATAGAATAGGGTTATACAAATACTCTAGACCGTTCCAAAACTGCTATGAAGAATGTAACACCTGTTTCTACTCTTTAAACCAGTTGTGACTTTTCCAAACCATGTGTTCCCAGGAAAAGATGCAGTTGCTTTAAAGAGTTGTAGATAGGTGGTGCTGTACACTCCAAAGTCGACTTTGGTTAGAACAGTATGCACTACATTTTTCAGTATACCGTATATAGATTAGGTCACCAGTAGATGTAATTGCATCAAACAAAAATAATGCTAAGATCATTTAGATCACTTCCAGAATTGCAGCTAAAATAGCTCTTTCATTCCAAGTTTAATACAATGTGTATTTATTGCAAACAATAATATACAAAAGGATAAGTTTTACAGAGACCCAAAGGATTTGCAAACAAAATGACTGAAAAACTGTTTTTATCTAAAACTAATCTTTTTGAAAGGACATTACTTAAGTTACAGAAATACTTTCAAGAGATCTGCTTTTTTAAATATAGTAGAAAAGATACCATATTATAAGAGTGCTTTAAGCTTTTCTTCTACTGAATTCCCTATAAAATAATTAACAAATATAACATTTTAAAATAAAAAAAGTTAGCTAACTTTTTTCCAAAAGCAGTATTTTAACTGTTTGGCCACAAGTTCACCAGTGTCGCTTTCTCTAATTTTCCTCCCAAATGAAGTGAAAGGCTGTCTGGTGGTTCCAGCAGCACCCATTCATTTCTCTGGCCCCTTCAAGAGACAGAAAAATAATGGAAATGTGCCACTTCCTGCCTTGTTGGTTTACATTCACTGTTGCTTTGCTTCACTTGGGCAGAATAAGCCTAGGCCTATCCAGACAAAAGAATAAAGAGGTGGAACCTTAAGGCAATATGGTGGATTGGACCATTTTGGATAGCAATTTAGGGAATCTGTTAAATGTTCCTCCATGCAAAATGAAATCCCCAGAAGTCAGACATCCGCATGTAAAGGAAGGTTTGCTGATTGGCTGTAACTTGGGGAATTTTTCACGAAAGAAAGAGTGGTTCAGTCCACTCTTACCTTCTGTGCTCACCACACTGTTGCATTAATTTAGTCCGATCCAAATCACGAGTCCAAAAGTATTCAGGCAGAAATAACTCAGTGATACACTAATTAATTAGCCATGCTTTGTTTGTACAATGAGAAAAACAACAGAAAAAGCTTTCCAGTTTATTCTTACCAAAGAAATAGAAAAGATAGAAAGACAAATAGGAGCCAGGTATTTGTACAAACCTAAGACACATTCTGAAGGAATAATAAAATACAAAAAGACTGAGAGATAAATAAAATAAAGGGTTATTGATTTAGACCATAATTTAACAATTAGGCACCATATACCCTCTGAGTAAGATGCTGGTATTTCTGTTTACATTACAAAGATTTCTAATATGGAAGGGGGGAATTGAAAAAAAAAACCTCGATTAAAAACATCTTTTTCACAAAATAAATATATATAATTTTAAAAGAAGAAAAACCACCTACTACTGTCATCCATGAACCTTGCTAAAGCTGGTGTCCCTGTGTCATTCCCATCTCCTTCTCTTGTAAGCTGTCTTCGTGGAATAAAGAATTCTAGTTTTTCATGCAATTTACAGGGGAGTCTCCTGGTTTTGAGTGACCTCATTTGTCTCACAAATGTTGGCCTGGTGTTGGAAGCTGAAGAAAAGGGGTCAAGGTAGGGAATGCTGGTTCTGGCTTTCAAACTTGGTGCTTGTAGTTGCAAATAAAATAATAATTAAAAAGTTTCAGACCTTTAAAACTGAGCTCTCTTCTTGGGAATTCCATATTTTCCCCTGGCAGGGGGAAAAATAATTGTGCAAGTCTTTTGGAAGATTTCACAGGATTTTTCTTTAAGGCGTCTGATAGTGTTACTTTTAAGGCTCAAGGTATTTTTGCTTTTTCTTTAATTCTTTTTTTCTCAACATATTTTATTTCCATGCTAGAAAAATAAAAGTCTCTTTCCAAATTCCCACAATCATATTAATGAGCACTTACGGTATTTCCTTCCCCCCCAATTTTTTTCCTTGATTTTTAATGCACACATTTTAGTTTCTAAAAGTATCAGTTAGCTATAGAAAAATACCTCTGACAACAGGGAAAAAAGCTAAGGCATAATCTTTTGCTAAGTGTGGTTCAACTGTCCAAAAAAAAAAAAAAAAAGGAAAAAGGAGTTTTTAAGTTTCTCTAAAAACAAGTACGTATAAATCCCATCATATTGGTAACAAATCATAAACAATACATACTAAAAATATTTAAAATAGAGAATATTCCTCACAGAGGAATACTTTTGAGTTTATATTTTTTTCATTTTTTTGTTTTTAGTTATTGTTAAAAAATAATTAACAAGTTCATACCTATGCAAGCTAAGCTGGCTGTTTGAAGAAAATAAAAAACTGCCTTCAAATCAAAAGATTTAGTCCATCATGGAATGTTTCTTGACTGAGAATAATCTGGTCAGTTTTGAAAGGGTGTTGTAGTGCATAATGCATTCTGAGATATTTTTTTTCCTCTCTTCCATTCACTTTTACCTTAAAAATATTTTTATAAGTCTGGGGAATTGACACCATCCTTCAGAGCTTTATGGTCTGGTGAGCTGTGTATAGACTGGCTGTTCCCAGTGTTGTGGGCTATGGGTCTGAGGAATGGAAGGTACACCCGTAGTATCTGCAATTGGGGTGTACATGGGCCTCTGGGTGGGGTTCATGTAAGTGAATGTAGAATAGAGGCTGGAACTCTGGCTGGCAGCATGGCTGTAGTAAGTATTGGAGCTCTGATGGTCTGTGTAGTCATACTGGGAGCGAGTGATGGTCGGGTAAGAAGAGCCATAGTGCTGGAGATTGAAGGAACTGTAGCTGATCTGCTGAGGTGAATGCTGCTGTTGGTCAGTGTAATGGCTGGGACTGAGCTGCTCGGTCTTAATATGTGTCCTCTGTTGAGGCTGACCTGGTTCACTACTCAGGGTGGTGAGTGTGTGCTGCTGCGGCGGTGGGGGTGGTGGTTGTGGCTGAGCTTGGGAGGGTGGCTGCTGAGAAGGCGGTGGTGGCTGCTGCTGCTGCTTGGACATCCAGACATGCCCAGTGCCTGCTGGGGTAGCTGTGGTGCTACTGATCCCGTAGCTGCCTGTGTAGGTGACTTGGCCAGGCTGGCCATGGGTGACTGGAACTCCTGGGTGGCCATTGGGTGGGAGATACTGGTCAAACTCATTAACATCAAAAGTCTCAATGTTAGAGATGACATCACTGCTGAGTTCCCCAATGTCCACGTCTCGGAAGTCAATATGGGGTGGCTGTCTTCCTCCTTCTTGCAGTGGGCGACCTTCCCGCTTCAGGTCCTGCTTACCAGGCTGGACATCTGTTTTAGGAGTGGTAGGAGGAGTAGGTGGCCCTTGAGACTGCCCTGTAAAGAATACAAAGGAGATAGTAGCTGTTACAAAGGGAACAGGTTCTCTTTGATGCCTTTGAAGTCACATGGCAAGCAAGCCACACCTGGGGCTCTTTCCTTTCTGATAACAGGCACAGCCAGAGAGCCATAAAGCTCCCACCAGCGGCCACTTTTAATGAGCAGAAGGTGTTGCATGGCAGTGATAACTTAGCTAAAGATTAACTATGGCTGGATGCAAAGGAGACAATTGAGAGCTTGCCAATAAGAATGAAGTACCAATCCAGATTGTTGCATGTAGTTGAAAACTGGCTGCTTTATAAGGCCACAATAATAGATGTTTATAGTTTATGAGGGGTGGTAATACACCAAGATGAAAACTAAGACCAGTACTACTGGTGGAATGGCTTAGCAAAAGCAATGAATTTGATATTGAAATATTTGAGGACGACCTACAGCTATCTAATTCCCATGGGTTTGATGTGTAATATTATTTGAAGACCTTGCTTGTAGGTACACAAAAGCTATTGCTTTTTCCCAATAGCCATCTAGCTCTTTTGTGTTTCCTTGACCAACTGCTCCAGAAAAGCAACAAACTGTTAACTTATCTGATAGTCTTCTTCAGAAGACTTGTCTACATGGGATGATCTTCCTCATCTTCTACAAGGAGGGGAAGATGGCACACTCACCAGAATGCTCTCCAGGTGAATGTACTTCACTCATGCTGGATGAAGACTGGGGCGAATCTGCCTGCAGGGCCTTGAAGATAGCATTTGGAGAGATGTGGGTCTGCTCCGATCCTTCTTCTTGCTCAGCCTGTCCGTTCTTCACTGACTTTCTCCTTCGTGGCTGGTACTTGTAGTCTGGATGGTCTTTTTTATGTTGCACTCTCAAGCGTTCAGCCTCCTCCACAAATGGGCGTTTCTCGCTCTCATTCAATAACCTAAGCAATTAAGCAAAGCCATGCATTGGCTGATTAAGTTCTACCCAAAGCTTAAGCTTCCTGATTTTACTACTTAGAGCACCTTTGCTTTGCTAGAAATTTACTCTAGATTCTGCTGCTGCACCCCTAGGACAGCATCCCTGCAGGCAGCTGTCAGAAGCCCCAAACTTGGGTAAAATGAACTTCTGATAATGCAGAGGACAAAACATAAGGTGTATAAAATCCACCACAAAATGGCAGGCATCAGGAAAGGCAACCTTTAGCATTCTGTTATTCCCGCATAACCCTCTGGGTAGAAACACACTGCAAAACTTCTCCAAAACCTCTTGAAGGAAAAAAAAAGATTCGGACCACTCCTTTCATTTTTTCTCAGCAATTCTTTCCATCACTCTGGGGCCCTACTCTCTTTCCCATAAGAAAGAAGACCCAAGACAGCACTCAAACGCTGTGTAGACACATGCACATAAGCACCTTCAGCCACAGCTCAGATACCAGGATTCCTCTAGGCATTTGGGGAAATTACCATCTAAACTCACCCCAAACTTTCTGCGGCCACAAAAGTGGCTCCCTTAGCCCCCCCTTTTTTTGCAAGTCGTTAGCTTATGCTTCAGCCAGCTGACTCACTTTCTCTTCTCTCCTGCCTCCCCACCCCACGTCTCTCTTGCTAGTCATCCTTCTGTGCCAACTTCTTATTGGTTGGCACTTGCTAATTCGTGCCAATCATCATTACACCCAAGATGTGCTGCTCCTGTTTTTCTCCAGAGAAGGGCTCAAGTTATGTCAAGGGCTTAACTTTTGTCATTTTGTTTGTCAACAGGTAGGCCAAATATCTAAACAGAGACGACTTGCTGGACGCACACAAGGAGCTTTTCCGAATATTCTTCCTATCTCTTAAGGAATATTTCTTATACCCGTTCAGGGATATAAAAAGCCAGGCTTTGGTGAAAGCCTTGATCTTGTCGTCTTTCTAATGAGATTCCACAATGTTCTCGTCTAAAGCATTCCCATCTTTTTCCCTCAGTGGTTTCTCTTCTAAGGCAGGGCTCTCTCATTCCATCTTTGTCCCTCCGCTCCGGCCCCTAAACTCAAACTCGACTGGAGGAGGAGGAGGAGAAGGCAAGGTTTTTCACCCCAGATCCCCTTTTCGGGGAAAAAAAAAAAAGCGAGTCTCCGGGCAAAGCCCAGCGAACTCCATCTGTGCGCCCAAGTGCTCGCCGCCTTCCTGCCCAGGTCCAGTCTCCTGCCGCCGCACTAAAAAAGCTGGCCTGCTGCGCTTCAAGCCACGCGCGATTTCGGCCCTTGCTCCTTGCCAGGCATTTCCCTCGTGGATCCCAAGCCGTGCCCAGCCAGCCAGCCGCCGTAACGCTGCTCCTTCCCTTCGCCCTCGCTCTTCTCCGCCCCTCCCGCGCTCGGCCGGGCGAGTCTGCAAGCCTTCGCGCCCTTTTCTTCTGGGAGCAGCCCCGAGCCGCTTCCTTCTCCTCGGCTGCCCTCGCCCACCCGGGCGCCCCAGCCTGGCTTTTTGTTTTTTAAATCCCATTTATATCCCCCGCCCTTCTCCGAAGACTCAGGGCGGCTTACAAGCTTAGCAATAGCCTTCATTCTATGTATATGCCTGCTTATTAGCCCTAATAAGCGGCATTATTACAAAGTCAGCTTAATTGCCCCCAACAATCTGGGTCCTCATTTTACCTACCTCGGAAGGATGGAAGGCTGAGTCAACCTTGAGCCTGGTGGGATGCGAACCTGCACTAATTGCACTAATTTTCTTTTTCCCCCCCCGCCGCCGCCCCTTTTACCTCCAGAGTTTCCCCAGCGTCTTGCTCAGCTCGGCGTTGTGCAGGTGGGGATACTGGTCCGCCAGCTTCCTGCGAGCCGCTTGAGCCCACACCATAAAGGCGTTCATGGGGCGCTTGACGTGGGGCTTGTTCTTACTGGATCCGTTCACCCGGACGGGCATGGGCACCAGGGTCCAGTCGTAGCCCTTGAGGACCTGGCTGACGGCTTCTCGGATGCACACCGGGAACTTGTCCTCGTCGCTCTCTTTCTTCAGCTCCGGGTCGCTCTTGGGGAAGGTGTTCTCTTGGGGTCTCGTGTTCTCGGTGTCCGAGCCGGAGCCCGAAGGGCAGGGAGACCCCGCGGAATCCTCCGACATGGTCGGGCTGGGAGCGCCGGACAGACACTTTTCCTGCTCTTCGGTCATCTTCACGAAGGGGTCGAGGAGATTCATGCGAGAAAAGGGGGGGGAAGCCAAAATATGAGCGGACGCGGGGGGGAAAATAATAATAATAAAAATATATATATCGAGGCGGAGGGGAGAGAGGGGTGGGGAGGAGAACGGGGAAGGGGGCTTAAGCAAGCGGCAAGAGCGGCGCCTCTTTATAGAACAGCTGGGAAGGAGGCGAGGAAAAACCCCCCGCACGCGCCCAGGCCGAGCGTCTGTTTCGCTCGCTCGCTCGCTCGCGGCCGCCCGCCCGCGCGCGAAAAAGCCGCGTCCTTTTGCAGAAACTCGGCTGCCGGGCGCGCTGCTCCGAAGTCGTCGCTTGAGGAAAACGGAGCTCAAGAAACGGACATGTGGACGAGCTGCCGCTCCCGTCCGCGGAAGCTTGGAAGCGGAGCCGGCTGAGACCGGCGGGCGAAGTTGAAAAGAGTCGGAGGGGGAAAAAATTTTTGTTGTTGTTGTTTTGTTTTCCACCTCTTTCGGAAAAGAAGGGAGACGAATTCCTCAGCTCGCTGGAGGGAGGGGGGGGAGTAAAGCAAAGAGGCGCGCGCGCGGGGGGTGGCGCGGCGCGCGAAAAGTCGTAAGGCTCCCCGGATCGCCCGCTAAGACTCAACTTCGGCTCTGCTAGCGCTCCCTGCGACTCTCTGTAATAAATACTTCTGCCTCTGCTATTTCGCCGTAGAAACGCCAATGGCAGCCCTGGCTGAGAAGGGCTGGCACGCCGTTGATTGGCTGAAAAAGTTTTTTTCCTCCCTCTGGAGAGGGAGGGGGGGCGCCGAGGCGGAGGGAGGGAGGGAGGGAGGAAAGGAAAAGTTGGTCGCACGCTGCCGTTGGGTCTTTGTACTTCCAACTGTTGCGAGACCTCCGAGTAAATCTCTCCTTGCCTTTTTCCACCGATTGAAGTAGATCTCTGGGGTTGCTTGCGGGGGGGGGGGGGCGAAAGGAAGGGCTTGACATCCCTAGCACGCGCATCGCTTCACCATAAAACGGAGCGGCAAAACCCACTCTCCCGTTTGCTCGGAGCAAGAACTTAGTTCGTTCTGTCTGTCTCTCACCCTTCTCTTCCTCTTCCTCCTCCTCCTCCTCCTTCCCCCCCCCGCCAGTGTGTTGTGATTCACTTCTCCTATGGGAGGGTTTTGTTTTGATTTTGCTCGTCTTAATGCTTCGCTCGTGCTGAAAAGGTTCAAGGCGAAGAAGGAGCCGACGCGCTAAGCTGCCCTTCGCGGGACAGGAGGGGCTGTGGTGGTTGGTGGTAGGGGGGGGTGGGGGGCGTGAGAGGAAGAAAATCGAGCTAGGTGCTTCTTAAGTAAAGCGACGTTTTTTCTAGTCATTTAGCATAACCTTTTAATCAAGCGGTTAGCATTTAAAGCCGCCTATCCCGCTTTGTGCATTTAAGGTTAATGGCCCCTTTTCTTTTCTTTTCTTTTAAAAAAAAACTGTTTAAATGACAGCTCAATCTTCCCTAAATGATGTTATCAAAAACGTTCTCTTATATGACAAGACTTCCCTTTCAGACTGTGTTGACGAAGCATTTGTAAAGTAAAAAAAAATAGCAGGTATATCTAAGGTTAGACTTCTGATTTAACGTGGGAATTAACCTTCCTTTTGGATGCAGTAGGACTGAGTTAAACGGCACAGAGCCGTTTAACTCATTATGAAATGGGAACAGAATACGCTTGCAAAGGGGGATGCAGTTATTTCTTCTTTAAGCTAAGTCTTTTCTATTGAAGATCTGAGTTTGCTTGTTGAACGTCTTGACAAACTTCAGACCTATGTATATCTCTCTCCTACTCTTCCCACTCACCTCCTTCCCTAAGAGAGGCGAAATTTTTACTAAATTAGTTTTAAAAGCGTCCATAGCCGTCGCTGATTTCAGAGGTTCCTTACTGAATGCGTATCAGTAGTGCGTGAATTTGTGAGCTTTTAAAATTAAGGTTTAATTCCCGGAATCTCGAGTCATTTTTAATGTTTGCGGGGGGGGGGGAGGAGGGGAACAGTGCTTTCCGTTCCTTTTTCTTCTAAAATTAATTGAGGCAGAGGAGGAAAAGTATGCCAATGAACAGACGATTAAGTTGTCAGTGCAGCGTCCGGGGAAAGTGAGGCGCAAGAGTAAAAACCAAGCAGTCAAGATGGCTAGAAAGAAACCGGGTGCACTGAGTGATGTATTGGCCTCTTGATATAATCGCCCCTTCATCGAAAGACAACGTGGGCATCCTCCGCAAAGGCAAGGTCTTTTAGGGGAGCCCGTCGGCGACGGGCGCTTCCCGCATTGTCAGTTCTTTAAATCATTAGCTGTCATGTTGCCTGGGAGGACAGGCGCCTTCCCTTGGCTTGGCTTGCGCTTTTTCCACTCTCCCTTCAGTCTCGTTTTTTTTTCTTCTTCTTCTTGGCATTTAACAGTTATTTCTATACAGTAAACAAATC
This sequence comes from Vipera ursinii, assembly GCF_947247035.1. Lineage (NCBI taxonomy): Eukaryota > Metazoa > Chordata > Lepidosauria > Squamata > Viperidae > Vipera > Vipera ursinii. The sequence continues at coordinate 131,150,824 of NC_139513.1, forward strand.
ACCTTTGCGGCAGATAAAGTGTAATTCCCGCTTCCATCCAGAGGGGGCGCCATAGGCTCAGAAACTAACCGCCTTTATGCTTTTAAAGTTAAAAGATCTTTCTTGAAGGTTGTTTAAAAAGCGCGCACACGCACACTCGTACGCATGCAGAGCACGCCCCCCCTCCCGCGAACACTAAAACTCGGATTAAGTCTGGCGGTTTCATCAGTCAGTATTTTCCTTTGCCTCGTTTGTGATTCAAGGATGAAATTAATGAAATATGCTGATGAAATCTCATTAAAGTCAATGCAAATGATAAACCTATCAAAGGACTTTAGAATAACAGGGCAGTGTTTCCAAAGAGATCTACAAAGGTGGCAGTGGCGCTTATGCGGAGAGCGGACCTTCCCCCTCGTTATACTACTTCAAATCATTTCTCCGCTTCCACCTCCCAGAATTTTTTCCAGGTGTGTAACAACTGCTTCTTTTGCATTATCATCCAATTACCATGCACCCGCCTTACAATTAAGGCTACAACGTAGGTATGCGCAATATTGATGCACAATCGCGCATCAGTAGGAAACATGGGAGACACGCAGGGTCCCCGGTGAAGACGGCCGTACTTAACCTCGGAGTAAATCTCAGTGAAGAAACGGGAAATGATTTTAACGAAACGCAGCGCAATAATAAGGTGGAAAATGTTTGGCTGACCTCGGTGGGTCTCATTTGCCAGATTAGATGGTGAAGTGTCACATAGTTTAATGAAGAGAAGGACGAGGGGGGACATGATAGCAGTATTCTAATATCTCAGGGGCTGCCACAAAGAAGAGGGAGTCAAGCTATTCTCCAAAATACCTGAAGGCAGGACAAGAAGCAACGGATGGAAACTAATCAAGGAGGGAAGCAACCTAGAACTAAGGAGAAACTTCCTGACAGACAGAACAATTAACCAGTGGAACAACCTGCCTCCAGAAGCTGTGAATGCTCCAACATTGGAAGTTTTTTAAGAAGAGACTGGACAGCCATTTGTCCGAAATGATATAGGGGTTCCTGTCTGAGCAGGGTGTTGGACTAGATGACCTCCAAGGTCCCTTCCATCTTCTTCTTCTTCTTCTTCTTCTTCTTCTTCTTCTTCTTCTTCTTCTTCTTCTTCTTCTTCTTCTTCTTCTTCTTCTTCTTCTTCTTCTTCTTCTTCTTCTTCTTCTTCTTCTTCTTCTTCTTCTTATTATTATTATTATTATTATTATTATTATTTATGTGTGTGTGTGTCTCCCCGAATTATTTAAAAGAAAGACATTTTTAAAATCCAATCCCTATCGGTTGCCAAAAGATGCTTATGCATTCTCCCTATCTCAGTGCGCAAAGTGAGGCGAGGGTGAAAAGAATACGCGCAGCCATTCCCCCTAATGGGGAGAGAAGAGGGCGAAGGAACGGGTGAGCAACTTGTCTGTCCGCAATTTGATCTTAAGTTTCTCCCAGCCTGAATCAACCGGGGGGACGTTTCAACCGGACTTTCCTCAAGAGGAATGCTCCGTTTCGAGACGCGGCACTTAAATTGAGATTGTCCTGGTTAGCTAATCCGTTTCACAGACTGCAGAGGTCGGTTTCTTAGGTGCATTTTTTTTAAAAAAAAGTAAAAGTCGTTTCAACGATCGTATGATTAGAGTATCACAGTTACCATTGTAATATGATCGTCATTAACATCAAAACAGGGAAATATGAGATTGCCCTGTTTGAGCGTCCTGCCCGCTTTTTGATCTGCGCTCAGCTCTTCGCTCGATGTCCAAACTGGGGCGAGAGTTTACGTAAGTTCCGAGTTTAAAGGGGGGAAAAAATCTCCGTAAAAGGGGGCTGCTCCTTGCAAAGCATTGACTCCGCGGCCTTTCTGATGAATCCGCGCGCAGTTCCAACTCCCAGTTGTCTGCACCATAACTCGGTTTCTCCTTTTCCCTCCACCCCCCCTGTAGCTTTTGTGCTGCTAGGTCGTTCCCAAAGGCCACTTATATTTAGGAGAATCTTGTGTTTTTATCTCACCACGGACTGAATGATCCTAATACCCGATTGGGTATTCTAGATGGGAAAAAATGTTTTAAAAGGATTGAGGTACAGAATATAAATTGTGAGAGCTGTTTCTTTAACCATCACGCCAATATAGTAGTGTCTCCCCGCCCCAAATATATTTAACAATAATTAGCGGGTAGGGAGAGTTAACCGATCAATAAGGGGTTAGCCGAGGAAAGGGGGAAGCTTTCACAAGGGGGGGGAAACACCCATGAAATGAATCTATCGCTTTGTATATTTTTTGCAACATTTCACTCCTTAGTTCAGTGGGAAATAAATGATCTCTTTGGCACCATATTTGCCAGCGATTAATTATTGCATTCGGTTTAAATCTTAGCCTCTCTTAGTTCCCAATGGCATTTAGGACTAACTCTCTTGCTTTGTTATGAGTCTGGGGCACAAACACTTTCCTTTAACGGAGAAGATGGTTGTGAGACTGGAAGCAACAATTATTGTTCAGGGCTTCTTCGGCGGGGCAAAAAGCTTCACTTTTGTCAAACTAAAAACATTTCTTTCGTCTTTTCCCCATCCTCCAGAAAACAAAACGGGGGAAAAAAATCAGACTTTGCCGAAAATTAAGAGATCGGGAAAACCAGGTGGCTTTGCACGTTTATGTCGAATAGGCAGGAATAAACAAAACAAAACAAAACGTTTAGTTGGATGACGTTATGAGAAGCAATCAACTAAGTAAAGCTAACATTCTTCGTTCTAAAATATCAATTGCCCCAAAGCAGAAACGATATTATCGTGGTCACATCTCCATCCCTGTCTATGGATCTATATTTGTACCCACCCATAAACTTCATTTCAATAAGATTGAGGGATAATACTAACAGTAAAAATGGGTGTTGGAACCATACCCTATATACCAATTCGATAGAAAGAGAGAGGACCTGTAGACCGTGCCCATTATCAGTGCTTTATATTTGGATTTCCCCATGGGTGTGGAGATTGATCGCAACGGCTGTTCTCTTTGGATTCTCCCACTTTTATTCCCATGTTTTTTTAAAGCCACTTTGGAAATAAGGGACAAGTATCAAAAGAGTTTTCTGAGAAGTTGCATTTTCAAAAAAAGCGGCGCGGGGGAAGGAGGGGGGGGGGCGGGCGGCTTTACCCTCGACCGCGTTGCTACCCTAAAGTTTTCGGAGCGCTTCTCTGCCGAGCTACCGGGGGTCGAGAGGGATGGTTAGGACCCCCCCCTCCGGGTGCAGATCAGGCGAACCAAGGTCCAAGCGGGTCGCTGTCGCTAGAGGCAAACCCCGACACCGTCTTGGTGTGGTGTGGGGTGTGTGTGGGGTGGGGGTCCCTGCGAAGTGCTACAAGTTCGCATCCCGGGCTACGTTACGAGCTCGTTTCTGGAGCTACTTGCAGGATTTGCAAAGTCCAGCAGCCTCCTCCCTCACCGCCCCCCCCCGCCTCCGCCGCCTCCTTCCCTCCCCCGCGATTCCCAAAAATCTTCTTAAAACAGCAGCGTTCGGGCCCCCGAGCTGCTGTTTGCAAAGCGTGATGTCACCCGCAAACCTGCGGTGACGAAGCGGCGAGAAGGTTTGAAGCCAAAGAGAGCCAGCCTGCCGGCCGGCGCTGGCGAAAGGAGGTGTGTGTGTGTGTGTGTGTGCAGGTGCAGGGGGGGGGGAACACAGCCGCGAAGAGAGGCGCGAGGAAAGTTTTTGGTGGGGCGATGCCGGTGGGGAAGCTGGGGTCTCTCTGAGCCGCCGCGGAAGGAAACCTGATTTTTCTAAAGACTGTAGTAGCCAACTGCTCTCGAGCCATCAAAGGCAAGAGACACCCCCCCCACACACACACACCACCACCACTCCCCTCTATTTTAGAGGCGCGCTGGAAGCCTTTTCGAAACGCAGGCACACACGCAGGGCGCACAATGGGGAGAGGACCCTGGATTTTGCTTTAAGCCCATCTCGCCTAACTGATGAATTTCACCGGCCGCCAACCCCCGACAACACGCCGGAGATGAAATAATATCCTTTTATTTCCTCTGGTGTTTTCCAAACCGTGTAAATCCACTTTTAAATAAAATATATGATAGGGATGTTTTTTGTTTGTTTGTTTGTTTATTGGAAAAGCTCACCTTTAATCCGTTAAATCGCTTTTTTTTATCAAAGGCATTTTACCCATGTCATTTTACCCTTTTATAATGTTTTATTTATTATTCCACCCACCTACCCCAGGGAAGATCCCTAGAAATACTGGAGAGAGATTCAAAGGCTGTGATTGACTTGTGCAAGTGTTTCCAAGAAGGGGATACTATTTCTATTAGATACTTTTAATAGTTCCAAATTAAGAAGGTTACAGAAGAGGAAATATGTTGTACAACCTAATCTCCCTCGTTCCCCTGTTTCTTAAGAAGAAGAAGAAGAAGAAGGGCAGATATTTGCTCCAGTTTCTCTGAAAAAAGGAGCAAGAGCTAAAACCTTTCTTGAAACTGAGGAACTACTGTTAGGCTTTTCACAGTTGACACCATTATAAACCGAACTGACTCCAGTTTTAGTAGGCAGTGGCAAGAAGGTCAGCCTTATATCTTGCCAGCCATCAGAGAGATAGACAGTGAGTGAGCAAGTGCTCTTTGTGCTTTGCTAGAGTGAAGAAAATTTGGCTGCCTGGTGTTGATAGACTTATAGAAATTACCTATTATATAGAATGATTTCTTTTTATGAGATCTTGCTTTTTATCTTGCTTTTTATAATTATTCTATAAGAAATTCTAGTATGCAACAGTTAACACCTATAAAAGTCTACTTGTGGAAATTATTTCTTTGAGCAAGATCTCATAAAAAGCAAGACCTTTGTTTGGCTGAGCTTCAGGTAGAGTTCCTTCCTTAAGTTCAGCTCTAGCTAATCAAAAGGGTAAAGACACCTTTTACATCTGGTGACTGATATGTTGTGTATAGTATGCTTAAGTGTGTGTTATGCATGTGTACACTTTGAGAGCAAGCAACTAAATTTCATTTTTAATGTGTGCCATTGTGCCCACAGTAAAAAATGACAATGAAGATTATCTATCTAATTGTGGGAGAAATCAAAGGGTGATCAAAGAGACATCAGAAATCAACTGACCTCTGGATGAGGGGCAGCAAGCTGCCAACAGTTTTTGACTACCCATAGTTTAACATTTAATAGTTAATAGGAATTTAATTGAAGGAATAATTTTAAAATTGATATTTAAAAAACAACAACGTTGCAGTGCTTTATGTTCACTGTCATCCCCCTATTCCTGATTTTCCCCTCCCCCCTGTTTTAAAGGTTGTCTTTGACCAGGCCTGGCTTTAATAGCTATTTCGAGAGATTAGTGTTCAAATTCTGAATCAAGAGCAATGATTTCTTTGACCACCATCTCTATAATAGTAGAGTAGGGTGAGCCATTGACTCATCTGCCTTCTGTTGTTGTTCCATTTAACTTTACTTGGAGTTTAACTTGAAGTTTCTACCTGGTTTTGATTAATGGGCTAGTGCAACTAGCCTGTGCAACTTTGTCCACTTCTGATTTAAAGTTGCAAGTTCCACTATGTGAAGTATTTGTTTCCCATCCATTGTGGCTACTTGTCCTGCAAGGCCTGAAAGTCTAGCTCAGTCATAATATTCATTACCACAAGTTTGACAATATAGCAAAAGTGATTTTTTTTGTTTAGTTTACATTTTGGTGTAGAAATTAGGGAGTAATGATTTATGGTTACCCAATTTGTTCATGTACATGCACATATACATATATGCATGTGTGCCTATCTATGCAATACATACTATGTTTAGGTGTTCTCAAAAGCTGCCCAAGGAGGCAGATTCTGAATGTAAGAAAATTAGCAAAGTGGAATAATTTAGGATTTTGAATTTACTTACAGAAGTAAATTATTCTATAAGAAATTCTAGTATGCAACAGTTAACACCTATAAAAGTCTACTTGTGGAAATTATTTCTTTGATGCATTTTCTTCGCCATTTTGGCAGTTTAAGATATGATTAGCTTAAAAAAGATTAAGAAAGACTTTTACTTTAATAATTTCACTAAGATGATGAATCGCATGCTAAACATTTTACTACTGTTGCACTGAAAGATATTTAAGTTTCATTGGAGTATAATTACAATTTCCAACCACTTGTAATCCCATTAATATTATGCTTCTAAAAGCCTTATCCTCTTATTACCTTTTTCTATATTTATTTTTAAGAAATATAAATGTTGCATTTCTGTGGACATATACAAATAAAACAATAAGTTTTATGTTTCTTGATTTTATACATTTAGAGAAAAGAGTCACAATTCTTGATTTATTCTTTAAAAAACACTACTTTGTATTGCAATCCCCCAATTTGTTAATCTCCAAAATTCCCAGCCATGTTGGGAAGTGTGCTTTCTATGCATAATATCAATCCCCAAAATCATTGTACTACTTTTTTCGTTATATTCAATAAATGTTTTTGTATTATATTAAATAAGAATATATTTTTAAAACCTCTCTTTTAAAATTAAAGATAAAATTTAATAACAGGATATAGTTACATATTTATTATAATATCTCTTCCACAATACCACAGTATGGCTACCAATTTGTTTGCACTTCTGCAAAAGTATGATTTTTGAGATATTGAAAAAAGCACAACATTAGTTAATTCAAAAGAAACAACTTCACCATTTACTGGTAAAGGACTGCATTACATTTAAATGTTTTTTCTTGGAAAAATTATGAAATAATCCTGTACTCGCTTACCTGGGAGAAATCTCCCTTGATCTCTGAAGGAATTTACTTGTGAGTTAAGTTCTTTCTGTGAGGAGGGATCTCAGCATGAAACAGACATAGCCAGTAGAATGGTAAATAAAGAGCTAGTGAGGGATTTTTAATCAACTTCTTGTAAGCAAATGAGAACTCCCGTAAGGCTGATGTGTAAGAGTTATAACATCACACTGATTCTATCATAAAACTTTCTTATTGAGGATTTTTGAACAGTTCTAATGCCTTTTTGTCGGAGTGTATAGGAGCTGTACATTATCTGAATGGTTTAAAGGATATCTAGAACAGGAAAATGATCAGACATTGAGATAAAGCAACATGCTTTCTCTAGCATTTCTTGTTTTTACATGCGATGGCAATATGCACTGTGAAACTGAATAGCTAACTTATAGAGGTTTAGTAAAATTTGTGTATTGGTTTATCCTATTTTCTGAAGCTTTCCTGCTTATAAATATGACTTAACTGAATTTGTGCCATAAAATGATGAATTGGATAGAACAAATAGACAACATTGATTCTTTATATATTGTACTAAAACTGAAGTAAAAGGAAATCACTCATTTTTTATGAGTGTCTTTGCTGGATCTGGAACTATGTTTCTTGAAACAAGGGATTATAGTGTACCCTATCATAATTGTCTTTAGCTATAGTAGTCTCAGCCAGGACTCTTGGGGACTTCTTGATGAGCAGAAGAGACTGGGGATTTTATGAAGGAATTTAGTGAAGGGAGGAACAAGTCAAAAGGCAATATTAAGGCGATAACAGCAAGAACTTGCTAGTTGCTAGGCATGATTGTTTTCTTACCAGAAGAATACACTAAACCAAATGTACCTGTTGCAATGCAGGTTTGATTCCTTACTGGAGGAGGAGAAGAAAGGAAGGAGGCCTTTCTTCTTTATGTCTCATCCAGAAAGGTGGAAGAGCCCACAATTCATGTGCAGAAGCCCAGCATAATGAGCCTCGTGAGAAGAACGGGGAACAAAAAGTTATCTAGAAACAGAGAAAACGGGAAAAGGGTACCCACAGGTTAAAAAGATGTCACCAAAAATGATAGGATGCTTGAAAGAGTCCTAAAAGAGAAATAGAAAAGACTCTTAGGAAGCTCATAAGGAGAGGGAAGAAGATATTTTGGAAAGAGCCATGCAAACCTCATCTGGAGGGATTTAAATTAAACTTGCGCAGGAGAAAAAAAAAAGTCCTGGATCTTAGGAATGTGGTTGCATGTGATAAGGAAGTATGAAACAGGAAATGGTATCAGAAATCCTCAAAACGTGATAGTGAAAATAATAACATTGCCAGTCTCCAATGTTTGTAAACAAATGCCCAGAGAACAAATGGGGTGGGAGTGGGGGACTAAAAGTCCTAATAAGAGCCTTGGTGGAGCAGTGGGCTAATGCCTCCTTAAGTAACACCAGCTGCCTGCAATTAGTGCAGGTTCGGTCCCACCAGGCTCAAGGTTGACTCAGCCTTCCATCCTTCCGAGGTAGGTAAAATGAGGACCCAGATTGTTGGGGGCAATAAGCTGACTTTGTAATAATGCCGCTTGGGGTGTGTGTGAAAGCCCTAATAAGCAGGCATATACATAGAATGAAGGCTACTGCTAAGCTTGTAAGCTGCCCTGAGTCTTTGGAGAAGGGCGGGATATAAATGGAATTAAAATAAATAAAATAAAAAAATAAAAATATGGAAAAAATGTGTTAGTTATCGTACAAAAATGATAATTATCACATAAGATAATGGGATGAGAGTCAGGATTAGAAAGCAGAGTTGAAGAATACAACCTATTCAAAAGAAATAGATCCAGCGAAAAGGGACAGGTTGAGAAACCCCCATACCTGAAGAAATATATATATCTTCTCACCTCCTCCTTTAAGATTAAAATGAGTAGGAAACAAGAGGGACATTAATGTGAGAACTTACTACAGACAGTTATCCAGGCAGAACACGAGGACGATAAATGCCTTTTAAAACCAATTGTCAAGTTCTTAAAAGCACAAGGTACAGCAGTAATGGGAGACTTCAACCAACTTGATGGAAAACTAACTGAGCCAAGCATGGAAGGCTAAAAAAAATTCTGATCTCTCTTGCTATCAACTTCATTTTGCAGAAGTGGAAGAAATAAAAAGTCAGTAATTATGGATTTTATCCTGAACAAGAAATACTGGAAGATAGACATCTTGGAGAAAAGCAACAACTTCATGGAGGACTTCAAGACAACAAGGTCAGAAGAAATTGATGAGGTTACCTAGTTGGGTAATAAAACATCCTCAAACAAACCGCCAAGTTCGGAGAGCACTAAAGATGCCACTAACTGAGATTAGTTAGTCAAGTATCTCAGCCTTCAGGAAGACTGAATTTATTGACTTCAGGTGCAGTGTAGATATTCTATTGTTACAATTTCTTAAATCATATGTTAAAAGGAGAAGAGATCCTGGAAAAAAATGAGAAAATCTTCAGGATGTCTATGTGGATGAATAAAGAGCTTACTAGATGAACACAAATGGAAATTAGGAAGGCTACAATTTTAAATGAGGTTAATGTGGAGAGGAAAGCAATTTAAGAAGAAAAGCTTGGATAGGGCATATTAATAAAATAAATCTGAAGGAACTTTTTTTTTTCTTAGAGAGGTTATAAGATATTTTACAATTGGTCTGTCACTCTAGATTGGATTGCTAAAATGAATAATATTCTTTTTTTAAAAAACTTTGGAAATATAAGAAGGTTGTATCTTTTTTTCATATGTAGTAGCATTATAAAACCTAATATCAGAAAATGATTTATTAAAGAATGGAACAAATTCTGAAAGTTACAATCCCATTGCAACCTCAGATTTTCTTACTAAATTTCACTAAACACATATCCCTTCAAAATATACTGAATTGGCATTGTAGCAGCTGCAGGAATTCTATACACTTTTCCAAAAAAAAAATAATCCTTTGATTCTGTCTTTGGAAGAATGGTTAATTAAATTGTGGAAGTATGTTTTGATGTATAGAATAACTTTGTATTTGAAAAGTAAATCCAATATAGCATTTAATTTTAATTGGAAGCCATTCTTGGACTGTAATTTTATACTTGGAATTGCACCATATCCAAAATCTGGATTTTAAAGTGCATGTCTTAATTTGCTATAATATCCATAGCATTAATTCAATGCATTATTTACTATTTTATAGGCTGAAAGATGAGTGGTTTAAATGAATAAATAAAATAAAGCTCTTCCTCACATGATCCAGGAAAGGAAAAAAAAAAGAAAAACAGTTCAGAATTGTTAAAATATGGAAAGAACCCACATCGCAATCTTATATAAATGTGTGTATCGAGGAACAGATGAATTATATTCCAGGTTTATGAAAGACCTGGTAAAAGTGATCTTAGAACTGCTGCTTGTAATCACTGAAAACCCTTGGAAAACTTGGGAACTGCAGAAATGAAGGGAAGAGCACATGTGCTTTTAATATTCAAAAAGGAGAAAAAGGCTGCTAGTGGGGGGGGGCTCTAGAAGAGCTCAAACTAATTAATCTGATGCCTGTCCTGTGCAAAAATAGATAATCAAGCAGTATGAGAAAATACAGGAGAATATTTGTAGCTCAGGGTTATAACGAGGGGTCCTTGGAGATCTCTGAGCTTGGTTATTTTCTTGCAGACATTTCATTACCCAAACTAAGTGCACTATGATGATGGGAATAGTGCACAACCAAACTCAGAGAGCACAACCAAGGAACCCTCAATATGAGGGGAGGAGGAAACACTTGCCATTCCCAGGAACTAGCATGTATTTCTGAAGAACAAATATGGCAATATCAGATGAACCTTGGCCTTCCTTTATTTCAGGGGTCCTCAAACGTGGCCACTTTAAGACTTGTGGACTTCAACTCTCTAAGAATTCCCCAGCCAGCCATCTGGCTGAGGAATTCTGGGAATTGAAGTCCACAAGTCTTAAAGTGGCCAGGTTGGAGGACCCCTGCTTTATTTCTTAGCAAATGACAAGCTAATTAGTGCGGTCAACCAAGGTACTATACAGCTAAGTACTGGGTTAACAACCGCAGTTGATCCCAACATTTTTGTTGTTAAGCAAGGCAGGTGCCCCATTTTAAGACCTGCTAAGCAAATCCCTGCAGTTTTTAAGTGAATCATTTGTTAAATGAACCTGGTTCTTCCCCCATTGACTTTGCTTATTGAAAGCTGGCTAGGATGGTTGCAAATGATCAGATTACCTGGGGACAGTGCCACCATCATAAATACATGCCAGTTGCCATCTCTTGAATTTTGATCACCTGGCCATGGGGATGCTGCGATGGTCGTAAGTGTGAAAAAAATCAATCATAAGTCACTGTTATAATTTCAAACAGTCACTAAATGAATGGTTATAAGTCGAGGACTACCTGTGGTGTTTCCCTCTCATGATATCCTTGTGGGACAAGAAAGAGAAATGCAGCTAAATACTACTAGCTCAGACACAAAGGGTGCTAGTAAATAGTTCTGCATTATTTTGGAATGAAATATTTGGTGAAATCCCCACCAAATCCCCATCCTTGACTCACTGCTATTCAGCACCTTTATAAATGGAATGGAGGATGAAATGGAAGGGATGTTTATCAAATCTGCTTAAGCCATTAATCTAGAAGGATTAGTTAATGATTTAAAGGACAGTATCACAATTAAAAATGACCTTGGCAGTCTTATAGTAGTCTCAACAGGCCCAAAACAGTGTCCAAAGATGGTTTTCAGTTGTGACAAGCCTAAGGTTAGGAAACATGAAAAGTATAATTATTTGGTTTTTTGGGCACTGCAAATGAAGAGAAGCTAAGAGTACCAGTGTACTGCCAGCAGAACATGAGCCATCCTTGTGATGCAACAGCTGGAAAGGACAATGCACTCCTGGCTTGCATTAACCAAATCATTGCATTTGGTTCACCAGAGGCAATCATTCCATTATACTTGCTGCTGGCTAGACCGTATTTTGGAGTGCTATGTCAATGGATATGGAGAAGCTGGAGTGAACTCAAAAAAAAGCTACAAGGATGATAGAAGATCTGGAACTCGTTCCTATGAAGAATTATGAAAGGAGTTTGGCTTTTTATAACAATAAAGACTGAGTGGGATGGGATGGGGTGACAGAGATTTACAAATATATAATAGTCCCAGCAGTGCTTTTTTTGTAAAAGAAAAAGGTGCCGGAACTCACACATGTCATACAACCCGCCTTGCCTACCCTACAAGGTTCCATCCCAAAAAGGTGCCGGAACTCTGTTCTGAGCGTTCTATGACAAAAAAAGCCCTGAGTCCCAGTAAACTGAGATTCTGTCAAAGTGATGAAATGTGTGCCATGATGTTGTGACACAAGCTTTGCCTCTTATATGTCTGAATCTACCATCATGGCTTACACACAAAAGGAGTTTGCGTTATAATATGATGAACATTTGGTCACTTTTCCTGTAGAGGTCCATGTGAAACACTGTGATGGGCAAGAAGTTGTGTTCTGTGTTGAAACTGAAAGCAGGTAATGGACCAATGGCCAAATTAAAAGAAAGCAGCTTAAGGCTGAAGGACTTTTGTAAGCTATTAAATAGTGGAGCCATCTTCCTGGAATAGTCGTTGACTTCCCACTGCTGACAGTAGTTTAATGGGGACTGGGTGGCCACTTTTCAGAGACATTTTAATGGATTTCTGCCCTGTAACAGGAGTACTGGATTTTGACTTTAAATATCCCTTCCAACTAATAAATTCATTCTAATCCAGTTTGCTACAATTTATTTTTTTTTAGAATGAAAAGTTGACTTTAAGCTACCATGCAGTTAAAATTCTTCAATGAAAATTTAGGGTGCCAAACAGTGCCTCAGTGAATGTTTAAAAAAGTTCAAGTACATAGGTGTGCAAAATTCTGTCAATCCCCCACCCTATACAAACTCTTTAATTTTCCCCCCTGTTAAAACATGCTTAAAATGTTTGTTTAAATATTTTCCCCGCTTTGTTGATCTTATTATTTCCCACAATTCCCATTTAGGGCATTTTGGCCAGTGTTCTAAGATGTAAACTACGATGCCAAGCAAACATCTTGACCATGCTTTCTACCCTGAATGAGTAGTGAATCCAAAGCACATTGTAGAAAGGGAGAAGTACAATATTTTTCTTAATATTCATCACATTGGATTTTTTTTGCTTAAGAAATACATGCATACAACCACTTGCCTAAGCCTTCCTTCCTTCCTTCCTTCCTTCCTTCCTTCCTTCCTTCCTTCCTTCCTTCCTTCCTTCCCCATGGACGTTTTGGAAACAAAAAGTAAAAGATAGGTTTGTGAGCAGAAGCAGGCAGATGCTTTGAACTATAGCCTTCATTATCTCTGCACTGGAAATGTTGGCTTAGCCTAACAGCAGTTGAACAGCAAAGCATCTGGAAAATATTGGCTTATTTCTAATCCATTTTACTTTCCATTTAGGCATATTGAAATTATTCTGATAAGAATGTGTGAATTCATCACATTCAAAATAGCCTGACAATGAAATAGCAGATTTATTAAACAAAGATGACTGTGTAACATTCAGGGAGGATAATCAAACTCATGTTGAACACTTTTATTTTCCTTTCATTTAGATAAAATCAATGGATTATCAAAGCATTCAACTGAAACTGGATTATATTTCCTATTGCCATTTGTGTTTGGAACAATCTGATAAAGCTCTGCCTGGTTTTAGGTGTATTGGAGGTCCAGTGAGTGTGTTCACATGTGCACACAGAGTCTGGGCAGGAGCTTCCTTAGCCAGCAAGGACCTTTAGACACAAAATTATCTGAATAGCTTATGTTCTGGCGGAGTCCTCAGCACTGGACTTTACAACAAACAGGAAAACTTTCGTTTTCCAAAGCCCTATTGATTCCAGTGCATTTTTTTCACAATAAAAAAAATTCTAAGGAATTTTGATTGCTTGATTCAAAAGGGAGAATTTATTTATAAGCAATCAATACCTCTGCAGCTACATGACTGAATAATTTCATTGCAGTTGCTGAGTTGAAAGATACTCAGTTTTACTGTTTAAATCTTGTTGGTTCCTTTCCACCCAAAAGAGCTTAATCAGGTTTAAATCTTGCTGGAGAATGGAGAAGAGTGGGTGGGAGGTTGTTACAACAGTCTTCAACCTTGTTGATTTCAACATGATGTTCACAAAAAATTTATTGGTTTGAAGGGGGGGAGGTCCCTGACTTTCAAAGTATTTAATTACTTTCCCGTTATGGCTGATTATCGCATAAACTCTTAATAGTCTCACATAGTAAGTGCATATTGGAAAAGCTGAAACTATAATTTATCTTCCCTGACTTTCCTTTTTTTTTTTACTAGTTCAGTCATAGTATAATTTTTTATTTAGCTTTACTGTGTTTATTTTCAGAATTCTATTGGAGTCTATCATATAGACTTTTTCAATATTCATGCTTGAATAGGTAAGGACAAATTTTATGTATATCTACTGAATCTTATGGAATTCAGGGGTACTTAAATTGCAGATAAGTGATTTAAGTCTTAAGTACACTGATTCCTCTCTGTACAAGAAATTACTACAATCTCTCAACACAAGCAATTACCAGTGGTTTCAAAATTAAATTATGTTAGCAATGTTGTAAACCAGTCTATTTTACATTATACTATTATTATTGCTCCCAGTGTTGATTTTTCTTATACTTTTGCAAGCAGCTGTTAAATTATGACATGTACGTCAAAGCTAACATCCTGTGAAAATTATATATGATGTTTCATAGCAGAGATAAATAAATGACAGTAAGTTAAAGCTAGCCATATTCTGTTTAGAAACCAGGCTCGTGTTAAATTACTGCCAGGGAACCGTTCAAATTACATGGCCAAGTGATGGCTTGCGAGAAATCCATCAGAACGGGAAGAGAGAATAGAACAGCCATTCTCTCTACCTGTTTGTGTAGTTTCTTGCTAATGCAGGACAAGCCAGACTGTTTATTTGCAGAAGTAAAGTTGTGGAAATATACTTGCAGAGTGTAATATGGACAGCACGTGTTCCTATGAGCTACCTGAAGTCTGTGTCCTAATCGCTTGCAGATGTCTCTGGGTCATTGATTTCCTATGGGCCAAAGAGCACCCCCCCTTCCCTCCCCTTCTAGCCCTTCAAATTAGAAAGAAAGAAAGAGAAAGAAAGAAAAAATATAGAGAGAAAAAAGAAAAAGAGAGAAAGAAAGAGAAAGAAAGAAAAAGTATTTACTTCTCAAACTTGTAAAATAGTTCACCTGAGTTGTTTCAAAATAGTGCCCCAAATATCGAATCATTTGGATAATCTTAACTGCCAGGTCCACAATCATTTGAAATAATGATTTATTTCAGAAATAGAAAAATCTGTTCAGAGATTGCTTGAAGTTTGCTCAAGGTGGGGAGTTTGTTTACACGTGGAAAAGTTGTTTTAAAAACTCAGATTTGCTTTACTCCATAACATATACAGATTGTCAAGTATATGGCTATGTACGAGTGTAAGCAGAGATACAAATTTATATGCCACTGCTATTAATGTACTACCGGTTTGTATGCAATAACTTATTCATTAATTCTAGATGATAGCACCCATACAGTCCATGATAAAAATGCTTGCCTTTCCCTGGATGACTGATGAAATTAATCAAAATCTCCAGGGAAAGTCTATAACAGGCAGCATAATAAAATTAGGATATGCCTAATCAAAAACACTAATTAAAAGAAATATCTGAAAATGAGATACCAATAGAAGCTACTATTGCAGTTTAGCATGGTAAACCAATCAACCAGTCCGTGGTTTGATAAACTGCCTGGAACTGAGTCTTTCGCTTTACAGATTAGTTTATCTGGGGTCTTCCTCCAAAAAGTTGCAAATGGCATACACAATTTTTAACCCTCATCCCTATTTAATTGTCAGAACAAAGTGGTAGAGTAGGCTAGACAAAAAAAACAACAACAAGACTGGCTGAGATTCCTTACTTGGGGTTTGAGTGAGGATGTCAATGGAGACTTGACCCTTTGCTGATGTCCCAGCAACCACACCAGTCTTGGTTGAAAGATACACAAAACTCTCTGGTGATGTTTAGAAACATGTTGATATTGCATAAGACTAGTTTTAATACTGACTTGGGTTTATCTCTTTGTGGCAGAATATAGAATCAGATTGGAATGGTTTGCAATAGAGAATATAGGAACTCATTTTGTTAAAGACCAAGTCTCAGTTGTGCACTGTACACCTGTGTGGTGAGATGGCAAGTGTTTTAATTCTGCCTCTGCTGGGATAGATCATGTCCCTCAGAGCAGTAGATGTTTGTGAGCATATATGACAAACCCAAAGCCCTTGCAGACTGCTTGTGTACACATCTATGCCCATAAGTGGGAAATAAAAATATACTGCTCAAAAAAATAAAGGGAACACTTAAACAACACAATGTACTGTATTTAATAGTAGGATGTCTTATCTTGTGTTCCCTTTATTTTTTGAGCAGTATATGGGTGTACAGTAGTGGAGAATAAGTCCCAGCAGTGCTGCAGGCAGACAACCTGGTGTGCTCTAAAAATTTGAGTTGTGACTGTCACAATCCCTTGCCCTTAGCCGTATGGACTGCTATTGTTGGAAAGCTCAAAACATCTGGAGCACCCTAGTTTTCCTTCTCTTGACTTAGACTGGGCCCAAGTCACACATTCCCTCAGTATTTTAGAAGAAGATGTAGAGACAGCATTGATCTGAATGTAGAATTAATAATGGCCTTCTAATTCATTATTTACCATACACTAAATTTGAGTTGCATTTCTATTCTTTCGAATTTCATAACATTTACAATTGCAGCTGCAGATATCTCTGATATACATGAGCTCACACGCGCATATATATTCACCAACATATATTTGCTCGGCTATGTCCTTCAAGCCATCTGATGTTTTAATAGGTGGAGAATATTATTCAAACAAAAGGAGCAAATATCTCCAAATAATGGCAGGGAACATAAGCAGCAATGATATCATTGCAGCTTTGATCAAAGGAGGTCTCTTTTGCAAAAACATGCACATTTATTCCTATGGCTTGGGGGCTATCCCAAATCCTAGGATAATCAAACATGGGTTTACCTAAGAAGTTTGCACAGTCAAGTTCAGATAAATAATATTTTGGCACGATCATGGTTTCTACCCGGTTTTATTGTGTCAGATGTTGCAGATACTTGTCCTAGACATAATTCTGAGATGGAATATTCTTATATTATAAATTCATTTTATCTGTTATGAAAATTGCAGGTTGCTTAAAACATGATAATTATAAATATAAATGTGGTATATGATGCTATATAACACCAGAGGATAGAAATATTTAAAAGAGGGGGGCATAGATTCAGAAAGAAAAAAAATATAAAACCTTAACGAGGGTTCAAAACAATTCACATATATATATTATTTATTTATTTTATTTTATTTTAGTTCCATTTATATCCCGCCCTTCTCCGAAGACTCAGGGCGGCTTACAAGCTTAGCAGTAGCCTTCATTCTATCTATATGCCTGTTTATTAGGGCTTTCATACACCCCCCCAAGCGGCATTATTACAAAGTCAGCTTAATTGTCCCCAACAATCTGAATACCAAAATGGTACAGTGACTACCAGATTGTTATTCCTGCGCTGCAGAAGAGCGGTGATTGACTAGAAACATCCATATAATTTGTAGGTTGGAGAGCTGAATTGGGATTTCAAGGACTGCGGCTTTCATATTGAGAGCTCCAACACAAAACCGTTCTAGATCTACACAAATCTTCCAACAAGATGTTTACCTCATGGTCCCAGAGGAACATATTAAGGGGAAAAATGTGCTGCCACCCTCAAGACATTTTTAGATGAAAGATCTTTTTGAACGAAGGAATGAAAAAAGGGATAGAAATTGCACCCGGGATGGGGAAACCTACCTTGACAAGGAAGACTATCGGCTTTGCTCTTGTAATTAGGAAGCTGGGCTGCCTAAATGCCTGTCTGACAAGAAGGGTCTGATGGAGGCGTTCCTGCATGCTGTGTTTTAAAACATGCTTCAAAACTACTTGGGATTATTCCCTCACAAAGCTGTCCCCCAGGTAGTTAACATTCACCAAAATATTGATGACAGTCACCTTTCCTGCCAGTGCTTATCTGAGACGAGTTGAGAAGCAGCTTGGCACAGCCTGAAAGGATCTATTGTATTGCCTTTGTTTTTTAGAAGAGAAAGGGGGGGAAAGGGGGGGGCTGTAAGAGCACAAATTGGAAACAAAGGAAGAATTTGGCTCGTTTCTTGCTATGACAGGTTCATGATGACATTCCTTGAGAACAGCTTATTATTTTGCCCTCAGAAATTGCCTGGCAGTGTCAAACGTTGCTTTGGATGGACCTGAAGGAAAACAGGGTCTTGGATAATGCCTTTGGTGTCTGGTGGATTTGAGCAGCAAGTGGCCCATAATTATAGCATGGCATTTGGCAGCAGCAAAGAGTGGAGTAGGTTGGGTGGTGGGTAGGGTGTAAAGGATGGGGAGCAGATTGAATGACCTTTTAGGGGGCTGATGTTAGAGATGGGGTTCAAGGCTAAACATCAGTGCAACAGTGTTCTGTAAGTCCAGTGGAGTAATAACTTAAGAATGGGGACAGCAGCTAAGCACCTCCCCTTCATGGGTTAGGAGATGGTGATGGTCCTCATTATGGAAATTTATTTCACAGCAGAGGTGGGCATGTCCACAAAGCTTTCATGTCAACAGTATAAAAACCATGATCTCCTGATGGTGTCCCATTCAGGGGCAGATCTGCTAGGATTTTGATTAGGTTTTTTTTAAAGTTGTGCCAAAGTCAACCAAAGGCTGCCACCTGCTGTGGCATTTTGGCATTAGGTTTTTCAGGGGAATATATACAAAATGTAGTTCCAAAGCAAATTTGTAGAGGTGTTTGGGACAGAGGGCTACAAGGAATCAAATATATCTGTACTATTTGTCATATTTATTTGCAGGGTTGTTAAGTCTCATGTCATCCTCTCCTTGACACATGAAACATGTTTACTAAGCGAACGTATTACCCTTGGACATTCTCAGCCTCTGTTTCAGGAGCAGAGGAACCCAAAACATTCAATATGATGTTTCCTTATATTGTACTACAGTTATACTGTGTCCCGTGATTCTACCAGGTCCCACCCCTGCTTCCAAGATTGTTAGGCAAGGAGGCCTGTAATCCTCCACAAAGCAAAGAAACCTCTTCGGCACTAATCAAATAAAAAAATATAAGGCTGGTTTTACAGTTGGCTCCTCAGATCTCCTAAAAAAATCTGGATAAAAGAAAGTCTGTAGCAAGGCTTTTAATAAGTAATCATCCAAGATCATAGTTTTGTGTGTCTACTCTCCCTGTGTACACACACAGAGAGAGACAGAATCACTGCAGCTCATCTGTGGGAAAGGACTCCTCCAACGAGAAAGGAGTTAGGAGTGAGCCTGCAAATGGGATCAAAATATTAGGTTACGGAAGATATTCCTTAAACAATGGCTAATGGAAGCAATTCTCTCTTAGTTTCTCTGCATTCATTAGAAACCTGGTATTAAGAAAAGGAAAAGCAGAGCAGTTATGGAAAGCAGGATGGCTGATGATCTTCTGCCAGAAGTGAAAAGCCAGAATCTCCATCTTGCTGAACAGAATGGCAGCTAAAATGGCAGGAAGGTAGCATTTTCCCATGCGTGGAGGACAGCAGATTTGTTAAGGATATAAAGGCAACAGGGCCAGTGGTGGGATTCAGCTGGTTCACACTACTTCGGCAGAACCGGTAGCTAATTTTTTGTTGCCCAGCCTCAGAATGCACCTCCAGAAGCAGCATCCACACAGAGAACCGGTTGTTCACATATTTGAATCCCACCACTGGGCCAGGCTATATGACAATCAGCTCCCTTTTCCAGTACCTTGCAGCTGTTTCCCATCTTTTACTATCTACCACTGGGCAAATGCCTCACTTTGCCTGATGGTGGGGCCTGATCCGATTATATCATGCAACTATTCCCTGAGAGAAAAAGGAAATATGCCTAATCTGCAAAGATGTTTTGGTGTGCATGTTGCATCACATTTTGGTAGGCATAGGACACAGTACTATCTGAGTGCTTTGATTTAACTGGCTTAATGTTGCCCCTGACTGTGGCCAGGATGTCAGTTTTGCTGTGGTTAGATGATCCCATTGAATGCATATGTGATCGAGAGTCACATCAGCAAGTTTAATACCATGAAACCTTCTTTCCATTAAGAACTAGTCTTTACCTAGCCCCTGCCCAAATTCTTTCTTGTCAGTCCGTAGATGCTGGTTAATTCCCAACATCTTGTGCCTGACTTAGGGATCTAAGATCATTGACTCAGAAAACAGGAAAGGTCAGTTTGACTAACATCCAGGCCAGAGGCATTAGGCTTCATAGCCAAAATAAACAGACATTGCAAAGGATGCACCCTCCCAGAATGGGAGCCCTGTGTCGCAAGAGACTGAATTAAAGAGATAGAAACAAAAAAAAGTGTGCAAACACACACATGCAAAAAGTGCAGGGGGGGTTTTGAAATATAATGTGATTTCTCCAGCAGAGTGATATCATGGGGCCTAACAAAGTGATCTGTATTAGCTGATTTTCTAGGAAACAGGTAGTGATTGAGAGTACATGAGCAGAGAAGATCAAAGAGAAAAGCAGAAGACAAGGCTAAATGGAAAAATAAAAGAACACTGCAAGAGACCGTTTTTTTCTTAATTAAGCGAGTAACACAGTAATCCTCCAGAGATCCGAGACAAATAAAGCATTTTTATTTGGGGGCAAAAGACGTTGGTTTTAATCCTCATTGAGCAACATGCACCAACACCCTCCTCCTGAGTTTCTGAAGGAATGTTGGCCTTCCCAAAAGAGCAGGTGGGAGGCAGCCCAGACGGATCAGCAGAAGAGAGAAATTCCCAGGGCTTTTACAGAATGACTGTCATTTTAGTGTTGTGCAGACAAAAAGGATGCAGGTGTTTGCTTAAGTCGAAAAAATGAGTCATGATCTGCTTTGTGGAGAGAAAGGATGTGTGTAGATCAGATATAGTTGATATATCTTGAGAAAGAACCTGTGATTTATACTTTTAGGGATCATGACCGTAAATCATTTCTTGAGCATTGGATAATGACTGAAATTCACCAATGTAGCCTTTTCATGTGACAGCTTGCTAGAAGAAGGAAGGACTGGCTGAAATAGCATGGCCAGGGAGTTCACCACTGAACTGAAGATTGAGCTACTGATTCCACTCATATTCTTGAAGGCATCAGTGCTGTTGTGCATGGAGAGACAGTTATGGGGTTTGAATGAATGTAAGGCTAAGAGCATCAGTCTACACTTTCCACCTTAAGCATTAGAATGAGCAGAGGCAGTAAAATCCTTATAGCATGCTATCCCAGGACAGCAGTTTGAATGACTTCAACAGGGATAAAAAATTTCAAAAAATCTCCCTTTTTATGATCCTGTAATCCCTGTTTGGGGTGTAGTTGGGGCAACAGTCTTAACTACAACTCTGAAAATCTGTATTATTTATCACAATGGTTGGAATGATGGGAAATGTAGTTCCAAATATCTGGACGCTTATTTATCCCCCTTTAGCAGGGTAAATAATCTTTTTTTTTCAACTACAACTGCCATCATCCCAATCATTGTGATGAATAGCAAGGATTCTGGGACTTGTAGTTCAGATATTCTAGAGGATTTATATCTCACTATGTAGCCCTAAGAAGGGCCACATAATTAGGTGTCTTTGGTGCTCTCTGAGCTTGCTTGTTTTCTTGCAAACTTTTCATTACCCTAACTAGGTAACATTATCAGTGCTAATAAATGCACATTATATCACATCACATCAGCGCCACATAATAAATTCACAACATATAAATCAGATAAAACTACAATGAAACTAAAACCAAAAGCCTTAAAATCAAGAGGAATAAAGTTTAATTATGAGCCATAATAGGCCGTGGAGAATAAAAATGGGTCTGCTGTAACTTTGTAAAGCTTCAGTGGTGGAGGACTGTGTTCAAAGCTTGCTGGGCGGAGTTGAAGGGATAAAGGAACTGGCTTATTGGTTAGCTGGGGAATTCCAGGAGTTGAATTCCATACAGCTTTACAGTAAAGTCACCAAGGTTGAGGGACACTGCTTTAAACCATAGCATTTTCTTCATCCTGAAGGGGAAATGTCAAAGTCTGTAGTAGACACCAAATGCTCTGCCCCATGGTCCTTCTATAGAATAGAATAGAATAGAATAGAATAGAATAGAATAGAATAGAATAATAGAATAGAATAGAATAGAATAGAATAGAATAGAATAGAATAGAATAGAATAGAATAGAATAGAATAGAATAGAATAGAATAGAACATTGGAGGGCTTCTAGTCCAGCCCCTCAAGCAGGAGAACCTATACCATCTCAGACAAATGACGTCTAGTCTCTTCTTGAAAATCTCCAGTGATGGAGAGCCCACAATTTCTGGAGGCAAGCTGTTCCACTGATTAACTGTCCTCACTGTCAGGAAGTTTCTCCTTAATTCCAGGTTGCTTCTCTCTTTGATCAGTTTCCAACCATTGTTTCTTTGGTGAATAACGTGGTGCTTTGGTGAATAACGTGACCCCCTTTTCTTTGTGGCAGCCCCTCAAATACTGGAGTACTGCTATCATGTCTCCCCTATTTTTTTGTTTTCTTTAGATTAGCCAAACCCAAGTCCTGCAGCCGTTGTTCGGATGTTTTAGTCTCCAGGCCTTTGATCATCTTAGTTGCTCTTCTCTGAATGTTTTCCAGACTCTCAACATCTTTTTTGTGATATGGTGACCAAAATTGGTTGCAGTATTCCAGCTGTATGCCTTATAAAATTTTATAAGAATGCAGTATGACACATAATATTTTGTTAGGAAGTGATTCTTTTTAGGTTAAAATTATTCTTCATTCTAAAGTCGTATTAAGAGTCATAATGTTCTTCTTAAAGGATTTCCTTAAAACAAACACCATCCATGTTTGAAAGATTCTGTGGTTGAGTTTGATACATTGATTCATCATTGCAACTGCAGTTATTAGATGTACAAAAGTTCTTAGATACAAAAAAAGATAGAAAAGAAAGAGAAAGAAAGAAATAGCAATGGCACTTAGACTTATATACCACTTCTCAGTGCTTTACGGAGCCCTCTCTAAGTAGTCAGCATAATTGCCCCCAAGCAATCTGGGTCCTCATTTTACCAACCTCAAAAGGATGGAAGGCTGAGTTAACCTTGAGCCAGTCATGATCAAACTCCTGGCCATGAGCTGAGTTACTATAGCCTGCAATACTGCATTCTAATCACTGTGCTACTACCAAATGAGGGCGACTGGTGGGAGCTGGATTGCAGGGCAATCATCCTAATGGGATGATTAAGGCATCTGGCTTTTGTTTTTGTTTTGATCGTGTTTTACTGTTTTATTGGTTTATGTTTTATAGTTACTGGTTTTAACTGTTGTTTTGAGCTGCCCAGAGTAGTTTAAGACAGGTGGCCACGTAAAACTCTTAAATAAATAAGCGAGGCTGATGGTGTGGCTTCCCTCACTCCATATAATTGGGGTTTTTACTTTTTTCAGGGATTGATGTAATTTTTTAAATTGTTTTTAACTTTTGTATTTCTTGTTTTAAATACCCTGTAAACCGCCCTGAGTCCTTCGGGAAAGGGCGGTATATAAATCAAAATAAATAAAATAAAATAAATATCACATGACAGTTTCAGGTGAATGAATGGTGGATTCCCAGCAGAGGGGAAAAAACTAGATAGTTCTATGTACAGAGTGGCTCCTCCCAGTGGCCAGCCCTTAATGGGAGGCTGGGCTGTTGAAACAGCCATTTTGTTTCTTCTTCCACGTACTGAGAATCAGGCACAGGTAGTTCTCAATTTATGACCACAACTGAGCCCAACATTTCTGTTGCTGAGTGAAACATTTATTAAGTGAATTCTCACGTGACCCTGGGACACTGCAACCATCATAAATACGAACTAGTTGCCAAGTGTTCGAATTTTGATCATGTGACCATGTGGATGCTGCAACGGTTGTAAGTGTAAAAAATGATCATAATGCTGTTATAACTTTGAATGTTCACTAAATGAACTGCTGTAAGTCAAGGACTACCTGTACTGATTTTTCAGAAGTCCCATTATGTGTTACGGAGCATATGAAAGCAGTGCTTTGAGGGAAATAAACCCTTTCAAGAATCTGACTAATGCTGAAGCTCAAAGACAGAGGCCAGTTTTTTTTTTCTTGCAGACTATTCTTGAGAATATTGACCTCCTGGCAACCCTGCATTCAGTCTTTTAAAAGGTCAGTATTTCCTTCTCTGAGAACATATGAATGAACATGAGTGAAAGAGAAAGCTGCGTAAATAAAGTGTCCTATATTTCTCACAGCCACAGCACAAAGGCCTTGGAATTTTATTTATTTTTTTAATATCATGCCTTTATTATTTTCACAAATTACTCAAGGTGACAAGCATGCCTAGTGCTCCTTCTTCCATATATATATATATATATATATATATATATATATATATATATATATATATATACACACACACACACACACACACACACACACACACACACATATATACACATACATACATACATACATATATATATATATATATATATATATATATATATATATATATATATATATATATATATATGCATCTTTGGTTATTCGGGTTTTTCCCCGCGTAGAACTAAAGGTGTAGGGGCGACGTTTCGATGGAATCCCATCCGTCATCATCAGGCTGGTGGCTTCTGCTTCCTTCTTCCAGAAGAAGGAAGCAGAAGCCACCAGCCTGATGATGACGGATGGGATTCCATCGAAACGTCGCCCCTACACCTTTAGTTCTACGCGGGGAAAAACCCGAATAACCATTGGACTGAGAGAGAGGGACTGGCCCAGAGTCACCCAGCTGGCTTTCATGCCTAAGATGGGACTAGAACTCACAGTCTCCAGCTTTCTAGCCTTGTGCCTTAACCACTAGACCAAACTGGCTCCCAAATGGAAAGATTGGTAACTGCTTGGACAAAGCGAGCCTTCTGTTCACATTTTCTGAAATCTGAAATCTCTAAAAGTGTGCAAAGGAAGCCTTCTTATGTGATTGCTGGGAAAATCCTATTCTGATGTCAGAACACCTAACGCTTCAGTATTCGGCTAGCAGTGAGATGGAAGCTGCAATGTAAGGACTTGTCTTCTGCAAACAACCAGTGAGCCTTCTTCACACCAAGTCCTTAGAAGGTACTTCAAGTTTTGGTGGAATCTTAACTGTTTTTAAAACAAATATTGTTAACGTGGATGCCCTCATTTTCTTGAAACCTCCGGTTTGCACTGGTGGAAGACCCACAACCTACAAATCATTTCCTCAAAATACTTCCTCTGACATCAGTGAGTCAACAATGTTGTACTGTAATAGTTTAAATATAGGTGTACAGGAACTTCTGTCTTGCAGTTCTGATACATGCGCCTGCATATTGAAAAAAAGGAGCTTACTTGATGGAGCTTCCTACTTATTTTGTAATATATTTTACATATTCATATATCAGTTCCCTTACCACAAATCATGATTAACACTCCCCTCCCACCTCTGGTTAAAACAATACTGTGGATTCTTCCCCATTTCAAAATAAAATCTATGTGTCTGAAGGACAGGCCACACAGGTATAGGAAGAATATATGTTTAAATGTCTAGTTCCATTATAGTTTGTCTTATGGTGCAGGTCTTCAACTTTGATGATATGAAATGTGATTTTTGTCTCTGTTTTTGGCAATGTCAAAGAAACAGCCAAGGAAAAGTTTGTCCTTGCTTGAGGACACAGCCTAATGAATAATGAGACCAGCTTGCTGGCATAATTGCTCCATGTTTATATTTGAAACGAGATAGCATGTTTCTACTACAATTCCACTATCCCAGATCCCTTCCCTCCCTCCCCATAGAGATTAGATTTCTAAATAATCTAAGACATTAGAGAGAAATCAGTAGCTGATTAGCCATCCCACTTGACTGCAATCACACCTTTCAATATTAATTATCCACTCCTTGAGCCTGATGGCCCTGAGCATTGGCGGCTCTGAGCTCTGTTCAGTGTTTTGCATCATCGGTCTACAACAATGATTCAAAGGGACAAAATGACCTGGGGAGCAGGAAATGAGAGCGCATTTGGAATGTGATTGGAGAACCCAGTCAGAATCTTCAGTACATATAGCCTGTGGTTGACCAGTCCAATAACAAGAAGTCTATGAATAGAAGGTATGGCATAGTAAATACTACAGATATATGTTCAGCTATGTAGCATTTATTATTAGATGGATCAACTTTACAGGCAAAGAAAGGGTAATCTCAAACAGAACAATTCCTACCCCCATAAGTCAACTCTCTAAGGTGATAGAATCACTTACAGACTGTTTATTTATTTATTTATTTATTTATTTATTTATTTATTTATTTATTTATTTATTTATTTGTTTGTTTTTATAAACCGCCCTTCTCCTGAGGGACTCGGGGCGGTGTACAGAATAAGGTAGGCATACAGAATGAACAATAGTGAAAAAAAACAATAGTAAAATACAAACTGGGACCCCAATTAGAGCTATCAGGCCAGGCCGGACTGCTGGAACAGGTAAGTTTTTAAGTCGCGCCGGAAGGTGCGGAGGTCGGGGGCCATCCGGATTTCGGTTGGTAAGCTGTTCCAGAGGGCTGGCGCACCCACTGAGAATGCCCTCCCCCTGGGGGCCACCAGCCGACATTCCTTGAGCGGTGGCACCCTGAGGAGGCCCTCTCTGTGGGAGCGCACAGGACGGTGGGGTGCTGACATTGGCAGAAGGTGCTCCCGTAGGTAGTCCGGACCCATGCCATGTAGGGCTTTGTATGTCATTGTTAGCACCTTGAACTTCACACGGAAGGCAACTGGAAGCCAGTGCAGCGCACGGAGGAGAGGTGTGATATGGGAGTATCGGGAGGCTCCCAAGAGTGTCCGTGCCGCTGCACTTTGCACCAGTTGAAGCTTCCGAGTGGATCTCAAGGGCAGCCCCATGTAGAGAGCGTTACAGTAGTCTAGGCGAGAGGTCACAAGAGCATGGGTGACTGTACGTAAGGCATCCAGGTCCAGATAAGGCCGTAATTGGCGAACTAGTCGAACCCGGGAGAAGGCCCCCTTGGTCACAGCTCCTATGTGATCTTCCAGGGAGAGCTGCGAGTCAAGGAGGACACCCAGGTTGCGGGCCCTATCAACAGGGGGTAGTAACTTGTCCCCGATGTTAAGGGATGGGATGTTCTGAATATCCTGGCTTGCCAGTACGTACAGCCATTCAGTCTTGTCCGGGTTCAGTTGAAGCCTGTTCCTCCCCATCCATTCCCGGACCGCTTTCAGGCAGCGGGACATCACGTCGAGGGCATCACTGATGTTGTTTGGAGTTGAGATGAAAAGCTGGGTGTCATCAGCATACTGATGGTACCCTATTTCAAAGCTGCGAATGATCTCGCCCAGCGGTTTCATGTAGATGTTGAACAGGAGAGGCAAGAGGACCGACCCCTGAGGGACTCCGCAAGCGAGAGGCCTCAGGGTCGACCTCTGTCCCCCTGCCAACACCGACTGCGAGCGACCCTGGAGAAAGGAGGAGAACCAACGCAGAACCATGCCTCCCACTCCCAGTCCCCTGAGGCGTCGCAGCAAGATACCATGGTCAATGGTATCGAAAGCCGACGAGAGGTCTAATAAGACTAGGACAGAGGAATGGCCCCTGTCCCGGGCTCTCCAGAGATCATTTATCAGAGCGACCAATGCCGTCTCCGTGCTGTAGCCCGGCCTGAAGCCCGATTGGTACGGGTCTAGATAAACCGCTTCATCCAGGATCTGAGGGAGTTGGTGCGCCACCACGCTCTCAACAACCTTCGCAAGGAAGCGAAGATTGGAGACTGGACGAAAGTTATTCAATGAGGATGGGTCCAAGGTGGGCTTCTTGAGGAGAGGTCTCACCACCGCCTCCTTCAAGGCGGTGGGGAAGTGACCCTCACTCAGAGAAGCGGAGATGACCGCCAGGAACCAGCCTCGTGTCCCCTCTCGAGCTGCATATGCCAGCCAGGAAGGGCACGGGTCCAGTAAGCATGTGGAGGAGCTCAACCTCCTCATAATCCTGTCCACTTCCTTAGGAGTCACAGGATCAAATTCCTCCCAGATGACGTCGACAAGACTGTCCATGCCTTGTTCTTCCAGCTCAGCCCAGTTGGAGTCCAGGCCGGTTCGGATCCGAGCAATTTTATCCAGCAGATATTGACCGAATTCCTCGGCTCGACCCTGCAAGGGTTCCTCCCTCACCTCTTGGTTCAGTAGGGAGCGAGTCACCCTGAACAAGGCAGCCGGGCGATTATCTGCGGACGCGATGAGGGTGGAAAAGTAGTTGGATTTTGCCACCCTTATCGCAGCGAGATAAGACCTGGTGAGGATTCTTACATAAGAGTAGTCACCGCCAGTCAGGTCATAAATTATAAATGTGTTTGGACAGTTCAGAAACAGCCAGGCTTAATTCCCCGGGTATGTAAGTTGTAGCATTTGAGGAAGCCTCTGAGGATAGGTTAACAAAGGTCCATGATGTCTTGGTGTCTCAAACCCAAAGCCCAAAGTCCATTACTCAATGGATTGTAGAACAGTCTCTAACTGGAGATGGTGATGGGCAGATGGTGAACTGGAACTGAGGAATTGGCTCAGGGAAGTTCTCCAAACATGATTGGTATGACCATACTTTGTTTTTTTCAAGTCCCATGCCTCTTTCATTCGGTAGCTGACAACCACAGAGATGTCAAGTACCCACAATTGATGCATTCTCTCCATGATCGATCTGATTTCATGAATGATGATCTGTATGGAATGATGGGCTTGACCCAGGAGTGGACACTGTCTCAGTGCAAAAGTTGTTCAAGGTGCTGAAGAACATGATTACATTGTGCACATCTCAGGTTGTGGGTGACCTCGCAGAATTGCAGGATCTGGTTGAGCATTTTGGGCAGGCACCTCTGCAGCACTTGTCAGTGACGAGAAGTGCATTGCAGACTCCTGGACTTGGTGGGGAGAACTCTATCCCTCAACTGGATGTACCATAAGTACAGGTGAGGAAACACCAGGGAAAGCTCCTTGTTACTGGCTATGTTGATGTTAGGGATACTCAGCTCTCAGCTGTTGATGGATTGTGAGAGTAGATTCTTCCATGTGGCCTGCCCACCCTTCTGCTTTGGTGATAACTATGGAGTTCAGCTTAGATGGCTTGTTGAGCTGTCGCCCCAGGTAGCGAAAGACATCTTGTCACTGAAGAATATCAAACAGAATGGCAGGATTCTCTGCAAACTTCTCCAGCTGGGCCTTTTGCAGAAGCAGGATGGAGATGGAGAAGCAGGAAACTCCTAAGCCTCTGTCTTTGACATTGGAGTAAAAGTAACCTAAGGAAGTATCCTATGGTAGTCGTAACCAGACGACTGATTTTGGAGCAAATGAAACAGTCTAGTTTCTTCAAGGTGTTACAATGGGCATGACCTAGTACAAGCTCATGGGTGAATGTGGACACCAAGTATGTTTTCAGAAGTGCAAGCCATTGGTGAAGCTTAAGTGGTGCCTTAGGCTTAGAGACGTCTTGTCCACTGTGCCAGTATGTTTGGGGATGATTTGGTCCTTCCAGTTAAACTAGAGATCTAAGTATCTCACTGAGTCATTGGCCTGTAGGGTGTGGAGAGAATTGCCCACATACTGATAGAAAGTTGTTAGAAGGGGCATGCATTTATGCTTCCCACCTTTGATGCTGGTAAGGTTAAATGACTTCTTAGTGTTAAGCAATTTGGCTGAGTGGAACGCACTGAACAGATAGATGATCAAGTTTCTCTTGCAGCCTAGTGGATTTCTCTGCCAGGAGAATAAGGCCATCAGCATAAGCCAGACTGCCAATTTGTTGGCCAAGCTAAACGTATAACTGGAGTCTACACTACCGTGCATTTTTGTAGAATATGGGGTACTTCTCTAACAGTAGGGGGGGAACTCTTTTAACATTTACATTACACAGTGACTCTGTTAAACAGAAGTGTATGTTCAACTGTCTAATAATTTATTGTGTACAAACACAGAGGGATACAGGTGAGTTTGTGTGCCCATCCACAATATATTTCTATCCTATCATACTAGTGATTATCACGAAGCACTTTTCTGTTATATCAAATTTGCTTAAAGAAATTGATTAATTCACAGGAAATTCCCCCCTCCCTTCCTCCCAGCAATTTTGTAAGTCAAACATTCCTTGCCCACTACCTGGGAATTGCATTTAAAAAACATATTATAGTAATAGTAACAGAGTTGAAAGGGATCTTGAGGTTATCAGCTTAGGTAGGGCTGGGCTCCAAGATGACAAGTGGTCTAAGCCATCATCCTGTGAGATTTATGGCCAGAACAATTTTATTTCTTTTATTACACCGGTGGCACACAGCAATAAAAATATACCATACTGCTTTGTGAAACAAGGAAGATCACTTTATGTTGCATTGTATTTCAATACTTTTGCTATTGCAGCTGTACCCTCCTATCTAAATGATGCTCAATATTTCTGCCATATGCCAAACAGAATCATCTCTAATCCAAGTAATTCCCATGGATTTGTCTATGTCATAATCCATTTACTGTAATCCTGATGGTTTAAAATGCTTTCGTAGTGGGGATTTCTTGTGTTAGTTGCTTATTGTACTTGAAATAATGTAATGAATTACTTAGAATCAAACACTTTATTTTGTGTATTAGAAAGATAGTGAGCAACCTGAAGTAATTTATTAATTTTCTAAATTTTCTTTCTAGTGGTCTTGAGATGTATTGGATTTCCATAGTTCCTAGTTTACATAGTCATTTCTGAAGTCCAGCTCTTCTGGAAGTTGGAGCAAGTTATCCTAATAAAAGGTTCTTGTAAGGTTGTACATGTAGTCAGGCCAAGCACATAAAAAAGTCTACTACTGTGTTCCATGTCTTCATTGCTCAGACAGCTTGAAGGAAAACATGGACTCAGGTGTTGCCATTTAAGGATCCTGCCTAAGAAATGTCCTGATTTTTAATTTCACTCTTTAACCTTTTTTCCCTGGAGAATTTAGTCTCCAGATTAAATTAGTTGCGACATACACAATATTTCCCCCCCCCCCAAGAAACAGGCTATATTTTAGATCAGGGGAGTCCAACTTTGGCAACGTTACGTTTTGCAGACTTCATCTCCCAGAATTCCCTACCCACAAGACTTGAAGTCCACAAGTCTTAAAGTTGCCAAGGTTGGACACCCTTGTTCTACATGGATGCTTAAATAGTCTGCAGTAAAAGAGAGCTAGGATAGCGTAGTAGTTAAATCATTGGAGTGATGCTCTGGAGACCTAGGATTGAGTCCTCTGACAGCTATTGAAGACCATTGGCTGGCATTGGGTCAGGCCATGTCTCTAAGCCCAAAACACTCCACAGTGTTGTTGTAGAACAGGGGTCTTCAAACGTGGCCCTTATATGACTTGTGGACTTCAACTCCCAGAATTCCTCAGCCAGCATGCCTGGTTGAGGAATTCTGGGAGTTGAAGTCCACAAGTCATAAAAGGGCCACCTTTGAAGAACCCCGTTGTAGAAGATGGATAAATCAGGAGTAGGAAAATGCAAGGCACACCTCTATCAAACACATAAATAAATAAATGGACCTTTTTTCTGACCGTGGTGATGAGGCATGTTTTTACATACACACATGAATATGCAAATAAGTAGTGCCTGGCTAAACCTGGGTTGAAAGTTAAGCAGGGTTCGGCATAATTAGAAGTTACACAGAAGACTTCCAGGGAATACTCAGACTCTAGCTACGACTGGTAAATCAAAACCATCCTGGAAGAAGGCAGGGGCAAATGGCTTCTGTTCTGCTCTGTTGCCAAGATGTCAGGCTTGACTTAAAGGAAGCTTTATCATGCCTATAGATGACATCTACACACACACACACACACACACACACACACACACACACACTCCCCTTGGAGTTAATTACATTCCATGCCATTGACCAGAAGAAACAGGAAGGCAGGAAAAGGGAGCCTGGGGAAGTTCTTTGCCTCATTAGAAGAGAAAGTTTGCAAAGTAGGTGTTTGTGTGTCACAGGACTCTCATCTCAGACAAGGGCATGGGAGACTTCTCAGCTTGGCTTCTAACTGTGCTGTAAAAAATTGAGACAAACATTGGAAGTAAACTGACAAAACTGCGCATTTTAATGCCCCATGCTAGGGAGAAGCCGAGATTCCTTTCCCAGTCACTTAAAATGGGTATTTAGAGACTGGGATTAAGAAATTCAGTCTATTTCGTCTTTGCATATTCTGTATTGCCAATCCAAAGAGGGAATCGGTGTTACTGACAAATATATAAGAGAGGAGACTGCTGTTGATATGGAGACCAGTATGGAAATTAGTATTGGCATAGGAATCTTTTTCCTATAAGGGGAAAAACGGGTTTATTGGGATTGGACAAGACCCAATTCTGCTTCCTTCATTTCCCTCCTTTGCGTCTCTCCATTTTATAAACAGCACCCTAATAAATTTGAAGGGCTCCAATTGAGAAATAAACAAACTGAAAATAATTCAGCTTGAATGAACTGAGAGTCTACTGATCTCAGTTTTACGAACAAAGGATGCATTCTCCAGCCAATGCTTCCTAAACAATTTGGATATTAAATCATAAAAAATACATGCTGAAATAAATCTCAGGGCAATGATCATTTGCTCTGGTGATTCCTGAAGTAGGAAACCTATTATAAGGGTGTCTCACACTGTCTATTCATTCTAGAATTTTTCTCTAAAACTCTACAAAACTTAAGGTGATGATCAGAGTGCTGGTTATAGGTTAGATTAAAAACATAAAATATAAAAATGTATAAAGGGGGGACCAGGAATCATACACCATGTAGTTCCTTTGTTTTGTGGATAACCATGCAGGAGTTAACAAATTATATGGTTTTGGGGTGTTTTAAACTAAAGTAGAACCAAAGAGATCAAAAGCCATGAGCATATTAAGTTATCAGCTGGTGTAAGCAATCTTAAGGAGTCGGTGATCTTGCATGAGGTCCCAGTTCTGCTTCACTTGAGATTACTAATGGATTTTTTTAAATGGGCAGGTTTATATCATCATCATCATCATCATCATCATCATCATCATCATCATCTGAAGTCTCAAATTTCCAGGGAAATATGGATAAAGTAAATATGAAAGGTTTTTGCAAGCTTTAGTTGTCCATCTAACTGCCTGTGGAGCCCCAGCTAGGACTTAAAGGCTAGATGGTAGACTGCCCCCTACAGGCCGTCTGTCAAACAGCCTAAGCTTGCCAAGACACAGCATCCTCTTTTCTAATTATTTTAAGTTCTGGAGATGAATTTTTTTTTACCACCAGTTATAGGGAAAAAGTTGCAGATTTTCTCACCTTATTTGGTTGGTTCCTCTACTCTTCAGTCTGGAGTCAAGGTAAGTTTCTTTTCTTTTTTCTTTTAAAAAAGGGATAGAGATTGGAGAGGAGAAGGATGGTTTAGTTTTAGCACCTAATTGGGGAGGGAGGGGGGAAAGAGAAGATGAACATCTCCGTCCCTCCCATTTTTTTTAATTGAAGAAATGTAGTTTTCTGGGGGAGAGAGGGAGGGTGTTTGTTTAAGCAAGGGAAAGTTTTAGAAAGATGTCTTGAAGGTGCCTTTATGCAAGGGCTGACTTCCCAAAGCTTAGAAGCACAGGATAGCTTTGAAGCTTCCCAGCTGATGGGGGCAACTATTGCCACAGAAAGCTTGGAAAGTAGCAGCATTTTAAGGAGGTGTGGGGAGCAGGCATAAGTGCTTCTGGGGTCCCTTAGCAATGGAAATTTTGGGCTCAGTTGTGGTCATAAGCTGAGGAGTACCTGCAGTCTATAGGAGCTTCTGGCATTTTTTGACAGGGGGCTGCATTTGATTTTTCTTGGAAAACAATGGGCTCCTGGTGCTGACGGAAAAACATGTAGTTGTGTTTGATGTTTTGCTTGAGGAGGTCCTTAAATTATCTAGTACGTGTGCATTTTTTTTTTCATAGTATAGTTATCGGGAAAGATAAGTATTCTCAGGTTCCAGTTAAAGGAAGAAAAGGATTTGCCAAGAAATACAGAACATTCTGTGTATTGTTTCTGCCCTGATTAAGGGCTTTACATCTTGATGCTTGCGTGTGGTTCACTGCCTCTTCTAAACTGCTACTAGCTTGGTTTTCTTATATCCCTTAATGGGAAATTGAGTTTTATTATTATTGTTATTTATTTTTTTACCTTCCCATCTAAATGCTGTAAAGGAAAAGGAGGATAATGCCTCAGAAATCATGAAGCTACTAGGAATTCTGAGTTTTAGTAAATAATTTGTTGGATGTGGATCTCCTGGCATCAAATCCCATTTCATAACCTCAGGCCATTTTCTGTAGAAATAGCTGCTGTATTATATTCCCATTTTCTAAGCCACATTTGATTTCATACGGCACCTCAGAAACAGTCAATGGAGGGATGTAAGATGTTTAATTGATATCTTACATTTCTCTAATTCTGGATGGCAGGAGTAGATGATCTGGCGTCTTTCAGATGCATGTCTAGTTCCATAAGATTCTGTCAGCTTGGCACAACATTCCAGACTGTAGAGGTTGCTCCACAGTCTGAATGATCTGGGCTTCAGCTGAACCTGGGATAGCCAATAGATCTCGGTAGATGTCAAAGGGCGCATCATGAGTGCTGCATTAGGGGAATCCATGGAGTGATTAATAAGTATATATTTCTTCTTTGGATTGCTATTTTCTACAAATCGTTATCAATTCCTTTAAAAAAAGCAAGAATTAATAGTGGTTAGTTATCTCTGCCCAGATGAGTTGTAGTGGTGCATCAAGTGTAAACCAACACTTTATTGGTATATAAAGTAAATAAATGGCATATTTTATAAAATAAAATATTTTATATTGGTCTTTGTTTTTATATAGTATTTAATTGTTGTAAGCTGCCCAGAATGATGTCTTTAGCATTCCTCATTGTGAACTTACTTGATCACGTTTCTCTTTCCTTTCATTTGCTCTACTCTACTTTATTCCTCTGCTCTATTCCAGTTTTTACTCTGCTCTACTCCAATTCCCTATTGTTCTAATTCTCTAAGTATTGATTTCATAATCTTATTGGATTGTTTTTTTCATTCCTTGGCTGTTTATTCTTCATTTAAATCCTGTCTTGAATCAGTCATACTGTCCCCTCCCTAACATGCCTCTGTGGTTCTTACACTGCTGTGGAAGTTTTGGTCAAGGGTAGATATTGCAATGATCAAGATGTGTAGATCATACAATCAGACTGACCTCAGGCAAGGCCAGATTTGAAGCCCACCTAGTCCTTGGAGAAATGCTCCACATGAGGGCTTGTTTTCATATGAAGTGACCCATTTGCTTCTCCTGCCTTTCTGAAGTTGATCCATTTTAGGAAGCTGTCTCTGTTTCGCTGTAGCTTAGTATGAACTGGGTTTTAGGGAATAAACTTTAAAGCATAATTTCAGGCCAGAAAGAAAAACATGACTTTCATTCTATAGGTAAAGAGGATGTAATGGGTTATTTTCTCCTATCAAGATCAGATTCCTCTCTAGTGTGTCAAGCCTGGAGATTGTTGTTTGCTTTTCAGAGCTGCTACATTTGGGCTTGATATGGCAAAGGGCATGTTTTCTGAGTAAAGAACATTTTTAGCCTTGGTCAACCTTTTCACGGAAAAGAGGCAACAAACATGAAAATTACAGTGAACTCTCAAGGACTCTACCTACTAAGTAATTCAGTGTCTGGTATCTAATTATTTGTAATAATCATTGGCATTTATAGAGCACTTTCAAGTGTACAAAGCTCTCCATGTATTGCAATCCTTTACAACAACAAAGTAAGCAATGTTTATTATTTTCCTTGTTGCAAAATCATTGATTATTTAATATAATTTTATTTACAATCATTTTAGCCTCATAAACTCAAACTCAGCCCATGTAGATAGTTTGTGTCTGACTGTGTCAGGTGAATCTACAACATTTTTTTAATTCATTAATCCATATTTAAATTAATCCTGAGTAAGTATGACATACAATTACAAGCAAAGAAAAACCTGCCTAAGGCCTCTTTGGCTGTGAAAGATAATATTTCCAAAGATTTCTTGAGCTGTAACTCAATTTCTTCATATAATATATTGCAAGAGATTATCAATAACTAAATATTGCACACTAGTTTGCAGAACATAACAAATGTTAACCACATGTTGCATAGCTTCTTTACTATTGTGGGAAATTCTGTACTGGTAAACCTTTTACAAGAATTAAAATAATTCTGGAATTTCACAGGCTATCTTCATATTCCATGCTATGTTAGGCATGCAATATCTTGGCTGCAAGAAACTGGTTGACTACTAGATGGCAATAAAGTTAACAAAGTTGCTGCCATCTAGTGATTGTGTATATTTTTGTAGCTCCACATATGGTATATGAAATCACTGTCATTTTGAGTTTATGAATATCAAAATTACTCCAAATTCAGAATTGTAGAAATGCTGAATTAGATGACATAGTAGGATTAAGACTTTAATTAAAATCATGTCTGATTGAAGATGAGTGAAATAGCAGTACATGCAGTAATTAATATTCTAAGTAAACAAAGCAGCTTGGAAGATGATTTGAGAAGAGACAAATGACAAAGCTTAAAACTTTTAAATACTGGCTGCTTTCCTACTTCAAATTATCCCAGACTGCCCTGTTATGAAGCTGACATACTTAAACAAACAAACAAACAAACATATGGCTAACTCTTATTTAGACTTCAGAATACTTTATTCATTTCAGTATAGCATGAAAGAAAGGAAGGACATTCACGGTACAAGTTCTCACATGGAAAAAGAGGTCTTGATGTTCTTGAAGGTCTCCTTTTTACATTTATTGCATATGTCTTGACAAATTCAGATAATATGAGTTAAGAACATGAATGTTCTGGGTGCAAACAGTATATTTCTCTTTTGTATAGGGTAGGATTGTGACCATGGTTGTTTCTTGACAGTTCAGGGCAGATCGATTATTCAGTAATGTTCTTGGGGGGGGGGAATCATCTCAAAATCCAGAGAAGGGATTGTGAAGGGATTGGGATTGTAGAAATAATAATGTTATGGAATTATAATCTGCCTGCTCCCTCAACCCCTTTCCCTGCACCCCTTTCCATAAGTCAAAGCAGTTTGGGCTTTGCCTTATATAGACAATTTGCAGAGGTCTGTTCAAAGTAATCTTAGCATCTCAGCCTTTCCCAGGAAGACTTGCATACATCGTTTTAGTTACAAAATTCTTCATCAGGAAGCTCCTTTAGATATAAGGGATTCTCATTCCAGTGGTGGATCACCTGTCAGTTCTCCCTATTGAAAAGCTGCCTTACCAGACTGAGTCAAACTTCCCATCAAACTGACTCTGTTGGCTTTGGCTTTACTGTCTAGGGATGAGCAGGTGCAACTATACCTCTCACTGACTTTGCCTAAAAAAAAAAAAGCTAATGGTGCTTTTACCGGCTTTTCAGTCCTTTGAGCAGAGATCTGTAGTAGATAGAAGAGCCATCCTCTCCATGTGTTGCCTGCTAATGGGAGGAGGAACCTTGTGAAATTGTCAGCCCTGAAGTATATTGGACCAGAAAAATCACCTCTGGCACCATTAGAAAGTCCTTGACATGCAGTGTTACAACACTGATAAAAACTGATCCAGGAAAGTGTGGGAAAGTCTGGCAGATTGATTAGGCCTGGCCTTCTCTCTCTGCCTCCCCTACACATGGTCACCCAGGAATGCTGCTTTGTTGTTTGCACTGAGTGGTTAAAGTCCTTGTGAAGAATGAGTGGCATTCCACAGGGCCCTCACAGAGATGATAAACGAGAGTTGTGTTTGTATGCAAGAGAGAGAATGATTTAAGATGAGGAAGATTTGATAAGATGGCTGTACTTCTGTTTAGTAATTATGCTTGGCTTAACTTGCCAGCTGAGCAAAAGAAGTAAATTAAGGGAGCAAATCTTGCACATGGGAAACAATCTCTTTGAAATACACCTGTATTAAACTAAACATATATTTGATGGTTCCAGATGAACTTCTATTCATTTCATTCTTTTTGCCATAAAATATCACAATGAATCTAGTGTGAAAATAGTTCTGGCATTATTTTCCACTCCAGTTATCATTGAATAAGGTTGTGTTAAGTCTGCAAAAGATGCATGCAGGTTCTTCATTAACTAAAACTAAATTATGTAATCCGAGAACATTATACCAGCAATTTAAAATATATATTAAACTAGTAATTATTAATAACATCTCAAAATTCACATTTTAAAGAAATGTAAAACTTTTAAATTGGGAAGAAGAAAAGTATCAATTTGTCGCAATAAGATATCTCCTTTGTCTCTAAAGATCTGACAATTGTCAGCATGCTTTAGTGGAAAGAGTGCCAAGCCTGTTTTCAGTCTTTGCTTTCTATATAGCTGGGGAACTTGAAGACAATTATATAATTGCACAATTTCACCTAAGTAGGGTTTCAGTGGACTGTTCTGGCCATTTAAGATTACCTGAAACTTACAGGAACAGGCATGTTTATTTTGTGAATCAGACATACCTTTTATATGATAGTTAATTCAAATTTATATCCAGCCACTGATGCAGAAGAGAATATTGTTGAGTTCTATAATCAATTTTAGTTTGAAATTAACAGAGCATGCAACCAAGATGTGTTGGTTAGAGTTGAAAAATGGAATGCCAATATAGGTCCTGCCAATCAAATAATTGCTTCATTACAAATACATTCTTCAGATAATCAAAATGACATCTGTGTAGATCAACATCATCAGACAGAGCACACAAAAATCAAACTGACTATAACATTAGTGCAAGGAAGTAAAGACCTCTGTTGTAACAGTACAGATATGGCCAGAGGATGAATGTGGCACAGATCACGAACTATTCATGGTCAAGCTAAGGTAGAAGAATAAATAATCCAGTTTCCAAAATATAATCAGGAATTATTTAAAATCCTGAACCTCATTCATGGGGAACCAGTGAACAGAGACCAAGAAACATAAAAAAAACCAAACTGGATGTCAGAGCAGATGGTGAAATTTGCCAAGAATAGGAGAGAAGCCAAAGCCAAAGCCAAAGCAAAAAAAAAAAAGTCAAAATCTCTGGAAGGAATATCAGAGATGTAAGAAGAGCAATTATTTCAATGACATCTGTAAAGACACTGAAGATGGAAATAATATGAAAAAAAATGAGGAAGTCTTCCAAAAGATCTCCAAAGTCAAAAGAAAGTTCCATTGCAAATTGGTATGTTAAAGATTGCCAATGAACAGATAATAATCAATTTGAAGAAGATCAAAGATGGAAGGAGTTAGGGAAGGAGTATACAGAATTTCTCTATTATAGTGATATCAACACTCAAAACACCTTAAAAAATCTCTGCCTGAAAGAGCCTCTGATACTTGAAGGCCATCATAGGGCAAGAAGCCATACTCTGGATGGAACATCTTGAAACTGACAGGCTCCAGGTCAGCAAATGTGTGAAACAAAGCTATATATTTATTTATTCAACCCATATGTTGATTAAAGGAAGCTGTATTGGAATCTGGTCATGATTTTGAAATTGGAGGAAGAAATAACAATAATTTCTGCATGCTGATTCACTATGTAAATTACCTGCAACCTATTGCAATACAAGTCAAGGAACACAGTGAAGAAATAGCGCTACCAGCATCCGGCTTTTATAATTCGCTATAAAAAAACACCAAAGTGATGGATAGCTTCTTTCTTTTAGAATTTAGTATCCATACTAAAAGACCTAGTAGTCAAAAATACAGTAGAGAGTAGCATTTGGTAGGGTAGCAATGAAAGTTATGACACATCTGTACCTACAAAAATTAGCATTGTGCAGACAATGAGTTTTCCTCCGATTAGTTTAGTTTAGTTTAGTTTATTAATATTTCTATACCGCCCTTCTCCCGAAGGACTCAGGGCGGTGTACAGGGCAAGAATAAAACATAAAGTTACAAAAATTAAAAAGTTATTAAATACATGCCCATAAAAAACAATAAATACATTAATAAAACCCCCAATAAAATGATAATAAAACCCCCAGCAATCCCACCCTCAGGCCAGGCCGGCTTGTTCGAACAGGTATGTTTTCAGATCGCGGCGAAAGGAGCGAAGATCCGGCGCCGTCCGCAGCTCAACCGGTAACTGGTTCCATAGCTCCGGAGCGCCCACAGAGAAAGATCTCCCCCTGGGGGCCACCAGTCTACATTCTCTGACCGGTGGCACCCTGAGGAGTCCCTCTCTGTGGGAACGCACAGGGCGGAGGGAAGTTGACGCCGGCTTTGAAGAAACAGCATAGAAGGGGTATTGATCCTTTGGAGCTTTAATTTTGGAGAAGATTCTAGAGAATACTATGGTAGCATGGAAAAAAACCCAAACAAATAGAACAAATCAATTCAGAGTTCTTACTTGAGGCACAAATAATGAGCACAAACGCTTACATTTTGAAAAAGTTTTGCAAAATCCAGCCCTGCTGGATTTAGTCTATAATGCTAGGAAAAATGGAGGGAAAGAAAAGAAGGAGACAACCAATGGCAAGATGGATAAACTTGACTGCAACAATAATGAATATACCATTGAGAGACTTAAGAGGCAAGGCTAAAGATAGATCATCCTGGAGAAAACCCCAAATTTATATATACAATATTTGTGCACGTGTACATTTGTGTGAGAGGAACAGATGGACAAAAGCCTGTGTTTTGAAAAAAAATATATCTTGTATTAATATGTTCGTTTTCTTGAAAAGTGTCTTTGTGACCGTTATCAGTTTTTCTCTATATTTTTTGATCATGCAATTTCTGCCACTATTTGGGATTATTTCTCTTCATCCTCTTCAGTCACATTGGTCTTTATCCAGTAGGGGCAACCCTCCTGATGTTTGCTGATGATACTGCAACATTACACCTGATGTGATGATACTGTGAAAATGGATGACTATAAATAAAACTAGACATCAGCACACATGCACACACAAACAATCTGGTTAAACAGCATTGAAGGCAATTTTGTCTGAGAACAAGGAAGATGGGAAGAAATACTAAATAAATGAAATATTAAAATAAAAGTACCAAATGACTGAACTAATTTCAATTATTCAACTTTTAAAGCAAATACTTAATGACTGAACATTTGATTCAGTCCTTATCCCTAAAATTATCAATCTTGAAGTCAGTTCAATATTGAGTCCTCTAATGAAGTTCAGCTCCTGAAAATTGCATCCAGGCAATTTTCTGGACAATATTATGCCAGGGCATTTTTTTTCACCTTCACAGTTTAGCCCACAACTTTAGAATACTATTAGCTGTTAACCAAAGAGGGAGGTATCAAGATGATGGCATTTGCTTTTTTCTCTTTCTTTTACATTTGTGTCTGTAAATAATGTTTGCACTTTGAAGGTGGGACTCTGTCTTTCTTTCTTGCCATACTGTATATTCTCATTAGAAAGTTGATTGCACACTTGGCATCTTGAAATTACTTGGCATCAATTAATGAAACATTTTGCAAGCTTCAAATGTGCTCCTTTATATTACACCTTTTTAAAAAAAAATTATCTGGCAAATGTTTCCTAAACTTTTTTTAGATAGCTTAAGTCAACTATAGACAGCCTATATCTTCTGGATATTCCAGGCAGATTCTCATTTTTATTCAAAATCGGCTTAACAGATGTGGAACTTTTCAGTGAAACAACTGTTAGATGAAAATTTAGTTCCAAGGAAGTCTTGAATTAATGTAAAAATGTACATTGGCTTTTATTTATTAGTTCTTATATTAAAGAAAACCTAAGAAACATT
This sequence comes from Vipera ursinii, assembly GCF_947247035.1. Taxonomy (NCBI): domain Eukaryota; kingdom Metazoa; phylum Chordata; class Lepidosauria; order Squamata; family Viperidae; genus Vipera; species Vipera ursinii. Next base: position 131,192,539 of record NC_139513.1, read on the forward strand.
GTTCTCACAGCTGTTTCAGACTGTATACCCAAATTGGTTTAAAGCCATTACAAATCTAAGATTTACTATATGATCTGATAGGCACAAGACTTTACTTTCTAAACTATCTCTTTGCTTCTCCATTGCTGGGATATGGCAGTAATGGGGCCATTCATTGGGTACAGCTACAGCCATTTTTTGAAATAGTGATCCAGTATTGAAATGGGTATTTATGAGAATAAGCTCCAAGTCCTCAAGAAAAGATCAGGCTCTAATTCTCCTTTTGTTCCCTGGGATTCGAACAAAAAGGAAAAATGCAATGGCCTCCCTATTATACAGACATTTTTGTTGGGTAACAATAGCACAATTGTTATTTGTAGTTATCTTGTAGTAAAATTGGTAAATTGAAAAGAATCGAGAAGAGGATTAGAAGATTGATAAATGTTCTATCATATACAAATGTTTTAATTAGGGTACATTTATTTTTGAGAGATAGAGATAAATTATTGTAAAGGCCTTAGGACAGGATGGGAATTGGAGAGTTAAAACATTCCCACTTCACTTGCATCACAACCTTGATGCAACTTCTTGATTAGATATTTCCACAGTCTAGTGAAGAGTGTTTGGGCTTGAAGTACTATTGACACTTGTTTAGCTCTGGGTAAAATTTAAACAACACTTATCACAATTGTGACACTTCTGGAAGGCCACACTGGTTTAATAGTTCATTTCATACCACCTCCTACTTTGAATTTTGCTTCTGTCTATCTATTTAGACCTTGAAGAAGAAAAGGGAACAGGGAAGCTTTATCTGGGTTAGCTGATAATTTGCTGCAGCAGGCCAGTTTCTCTGAGTGTATTTACTACCTTCACTTTCTACAAGTATTTAATCTCAATTTCCCTCCCCAGTCAGTCCAAATCAGTTGGAAACTGCCATTATCTTTATGGTTGCTAGGCTAAAAATGTAGGGAACATGCTGAAATCATCATAACACAACTTGTTAATTAAAAACACTTGAAATTGCTGATCAAGAGGCAAAGCAATCGTGATGGAAAATTGGCTAGGCAAGAGTGCACTCCTTCCACCTCTTCATCTTGTGTGGAATTCAGGTTCCTTGGATCCCAGTGTGAAGAACGCCCCCCCCCAAATGTTAGAGAAATAAACTTATTCCTATGTGCTTCGGTAGCAAAGCAAGATTAAATGAGCTCCCTTGCAAATCACCTCCTTTTATTTAAATAGCTACTGTAGCCGAAGGAAATAAGACTGCTAGGTTGTACTCTCAAGCAAATATTTAAGACATATTTGTCTTTAACTTGCCTGAAGTCAATGAGATGCAATTTGCTTAATTCAGGGGTAGGTAACATACATAAATCACCACACAAAATTGTTGGCAGAGTCCTACGAATAAACCTTTCAAGCTTCCCAAATGGCATGATGCCATCTTTGAACCGTATGTGTTTATTCAGTGAGTGATATATAATATAGACAGAGCATCAGTGTGTTTTCCTGTTATAAACTCTCACTAAATAGTGTTGAACTAATTGAATTTTATGCCTCGGCTAGTATGATGATAATAAAATGGGTAATGGAACATAACTGCAGCACCTTGAAAGCTGGTGTTAGGATGGCTGAGAAATTAAAGGCACCTTTAGATACAGTAGCCTTTTTATCTGACATCTGATATGCAGAGATACCCACTCTATTAAAAGTGGAGGGAATAATATCCTGTATTTATACACTGGAATAAACATAGCACCTAGGTTGGGTGTTTTTGATTTAAATTAGGTTAAACAAAACCAGTGAAGAATCTAAATAGCAGGCACTCCAACACAGAGGGGGGAACTGGTGAAGGATGAGCTAGCTATTCAATCAGATCATTTAGTGAGAAAATAAGAAAGCAACAGCAGCTCTCCTCTTTTGTACCTCATTCTAAGACATACAGTATATCAATAAAAATACTTCCTAACAAACCTTTCAGTCTTTGGAGATGATCATTTTATTAATTCTTTTTTCCACTAATGCTCTCTTGGCTGGGGAACTCTTGAGAGTTGAAGCCTGCACCTCTTCAAGTGTCAAGATTAAATAACACTGCTCTGAAGTTTAAATGAAGAGATATTAAAGGTTATTACTGTATTCTCTCAGACTAAAACAGCATTTAAAAACTTCAGCAACTTGAAGAGGCTTGGCATTAAATTTCCATAGTTCCCCAGCCACGGTACCCAAAACTGAAGTCTACACATCATAAATTTGTCAAATTTTAAATTTAAGGTTGCATTTTAGCTAAAGGTCTCAAGCTATTTTATTTACTAGCTAAACCTATGTGGCCAGGAATAAGCACCCCCAAATTCAATTGGGACTTAGCTCCGTTATTAAGTTTCGGTTACACAAACTGCATACAATATAACCTATATTTATTAAATCTGATATTTAAAAAAATCTAATATTGCTCTTTCAGGTCACAGTTTGTGTAGCTGGATTCTAGTTCTTTTTGTACATTCTTAATAATGCCTGGAGAACATGCTTGAATCCTTATTGATGATTTGCATATAAGTAAAGTTACTTGATTTCTTTCTATGTAGACCGAAATAGGCCAACTAATGCAATACGTACTTGCTTGATATGCAATTCAAAGACACCTTTGTGCAATTTTCAAGGGACGTACATTTTGACTGAATGTAATTCTGTGAATAGGACTGTGGTTTTCCTACTCTTGACCTGTAAAATTTCATCAAGATTGGAAAGTCAACTTGACATATTGCATATAACATAGGAGATCCTATCTTTTATAATAATTCCTGATCATGCAGAGGGCAGAGAGGGTGGCCTTGAAGGGCAGTGGGGATAAGCATGGCTTAAGTCCATTCCAAGAAACTATTTTTTTAAAAAATGCCTCAGACAGGCCGCTCCCTAATGCACATAAAGATAAAGTGAGGAAAAAAAGGAAATATATGCAGACTGCAAGATTCTGTTATTATAGCTATTCTAATAAAAGTGTTTAAGATTTATATGGCATTTGTTTCTTAGTCTGATTTACCCTATCCTATAGGGTCACAGAGTGAACACCTGTTACTCGTCCCAGCTTCTGCCAACCTAGCAGTTTAAAAGGATGTAAAAATGCAAGTAGAAAAAATAGGGACCACCACTATGGTGGGAAGGTAACAGCGTTCTGTGTGCCTTTGGTGTCTAGTCATGCCGGCCACATGACCACAGAGACGTCCTCAGACAAGTGCTGGCTCTTCGGCTTTGAAACGGAGATGAGCACCGGCCCCTAGAGTTGGAAACAACTAGCACGCATGTGTGGGGCAACCTTTACCTTTACCTATAGGGTCGGCACAGAGGTAGCTGCTTATGTGTATCCAGCAAGTAAGTGTGTAGATTTTATCAAAGTTTTTTAATGAGTCTATGGCAACCAAAAGCATAGACAATGATTTGTCAAAAATTTCACAGAAAAAATGAGTAAAAAAACCCCTTAAAATTGGTAAGATAAAATGTATTTATCTGATCATTTATCCATTTCTGTATCAGGAAATCTAGGAAGATAAAAATGCTGCATAAAAATATCTCTAAAATAAATAATCCTTACCTGCTATGTGATAAAGTGAGATGTTTGAACTAGAATAATTTGAATTTTGGAACTGGAATTAATTATTGGTTTTTTTAATAGGGAAATATTTAGTGTGACTGACTTAGAGTTATATACATTATATTTAGCACTTTGTTTTGTAATTGTGAATAGAATAATCTTTCTGCAAGGATTTAGAAACCATTTTCTAAATTTGCTTATTTACTTCTGGATATGTTTAAAAAGTGGGTTTAGCCAAAATATTTTTGTTTGTCTTTTTTTTTTAGGAATTAATCTGGGAATTTATAAGGCAGTTACTTTGCTGATCAATAGCATTCAAAACAGATTGTACCTGAAAGCCTAAAAAAATAAACCTATTTTAAGAAGCCATTAATGAGATAGTCATAAATGGTTTGGAAAATATGTATCAGCTTCTCTGAGTGAAAGCACCAGCGCAAGAGAGTGCAAAATCTCTGCGCAGGGGAAGTTGTTGATGTCAAAAAGATTTTAATAACCCTGAAGTGTAATTAACAAGTGTGGTTCTCTGTCATCGTACATTGTCCCCTCCTTGGATAGCTCTAATTATGTTTCGTGCCTTCTCTTTCAACTCACCTTATCTTCTCTTCTGATCCCTTTTGGATGGAGGAAGGGTCAGAAGTTCTCTGAAGGCTCTTTGTTTTTCTCACTCAGGTATTAAATTGATGGCACAACAATCTTGCAGTCTATTTGGCTTGCTTTTCTGGTCGATCTAAATGTAGGCCTTGTATTACCTCCTTCTCTCCTCCCTCCCTCCCCCCAGCTCACCCGTTCTTCCACCCAGTGTAAATCTTATGCTGGGCACCCAAAGAATGGGCTGGAGGAATGTGCTAGAACAGAGACAAATTGTTCAAACTCTGCAAAGAAGGAAAAAGAAAAGAGGAGGGGAGGCGGATCAAGGGGACAGCTGGGAAAAGAAGAAAAGCATCCCTTGTCAGTTGAGGTCCTTTGGAGATATGTGGAGAATAGCAAAGTTCATGCTTTTTTTTATTAAAAAAAAAGCCGGTTGGGGGTGGAGGGAACCTCCCTTCAACAGGAGCATAGCTTTGCCTGCACAGTGGCCTGCTCAGAAAGGTGACATTTGAGAGAACAATTGCCGGGCTGTTCCTCCATGTCTGCTGCTATGAAAGAGGCTTAAGAAAAGGTGTCCTTGGACTAGTGTTAATAGTCATCTTCATCATTCCTTCCTTCATGTGCTTTCTAGCAAACACGGACTTATGAAATAGGGGCACCCGGCTCATAAACAAAGCACTATAAAAGATAGATGGTGGGACTCACCAGACTCATTTCCCTGCTGCTAGCACTGCAGCAACAGCCTGCTGACCCCAATGTGGCTGCTTCCTTCCCTCAGATCCTGACCTGGTTGGGCTTGACGACCTCACCCCTCCACCATTTCCAGGATTAGGGCTTTGTGAATCTCAAGGGTTGTTTCCCCCCCTCTTTTTCTTAGAAAAGAATTTGATTGAATGAATAGAGGATGTTTGATAAGGGTTATGCCAGAGTTTGCTTTGGAATAAGATTTTCTTTTTTTTTTGTTTTACTGTTTTTGCATTGTTTCAGCATCCTTCTTTCAAGAGCTGTCATCCTTGGCCTGTGGAAAGTATGTGTTGATGTATTGGCCAAGCAAGTTGTAGCAAAGGCCTACTTAGTGCCACGTAGGTTGCGTGGACCACAGTTTGCCTTTAGGAAAAGTCTGTCTATGACAAGAAGAAACCAAGTTGGTCTTATCCCAAGAATGGACAAGATTCCTGCCTCTAGAAATGGGCCATGATTCACTCCACTGAAAAGGCTGGAAATCAGAAACCATGGTGTGTATTCTTCTTTAAAGAACTCAGCATGTTGGTGAAAAACAATGCATTTTTGCTTTGTTCTGGGCATCTGAAAAATATCTCTTATTTTTTCTTCAGATCCACACTTATGCTGACATTAATGTACCTAAAGGTAAGAAGAAACAATGGCTTAACAGCAAACAAAGGGCTGCTCTTTTGTCTTGCCTTCTGAAGAGTTTTGCTTTAAATGAGTTTTTGAATTCAACTTTTGAAATAGTCCTTTGCCCTAGGCAAATTATTGTTGGATACTGCTGAATGAACGTTACAGAGAGTATTAGGTATACTTTGAGGCTGGTATTTTTCCTGCCATTTTTTGGTTGATGTCTTTTGACTTCTATGAAGTAAACAAGTGACAAATACAGTCAAAGGTACCTTAATACTTAATACCTTATAGAAAGGTTGGTTGTTGTGAGTTTTAGACATTGAATAGCTTTCTATCTGCAAATTTGGGTGTAAGATGGTAAAAACTGAAAGAGTAGAAAATACAGCATCCTACTCGTCTGTCTGTCTGTCTGTCTGTCTGTCTGTCTGTCTGTCTGTCTCTCTCTCTCTCTCTCTCTCTCTCTCTCTCTCTCTATCTCTCTCTATCTATCTATCTCTCTATCTATCTATCCTAGGTATATATTGGTTCAAATGTTTGGTGGGAATTTTAACAAAGTTTTCCCCCAAGTTCCAGCTTGCTTAGTTAGTTAGTCTATCTTTTGGTGTCCTTTGGAGAATATGGAGAATAGCCAAATACTTTTGGATGGTTCTGAGATTGAATCCTTTGTTCCAAAGCTGTTGACTGTGTTATATTGCATAATCTACTTCTACTCACAATTGTTTATTACCAAATGTCTTGAAAGCAGTTGAACATGCAAACTGGAAATCTGCTGTTATTTTTTTATTCCTAATTAAATTCCATTATCCTGTAATTCTTTCAAAGCAATCTTTTTTTTTCATTCATTGTAGTGCTTGAGATGTTGCATAACATTTTAAGAATCAGAAAATGTATTCCAGAGCTCTGCTATTCAAGACTGAAGGATCCCCCCCCCTCCCTTCTTCTTTTTGGAATTGAGGCCAATAGAACAACAAAAGTGACAGAAGTGAATTGTCTGGTTTTAGGTTAGGGGTATCATGCCACCTGTGATATTTAATGCCTTAATATAAAGAACTTGACTTATCTGCAAGTTTAAAAAAAAGTACTTGCTTGTCTTAGCTATGTTAGGTATGCTATCTGATGATATTTTGCCGTGTAACAAAAGAATATTAGGATAAATAACCAAGCTTCCTCAAATTGTTATTTCAGATTGCTTTTCAATTCATGCATGGAATTTTGACTCAGGATAGCAATTTTGCCATCCTTAGATTGAAAGCAAAGACTTTTTATGTCCAAGCCAGTTAGGAAATATAAAAGAGGAAAATGTCCTCATTCCTTTATTTATGTTGAGAGGAGAGGGTATTGATCCATTTTGGTAAAATCAATCAGAAATCTTATAAATAATGTCCACTTTTTAACTATGATTTATAATAGGATTTAATGAATAAATATATTCTAGTCCTGAGTTTCCTGTCTATGGTTCACTGCTTTAAGATCTTCATATTGAAGTCACCCTATCTGATCCTTACTGTAATTTGCAGAAGAGGAAAGACATTAAAGTAAATGAACAATACACCATTCTTTTAAATCATCAGCAATTGCTTTTGCAAAATGCCAGGGTCTGAAGAAATCAAGAATGGGCAAAAACTAGTTCATTAACAAAGGTTTCATTAACAACACAGAAACCTATGTGGCAGTTGGGTTTGCTTGAGGGGATGAATAGCGATGGTGGTATTTGAAACCTGTAGTTACAGATGTTGCCAAGAATTCTAATAATGTTCCCCATGGAGTGTTTGTTTGTTTTATGTGATAATGGAAGGAATATGAATTTGAGTTCTATTATAAGTCATTTCAAGAAGTATCCATAAATGAAAGAGAATGATCTTGGACATTACAAATGGATTTCACTGGATTGAGGTAGAAGATAGACAGCTTCATGTTGCATGATACATCTTTGCTTAGCATAGCAATTACCATATTGGCTAGGGCTCATAAGAACTGTCATTCAAAATATTTGGAAGGATCCAGATGAGGAAAGGCTGATATGGAGCAATGATTTGTAAACCACAATGAGCCTTGAACTACACCATTCCACTTTTCTCTTCTTTCTAAGAGCCCAAGAGTGGCCCGTGGAAACATTTATTTAGGCTGTTAGTCATCTTAGATTTCCTCTGTTGTAACAACCCAAATTATTGCTAATATTAATCACAGCCTGAAGATGTTTTAATATGAGATTACTTTAAAAAATAACTGCTAATAGCTTGTTTGTACTATGGCAATATTTGAAAAGGTTTGCAGGCATATTTGCTTCTCTTGAGGGGATCAATTCTGCCTGGTTTCTGAATAGATGGAAGGCATTTTATACAATAGCATATGAATGTCTCTTTTCCAGGTTATGATTTTCATTTCATTTATAAAAAGGCAACATTTAAAATTACAAGGCACAGAATTGCTGATTTTATTTGCTAGCAATTTGGTATGGGTACTAGTAAGACAACAATTTAGATTTATAGAATGGATTACATATATATCCAAAGGTGAGGAAGACTTGTGTTAGAACTGCATCTCGGCGATACAGTATTTACCTCAGTTAATAAGTTAACAGATCATGTGCAATATTTAAAAATAAGAAAATAAATGGCTGTTTTCCAATATGACAAGAAGAAAAATAACTAAAAACTGAAGAACTCACCTATCTAGATTTTTATATTCTACAGCCTTTTCCATTTAGAAAAAATCAGACTCAACAGGAAGGTGGAACTAAGAGAATGCGAGCCAAAGATTCACTATCTCACAAGTTATTTTCGCATGTGTATCTAACCATGGAACACTCTTTTTTCCCACCCTGTCCCCATAGAGTGCCTTCATCTTGTTCCCAGCCCATGAATAACACTCATTGTTTCATGCACACCTTATTCTAACATTGTCCAAGGGTAGCCTCAAGTTATATGCAATCTACTATATCTTATTACCCATCAATTTGGATAGGAGTCAGGTGATCACAGTGACTTGAAATGGAGGCAGGAGAAGGGTTTAAATGGAAAAAAAATAAAAATCCTGCTAGTATCATGTTCTGCTGGCTCAGAATGGAAGGGGGTACACTCCAACCCAGTCAGGAAACACCCTTAGTCTAATAAATATTTGATGAAGGGGAATTAAAAAATAGCAAATAACCAGTCATTCAAGGCCTACTTGAATGATATCTTTATGGAGCAGAGAAAGTAACTTTGCTATTTCAAAGCTAAATCCCAGTAAAATTGAGCCTGCTCCTAGAAACAAGGATGTGATACTACATCCTTGGAACATTTAATTGTGTTTTTTTTCTCATGAGTGAAATATAAGTGACAAGATTGTGGGTTTTTTGTACAGCTAAGGCTCATTATAGGGATATAAAATATTGTTTTTTGTTTTAGCTTAAATATAGACCAATGAGTCCATGTGACCAAAAGGCACACTGGTCTGAAAGCAGACTTGCTTTCCTTGGTCTGATTCTTGATTGCAGAAAAGACCCAGATACCTAATTGTAAATTCATGATGTGCATCTGGATGTATATCCCTGGCAACATCCACTTGTGGAAGACGTCCAATTGCTATCAAGCTTTAGAACATAAATTTAAGTCTTGCTAGTTTTGACTAGGTCCACTAATCTATATTATTCATGCAATTTATAGGCTCCAAGCTGGCTTCTAGTGCTATAATTTGGGCACTTCAACCCTGTGTAGCCAAATGTTAACCAATTTAGCCAAGAGTTAATAGCCTTCTTTTTATCTATTAAATGGATGAATTCCTTTTGGTTCACTGGTTGTCTCTGTATTTTTCTTAAATGTCACAGAGTTGTTGGAGAAAGGATATTGTTTTTGATGGTCAGTGGAGGGCTTAACTCAGATAGTGTTGTTCATTTTGTGAAGCAAGCTTCCTCAACTCCAGCAGAGAATGTGTGTGCGTGGGAGAGAGTGCAAGAGGAGAGAACTACATGACAGAAATGGAGCATGCATGGAAAGAGCAGGTAGGTGATAGTCTAAGCTAACCGAGTTCGTTTTTCTGCTCTCTTTAGATTAGATTTTACTCAGCAGGGTGAACTGTTAATTAGAGCTACCCATGTCTGCAGCTGCAGGCCTGTCCTTCAGACCCTTGCACTGCCTTCTAAAATTTCATGAGGGACGTTGTCATACCTTGTTTCCTGAGCTCTAATATCAGAGTAGCGAGCTCTGATTTCAGGGGGGGGGGAGAAAGGAAAATTCATGTAATTTAATGATCTTTATTAGATTCTGAGTAAAAGAAGAGGGCATATTGGAGAGATCTTCTACCCGAGCTTTGACTTTTCCAGTGGCCCTGAAGAACATCTGATAGCTCCATCTTGATAAGAAGACCAGCTTGTAAAACTAAATGTTGTATTTGTAGTAAATAGGCATTTGGTATAATTTAATAGATTCAGTCTCTTCTCTTATTTTTCTTGTCATGGCCTAAATGAGGCTTCTGGAAATGGATATATACATCATGTATTTATTAATGCCCAGCTGTGATTTGAATGTTTGGACCTTTGACTGTTTGACATGCAACTCTCAGTGGCCCAACTTCACGAGCAGATGGCTGCAGAAAGGTGATACAGATTTGTGTGTGTGTGTGTGTGTGTGTGTTTTAAAATAACTCTTTTTAGCTTGGAGTAAGCTTATCTTATCCCTGAATGAATGTAAGGTGAAGAGGAACACATATATTTTACTCAGTTGTAATCTGCTGATTTCAGAGGCAATGTTTCGGTTTCATGATTGCAAAAGACAAAATATTTAGTATCATTTAATGATTCTGAAGATCATATTGTGAGCTTTCGCCTATGATTTTGAAACAAAAAGAAGCCTAGATATACTATGCCAGGTTGTTGTTTTAAGTTATTGTAAAACATTTTGATTTCTCAGCAATTAAAAACATGAGCACAGAATCATTCAAATGATTCCCTCTAAATCTGTTTTGCTTCTCAAATGAACATTTGAGTTAGCCTTAAACAACAACTCTATTTTTAATATTTACCCAATATTATTCAAATATCTATTTTATGTAAAGATTATTGCTATACTTATTTTAAGGCTACCCAAGCATAATTATGTTCCTTATTATCTTGCCATGATTATTTTAACACACAGTGTTGGTCTCAACAATATGTAAAAAAAAAACTAGAGAGTCCCTCTGCCCCCCTCCCCATTTATACTAAAAGATAAATATGAAGGCTTCCATACTAAAGTAATTTATAATGCTTTCAGAAGTAACCTCCTTGAAATGAAGAGTTTATCTTTATTTTTAAGGCCAAAATTACTCTTAGAACTGGCTTTATTTCCATAAAACATTTGCACATTTAGACTTGGTGATGAAATGGTATTTTGCTGTTTAGACAGAATGCAAGTTAAGTGTTAACTAGCCAAATGCTTCATAAAGAAGGCAGCAAAAACTAACTGAATTTGGAGGAGAGAGAAGAGAAGGACAGAAGGAAGTGGTATTTATTTATGTATTTATTTAATTTATATAGCTGTCCATCTCACATATGTCACTCTGGGTGGCTTATGTATGTGTTTATATGATGGAGTTTTTGGTTTTTTATTATTTTTATTTTATTTTTATTTTTTTAATTTTAATTCCATTTATATCCCGCCCTTCTCTGAAGACTCAGGGCGGCTTACAAGCTTAGCAGTAGCCTTCATTCTATGTATATGCCTGCTTATTAGGGCTTTCACACACACACCCCTAAGTGGCATTATTACAAAGTCAGCTTAATTGCCCCCAACAATCTGGGTCCTCATTTTACCTACCTCGGAAGGATGGAAGGCTGAATCAACTTTGAGCCTGGTGGGATGTGAACCTGCACTAATTGCAGGCAGCTGGTGTTACTTAAGGAGGCATTAGCCCACTGCTCCACCAAGGCTCTTATAAAATTATAAAATTTTATTAATTGTACATTTAAAAACAAAAGTGGACATGATTCAACTTCCCTGGCTACAACGCTATTATTGGTATTACCTTATGTTACAGAAAGAAAAAACAGAAACTTAAAATACATTCTATGTCAGGACAAAGTACAACAAACTGTACATATAGCATCTGTAAATTTTTTGGTAAACTGTCGTCCATGTTATATTCACATATCTTTCAGTTGTGTCCTGATATAGGTGCTAATAAGAAGTCCTTACTTTATCAACTAATCAAACAATAGTCATCTCAGCGATTCTCCTTATCTCTAACCAATCGTGCAAATTTTGCCAAATTTCATAATACTCTGTTTCAGTTTTATTTTTAATCTCTAGGGTTAACCTGTCCATTTTGGCGCAGGATAAAATTTTATCTATTATTTCTTCTTCAGTGGGGGTTTTCTTTCTTTTCCATTTTTGGGCATATGCCAATCTTGCTGTGGTTAAAATATGCAATAATAAATAGAAAGATGCTTTGCTGAGTTTATCATTAATAATCCCTTATAAGAAGGTTTCTGGTTTTAAATCAATTTTTTGTAGTAATATTTCTTCCAACCAATTTTTAATCTGTTGCCAAAAATTTTGCGCTTTTGAACATTCCCACCACATGTGATAGTAACTGCCTGGGAGCCTTCTGCATTTCCAGAACTTTGGTGAGATTTTTTTATCTATTTTTGCTAGCCTTGTAGGGGGAAGGTGCCATCTATAAAACATCTTGTACAGATTTTCCTTATAGGAGGTGGCTAGCGTTAACCTCCTGTTTCTATCCCATAGTAGTTGCCAATTATCTAGGTCAATACTGTAACCAAAATTTTTACTCCAGGTTAACATTGTTTCTTTTACCTGTTCTTCTAACAAATCTTGTTCTAATAGATATTGATATACCTTTTTATCATTTGGTCTTCTGTTCTCAGAAGGATTTTATCTAATTGTGTATGCTCTAATTTTATCCCGGGTTCTTTTTTGTCTTTTCTGTATCGTGATTGTATTTGTAAGTATGCCCACCATTCCAACTCTATACCGTCTTCTAATAGTCTTTTTCTTGTTTTCAGGTCTCCATTCTCGTCTAAGATATCTTTATATGTGATTACTCTTCCTAAATTTATGAATTTGAGGTGCATGAATATCTCTAATATGGATAGCCAATTGGGGATTTCTATATAATTAAATTTTGTAATTTTTATTCACACGTCTAATAGTGCCCGTCTAATATGATGATTATGGAAGTACTGATGAGCCTTATATTTTCTGTCCCACATTATAGCATGCCACCCTATTTGCATGTCATGACCTTCTAATGCTAGTAGTCTTCTGTTCTGTTCCCCCCTCCCAAGGTACAAACAGACAGACAAGCAAGCACGATTCACAAGGGTTAAGTCTTTATGCTGTAGTAATTGCTTTCTGATAAAGCCTTGGCAGCAAGATACCCACAGTCAGCCAAAAATAAATGAGATAACTGCCAAACAATTAATCCAAGTAACAATCCAAAAACAGAAGTGAATAAGCGTTGTCAAGAATCCAGACCAGAGTTTCAAAGACGTGACCAGAAGTTGTTAGAATTATTGTTCGTCACAAAGTTCTGAGAGCAGCCACACCCCCTTTTATACCTTGTGGGGTGTGGCTCAGTGACTCAGCTAATCCCTGGCCCTCCTACTCTTCCTACGCTGCTGTAAACGCTTGGCCCTGCATCTTTCTTGGGGGTCTAGCCATGATTCATTTTTGCTAGCCTGTATCTGCTGCAGCTGCTCGGGCTCCGTCCCACCCTGGCTAATTACAGACTGCTCCTGTCGGCCTTCAGATGGAGATGGAGGCCTTGCCAGAGAGGAGGGCCCTGGAGAGGGAGGCCTTGCCAGAAGGGAGGGCCCCAGAGAGGGAAGCCCCACCAGTTCCTCCCCATCATCCTCAGAGTCCTCTTCCTCGGGTAGGACAGGCTCGGGGGTCGGGGCCACGACATCTTCTGTTCCTTAAGTGTATCCAATCCTTTATCCATACCGATGTTGCTGCTTGATAATATTTTTCCCAATTCGGAAGGCCGAGCCCTCCTCTTTTCTTTGCATCCTGTAATAATTTTAATTTAATTCTCGGTTTTCTACCTTGCCAGATAAATTTGAATGTAATTCTGTTTAAATTTTCAAAAAAATCCTAACCTAATTTAATTGGTACACATTGGAATAAAAAGAGTAATTTGGGAAGTATATTCATCTTGATTGTCACTATTCTCCCCATAAAGGAGAGCTGCAAGTTTTTCCATCTGTCTAAGTCTGCTGTAATTTGATCTATTAATTTGTCATAATTTTCTCTTTTGAGTGTAATACATCTTGCCGACAGTTGGATCTCCAAGTACCTTACTCTTTTAGATGTCTGGATATTAATTTTTTCTACTAATTCAGTTTCTTGTAAATTGGACATATTTTTAACTAACATTTTATTTTTTCTTTATTAATCTTCAATTCTGCAACATCTCCATAATTTTCCAGCACCTGTAATAATCTTGTTCCAGATTCTAAGGGGTCTTCCAAAATTAAAACTAAATCGTCTGCATAAGCCTGTAATTTAAATTTCTCTTTTCTGATTTCTAATCCTTTAATCACCTTATCTTTTTGGATTATTCTTGTGAGTGCTTCTAAAGAAAGAATAAATAATAGAGGAGATAGTGGGCAGCCTTGTCTCATGCCTTTTTGTATTTGAATGCTATTTGTTAATTCTCCATTTGTGATTACTTTTGCTTCTTGTTTGGAATAGATTGCTTTAAACATATTTATAAATTTTCCCCCTAATTCCATCTGTTTGAGTTGAGTCAACATAAAATTCCATTTGACATTATCAAACGCTTTCTGAGCATCAACAAAAATCAATGCCATTTGTTTTTCGCTGTGTAATTCATAATATTCTAAAATGTCTAGTATGATCCTGACATTATGTCTAATTTGTCTTTTAGGCAAGAAGCCGTTTTGGTCAGTATGGATAAATTCAGTTAAATATCTTTTTAATCTTTCTGCCATTATAGTCATGAAAATCTTATAATCAGTGTTCAGGTCAAATCAGAGTTTTCTTTAGGAATTAGTGAGATGATTGCTTCTTTCCATGAGTTTGGGGTTTTTGCTATGTTTATTACTTTTTTGTTTTATAATTGCTTCTATAATTTCCTGGACTGTTATATCTTTATTTAATATATTTTGAAATTCTTCTGGAACCTTCGGTAAGTCTGCTTTCATAACATATTGTGATATTCTTTCCTCAGTAATCTTTTCATCCTCTTTATAAAGATACCATATCCCCTGCTTGATTACATAATTTATTAATCCATCTTTTATCTTTTTGTTTTTTCAATGTATAGGCCAACCATCTCCCGGGTTTATTTGCCTGTTCAAAAAAAAATGTCTAATGCTTTTTATTTTTTGTGCCATTTCTCCCTTTTTTATAACATTCAATTTATGCTTATTTAAATCTAGCTGTTGTTTTAGATCTCTACATTGTGGGTTTTTTTGTAGTTCTAATTCTAATTTTTTGTGTTCTTCCTCTAAACTTTTTCAATATTGCCTTTTCTTTTTATATTCATTGGCCATGTACACAATTGCAGTTCCTCTCATAACAGCCTTGGCCGTGTCCCATAAATTTTGAGTGCTAGTCTCCTCTTTCTTATTTGTCTGGAAGAATGTCCGCATTTGTTCCTCCATCTAATGCTTAAATTCTGTTTGGTTTAGGATTGCTTTTTTTAGAGTCCACCTCCTTGTTGTTGTCTTCTGTTCTTTCCATTTAATTATAATGGGATTATGGTCTGCCCAAGTAGTAATGTCTATTACTATGTCATCAATATCTGACTTTAATTCTTTCATTGTCCAGACCATATCAATTCTGGGCCACGATTGATGCCGCCCTGAATAGTATGCAAACTGCTTTTCATTCAGTTTTCTCTCCCTCCAACTATCTTGAATATTTAATTCTTCTGCCATTTTAAAAAAAGTACCGGGTAATATTCTCCTGGTTCGTTTCCTTACTTCCTCACTCTTATAATCTAATTCTCTGTCTATAATTGCATTAAAATTGCCAATTATACAAATGTTCTCATATTCCATATCAGAAATAACCTTTTGCAGTTTCTTATAAAATTGTCTTTGTTTTTCATTAGGGGCATAAATTCCTACCAGGGCGACCTAACAATCAGTATTCTACCTTCCTCATCTCAATAGATTTGTCTTGCTGGGATTCTTTCTTTAACATATATCACAATTCCTCCTTTCTTCTGCTGTGAAAGTGATACAAATTTGATTCCTAACTTAGAATAGTTTAGTAGATCCTGATCTTGAGTCTTTATATGTGTTTCTTGTAGAATTGTTATATCTACGTTTTTCTTACTGAGCTTATTCAAAATTATATTTCTCTTAGCTGGGGAGTTTAGTCCATTTACATTTAATGATAATACTGTTAATATTTCTACATTACTGCCTCTGTTTTGATCTTGTCGCTCTTGTTGGTCTATCTTCCTTGAGTTCTTTGTGTCTACTTTCATCATCATTGTCTTAGTTCATTCTCATTTTTTCTCTTCTCTCCATTTCCCGTTCTTTGCCTTGTGATTCTCGTGTCTTTTTATTATATCTTTCTGTATTGTTCTCTTCTCTTAACTTTCTTTCTTCTAATTCATCTTCATTGCCTAGGTGCTGCTGGAAAAACTCTTCTGCTTTGTCAATCGAATCTAACCTATATCTGCTTTCTTGCCAGGTCACCAGAATCCCTTTTGGCATCAGCCACCTAAAATTGATGTTTTGTCTTATTAATTTTGATGTAATATGTTGGTAGGGCCTTCTCAGGTCTCTTACCCTCCTAGGGACTTGTTTGAGGACAGTTAGTTGTTTACCTCTTTATTCTATTGGGTCGTCCCTTATTCTGTGCAAAATCTCATCCCTAATTGACTTCTTCACAAATCTGATATGTACCTCCTTGGGTACGTAAGTTATTTCTTCTCACGTAGTTTGTGTGGATTCTGTATATTTCATCAATCTCATTTGCCATCTCTTGTTTCCCTGTCCCTAGGGCCCTTGCTAGCAAGTCCGTCATCATTTCTGGGAGGTCCTCCCCCTTCCCTTCTTTCACGGTTTGGAAACATAGGTAATGGTCTGCTTTCTGAGTTTCAAACAGGATGACGGTTTTTTCTAACTCTTTGTTTGCTTGCAAGAGTTTTTCATTCATTTCATCTACTCTTCTTTCCTCTTTATTCATTCTGCCCCCCATTTCTAATAATTTCTGTTCATTTTTCAATATTTGTTGTTGGAAACATTCAAATTTTCCATCCATTGCTCCCATCTTTTCTTTACATTCTCCAGTATCATTCCTTATTTCACCTATTTCTTTTTTTAGATCCTCATGATTTCTCAGCATAACCTCTTGCATGGATTGTAGCATTGCTTGTAGGTCTTTAAGTGAGCCTGCTCTCTCCCATGGCATCATCTCTTCTATGGATCTTTGCCCTGCTGGGCTTAATTCTGCCGATGAGGCTTGGGTCATCTGCCTTCTTCCAGTCCCAACTCTTGTTAGATTTGGGATTCTTGTCATCTTTCTAAATGACATCAACCAACCCTCCCACTTATACACGATCTTTGTCTTTCCCTCCACCACACCTGGAGAATTTATTATTCTTCCAAGGTTATAATCACTAGTGCCTTATATCTTCACAATGCTATATTTTGTTGCTAACACAATATGAAACCTATTACACTAACACTTCTAAAACACAATAATCAATATTAATCAATTTCAAGTGTTTATATTCCATACAGTCCTAATTTATCTATATAAAAAGATGTAACAATAATATAACCATTAAATTACCTCAATATTGTAACCAGTATTCAGTTCTTTAGCAATAAAGACCAGGTTTTACAGTCAATTCAGTTATAAATATTATTATATTCAACAAGGAGACAAGTAAATAAATTTTCTCACCCTCCTTGAGCATTCAAGCTTTTGTTCCTAGTTAGCCTCCTCCAATTCAATCATACAATAGGTTATGTTCAGTTAATTCTTATTGGTCTAAACTCTCACATCAATTACAATTTATCCCTTTTGTTTTAGAAACTTTTTGAAGCAATTAATTCACTTCTTATGTTATGAGTATCACTCTTCCCTCATTTAATGCTAATTGGTCATCAGTTCTTATTCAAGATGTCTGCTCTCAGTTCAGTCCGCACTGTCACTCTTCAAGTTTATTTTGTTTTTTGTTAAACTTCTTCTTGGCGTTGCTGCAAGAGCCAGAAAGAGAAACCACCCTTGGTCACCAGTCCTTGCAGCCTGTGAGTCTGTTACTTTAAGGTCATCTCTTTCCCCCCACCCCTCTCCTTTTCTCCGCTATCTGACAGGGAAATGATGGAGTTGTTAATAATCTAGTACTTTACTAAAATGTAAGTCAATTCTCCTCTGTCTCTAATATTCCAAATATATTCAGTTTTGCTGCATGTTGCATCAGATCTTTTCCACCAGACTTAGAGAGAAGACTCTAGCTTCAGATGAAGAAGTCTGATGCCATTTTAATTGTCAGTCCTTCCCAATTCAGAAACATTATATAGACTGAAACATACATAGGGCAAGGATTGGGAAGGGAGTGGATCCTTGAAGGGTTGTTGATCCACCAGATTTACGTATTTGTTTACTTTTATAAGGTTTATAAGGCTTGCCCAACTCCACCAGTGTAATTGTGGGCAGCTTAGACCCCACCCAATTCTTTCCCATGCTTTCAAATTGAGACAATATTTAATATTGTTCCTCCTTGGGCTAGAGGAACATCAAAGTTTGTAAATGAAATATGCTTCTCATTCAAGCTCCCTCAAGATTAATGTTAGAACAACAGCAAAGAACTCCCAATCTGTAGCTTTGTTTTGCAAGCTTTGGAGTAAGACTGTTGCCCATGGGCAGCGCTGCTGCCTCTCCATTGCTGGAAGCCAATGTACCATCACTTCAGCCATAATCTCATGCAATGTTTTGTCAATTCAAAGGGAAACATATTTACTCTGTTTATTTGTTAGATTTATATCCTCTCTTTTTACTCTATCAAGAGGGTAGGCAGTATGGACCAAATTTCCTTAAACCTCAGATTGCTCACCTCTGTATTAGTACTAAAGTGCCAAATTCAGTCCAAAACGTACACATAGTGTAAGACAACATTAGGAATGCTTTGATTTATGGCTATCATGGTTTTTTTTTTAAAAAGATCTTGGCATGGATATTTTGAGGCAACTATTCTTTCTGTCTCTCAGCTCTCTGGATTCCACTTTAAGAAGCAGCTGAGATAGATACAGGTTGTTTTGACAGTTTGTTTGTCAAGACATAATGAGCAAATCTATAGAACGTACAGAATACAGACAACCAATCTGCACCTGTGTTTCCTGGCCCGTAATTAGATACATGAGTGAACAAATATCTGCCCCGTCCCCAGTAATATACACTGTTTTTTTTAAAGAGAAAAACCTAAAATTAAACAAATGAAATAATTTTTATCTTACTGGCACTATCAAACCACAATTTTCTTCAGAGTTTGAAATGCCTGCCAAAAGTAAGAATGTGTAAGTAAGAAATCCATAGCGACTGGAGTTTTTCCAAGGTAGCAAAGAAATGTAAGATTTCCTTCCTTCCTTCCTTCCTTCCTTCCTTCCTTCCTTCCTTCCTTCCTTCCTTCCTCCATCCCTCCTGCTCCAGCTCCTGCTCCTCCTGCTCCTCCTCCTCCTCAATTCTTTTTTTCTTCATCAATTGCATGAATCAAAATGTGACTTTCAGGACTCAAAGGTATTGTAGAGAGTGGACCACAGTCTAGAAATTAAAGGGCAGAGGGTAGAAATTAAAAACAGAAAGTGCTTTTGCCATCATGTCTTCAGGTACATAAGTTGAGCTGTTATTTATTAAGGCAGGAGCCTCTGCTCTCCTCTGCACATATCCTCAATGTGAAACTGTACCAGAGAGGAAACTTTATCTAGGGGGGGATCTAGCCATTTTGAGCACATTGCCTCTCCCCTTCTTTCTCCCTCCTTCCTGAGAAGGCAAAACCTTCAGGAGGAGGTAAAAAAAAGGAAGAGAGGGAATCCGGGAAGGTCACCTTACAGCGCCCTGGGAGGGTAACCAACCCCATACTAAGGTCTGGGTTGATCTCTCCAGGGTCATTACTGCAAAAGCCTGTGAAAGGTTAGGAAGGAAAAAGCTTTTCGGAAGTCTTTGCCCACTAATTGATTGAGAGGTACGGAAGGAAGTATGTATCCAAAAAAGAAAAAGAAAAGAAAAAAAAGGAGAGAAAACAGGGAGCAAATGAGCCCCCTGCCATTTCGCCCCCCCCCCTTCGCTCTCTGATATTAATAAGCTTGTAACTTTACCTGTAACGGGGCAGAAGGGAAATCAAATCCAACAGGCCCAGGGTTTTTCTTTCATTCTAATGACAAAGCTGAAAGACGTTTCTCCCTTTGGTATAAAAATGAAATGTGAATTTTGCAACAACTATGAAAGATGAAATGAACCCCAGAGATACAGACTTTCTCAGGCAGCCTCCATAGCATCAGCTGGTCAGCTATGGCTTGCACAATAACCTAAGGAAATGATAGTTTCATGAAATTTCATCTTTCTACTGAGCTTAGAGTGATAAAAGAGTCTTTAAAATATGTTATTTTTTTCCACAATAACTGAGGTATCCTGAGGTACATCTGCATTAATTATTAATGTATTAGTTATCCTTATAATTTTTGCTGACTGAATGTTGGCTTGTTCCTTACCTGAATATTTGTCTTAGATAAAACTGCTCATAGTCTGGGGTCTGGCATTATATGTAGAACACAGTTTCCTTTCCAAGCTGTTTTGGTGATCGATGTTTCTGAGGTTATCTATGTACCAAACTTTTTTTCTTTCTTCTTCTTTTAAATAGAATATTTAACAAATGTGAATAAACATAGTATTTTACTTTACATTGCTAGCAGTGTGATAAAAAACAAATATTACTAAAAAAAGAACATTTAGGTAATCAAACGCTTCATGAAGAATCATAGAAATATTTATCTTTTTAAATATAGAATAAAGTCATTCTAATACATGTGGTTGTCAGGTTTTGGACCATAAAGATATCTTCCTGTCACTCCTGAAGATCAGTTCTTTCAGAATTCCCTGATGGAGGGAAGACCGAAGACATATTGCAGACTGAGCAGGGGAGGGCCAAGTGGCAACCATCCAACTTTATACTCTTCTAGTTAACACTCAGAGGCATTTCTTTCAGAAAAGACTTTAATCTGTTCTCTGTTGTCTAAGAGGACAGATGTAGAATAGAGTCTTATATTTCGGAAAGGTAGATAAAAGGTGAATGTTAGAAAAACCTTCTTAGAAATGAGCTAAATGGTAAAACCAGGTAGCAGGATGACAGAACGACAGACTAACATAGACAGAAGGGACCTCTGAGGTCTTCTAAGCCAAACCCCTGTTCAAGCAGGAGATCCTGCTTGATTACTGCTAAGCTTGTAAGCCGCCCTGAGTCTTCGGAGAAGGGCGGGATATAAATGGAATTAAAATAAAAAAATAAAAAATAAATCCTATACCATTCTGGAAAACTGGCTTCTTAAAAACTTCCAGAGATAGAGAAGCTTCTCTCCAGTCAGTGTGCTCAAGAGAAGGATGGATAGTTTCCTCCTTTAAATTTCTCGGAGTCTGCCTCTGTGAAGATCTTACCTGGAAAGTTAATACAACCCAGGTGGCCAGAAAGGCCCAACAGAGACTCCATTTCCTCAGGGTCTTGCGGAAGAACAGGGTAGAACAACGGCTAATGACCCTCTTTTACCGGTCTACTATAGAGAGCGTCCTCTCGTACTGTATTGTGGTGTGGTATGCTGGTCTGACAGCTGCAGATAGGAAAGTATTACAGAGGGTGGTCAGCACAGCACAAGACATTGTGGGCTGTCCCCTGACACCACTGGATGACATTGCCAGGGCTCACTACCTTGAAAGAGTGAGGAAAATTCTCAGGGACAACTCACACCCTGGTCGGTATCTCTTTACTCTCCTACCATTGGGTAGGAGATATAAGAGTATAGCCAGCCATACCAACAGGCTGAAGAACAGCTTTTATCAATGGGCTGTTAGGATCTTGAATGGGAAATAATTTCATAAATTTTATGTACGATTGACTTGCGAGGCTGGTGTGTTGTGCAATTACCTCACATGGTGTAATAAGATGGAGGGTTTGTTGTCACTGTCAGTTGTTGGGGGGGGGCACGAAGGGAGGCTCAGCCAATCTCAATGTATACATGGTTGTACTTTGACAATAAAGGTTCATTCAATCTGGGAAGCTTTTATTTGGATTTCTGCACTGAGCATGAGGTTGGACTTGAAGGTCTAAATGACTCCTTACAATGCTATGATTCTACTTAAAATAATAAATCTGAATGCTTGGCTGAATATCTATGCCCAAACATAGTCTTAAAATAAAACGGTGACATTCCAAGCCACTGTACCCCAAAGATTTATCACTTATATTTAATATATGCTGCCTCTAGTGTTGCAAGATAGAGGAAAATTCTCTCTCAGACTTTTCAGTGTAATCACTAACACCTAGAGCAGTGATGGGATTCAAATATGTGAACAACTGGTTCTCTGTGTGGATGCCGCTTCCGGAAGTCCATTCTGGACCTGGGCAACAAAAAAATTAGCTACCAGTTCTGCTGAAGTTGTGTGAACTGGCTGAATCCCACCACTAATCTAGAGTGAAAACACATCAGAAACCAGTGCTGTTGATGTAAAATCATGTTTATACACTATTAAGGGGTCATGTAGAGAATATTAGAATTTGCAGCAGAGCCACCTTTTTGACACTAAAATGCATCAAGTTGTTGCATGGGTTATTATTATTTTTTTAATCTCCCAATTTTAAGGTGATAAAATGACAAAACAACTAACTGCCTCCTTTAAGCAAGTGGGAAGACATCCACTCTCAGGATGTCACATTATTCACCCCTTGTGATCATGGATTGAATCCCAAGCAGTTTAATCCATAAGTAAAGTCAAAGATTGCTGATCCTTATATTCTGCCTATATCTTCACTATGTAGAAACAGAAAAGAATTGTGTTCTGCTATCAGAGCAGCAGCAAAACAAACAGGACAAATCTTCCTTGTCTAACCCAGAAAATGCCCTCCATTGATTAGAATATAATCCATTTGGATTAAAGTATAATCCATTTAGTGTCTGCCTGCTTAGAGGGCATGCAAAACAGCTAATAAAACATATATCAAAACTTTGATTAGAAGCCATTGAAGTCGTTATTAACTGGTTCAAACTGAGAAACACTGGTTAAAAAGGAAGCCCTTTCCTAAAAACAACAGGAGAAGCAGTTGGTTTGTAGCTTGGGAGTAAAACATAGTTAGAATAAAGTACTAAGGAGGCAGTCTGACGAGTCAAATGTCATCTCATAGAGCACCATCACTGCAGTTATTGCATTTTCAGAAATCAGGAGAGCATCTTAGTGCATCTCCACTTGCTCTTTTATCAGGTCTGTTTTAAACAATTTAAATCACTTTAGCTGTGCATTTCATTTGTGGGTTTCATCCCACCAAGTTTTGGTAATGACAACAATATCATACCTGCCCTCATGTACTTGGATTTCAAGTTTACCATGTACGTTTCACATACTTTGTGTGTCAGTGTGATAGGCATTTGAGTCCTTTTTGACTGACCCTGTGTTTGTTTTCTACATAACCTGTTATGTGGCTGTTATGCAACTTGAAGACCACATGTGATTTCATTCACTGAAAAATGAGTTGGCCAAGTTACTCTGTGTCTGTGTATTCACAAGTTGGGGTATGCATCTGTGAGGCAGCCCCAGATTCTGATTATCAACTGTTGGCTTTCCCACTGTGATGAAGAGCTCAGGAAAATGCTGGTATTTAGTTCTGATCTTGCATTCTAAAGGGCCTTGCAGGGAGCTGGCAATAAATGAAGGAGAAAGTGGAGAGCTGGTGGGAAGACCTAAGTAAACCTTGGTAAAGAGTGTCATGAGGAGGTTAGAAAAATAAATAGATGTCAGATTTCTGTGAACAGAAATTTCAGAGTTGATGCTGTAGTTCTCATTCTTGAGATGTCTCTTTTGAAAACTGCTGAAAGTTTCAGATCATTTGCTATTAGAAGAAATCTGAGTGCTGGCCTTAGTAAAAAAAATAATGATAAGGTAATAGTAATTAAAATTACAGGAGCAGGTAGCAATGACAAAAAATTAAAAGAAAATGTATAGTGCTCAGAATATCAAAAGGTTTGCAAAAAGGAAAAAAATAATAATAATTAAGGGATGAATTCTTAAGTATGACTTCTAGAAAAACCTTATGAAATGGGATAGTGATAGGACTTCTCATTTCAGTTTTATATGAAAATTTTATTTCAACTTGTAATGGAGATAGAAAAAGCTTAAATTTCTATGGCTACTGGCACTTTGCCTAATACATACTGATATTTTCCCCTTAATGAAAATAGATTTCAACTCTTCTATTCTCCTCAACCTCCCAATATCTAATATAAAAAGCATGCTATAAATAGTGCAGTATCTAATATAAAAAGCATGCTATAAATATGTAGGAGATTATTCTTGTCAGATAGATTCTATTCACCTTGCTGTATAATTGCTTCATTAGTTTCCTGCTAGGATTCTAAAAGTATATTACATACTTTGCTTGTCTCTAATGAAGGACACTTACAACCACAATTAAATCTCACAGTGTTTAGTGTCTGGAGAAACCTCTGCATATTGCTAGATGCCCTAATTCCTTGTCATTGCTGAACACATTCTAAATTGCAGGTGCAAAACTAGGGCACCAGAGCTTTTCAGAAACAATGGCCCCTAAAGCAGCGGCCTCCAACCTTTTGGGCATCAGGGACCAGTTCCATGGAGAGAAGTTTTTCCATGGACTGTAGGGGGTGTGTTTTCATGTGCTGCCTGCATCCCACTTTTTGTGGCATGCCGCAGACCGGTGCCAGTCCATGGACTGGGGGTTGGGGATCCCTGCTCTAAAGTATCTTCAAAAGTTGATTGGGTATTGTAATATTCAATGTCTTGTAAGGAAAAAATTGTTAAGTAATGTGGATCATATTAAATGGATTTAATCAATGTAATTATATTAGCCAAAATTTTGTTTTAACTCAATTTTGGTTCTGGCCTTACTTTACTATCACCAGCCAAACGTTGTGTATTCCTGTTATAATGGCAGAAATACATATTTTTCCTTTTCACAGATGAACATCCACTTAGAGCAGGGCTAGGCAACCTTGTCTCTTTTATGACTCATCAACTCCCAGAATTTCTGACACAGTCATGCTGAGGAGAAATGGAGAGATTTCCATACTGAGCCATGCTGGCTCAGGAATTCTGGGAGCTAAAGTCCACGAGTCATAAAAGAGCCAAGGTTGCCTACCCCTGACTTAGACTCTTTAGACTGTTTTCAAGAAGTGATCTTCAAGCCAATGTCTTTAGATTAATGCCTCTGATTTTTTTAAAGACATTAGAAAACAAAGCTGGTCATATTTCAGAACCCTGGGAGTATTATGATGTGAATTCATAAGGGTGTATCCCATTGTGAGCAGGGATCAGACCAACAAAAGGCAAAGGAGTTCTGGTTTTGACTGAGAGCATACAAAGTGAGCTCAACTTAGCATCCATACAAACCACTTGCAAAGAAGCTGAATGAGTTTTGACTGATGTCTAAGCTTGTGGGTCTAGCCATTTGTCAAAACCTGCCCTTGCCCTGATCTAGCCCAGTGGCTGAAGATTATTTTCCTTCTAACTTGAGACCCTTGGTGGAAGGTGGGACAAAGAAAGGTGGGGGAATCCAGATATCCCTGACCTTAAGATGTCCTGTATGCAATAGTGGGATTCAGCCAGTTCGCACCACTTCAGCAGAAACGGTACCTAATTTTTTGTTGCCCAGGCCCAGAATGGACTTCCGGAAACAGCATCTACACAGAAAACCGTTTGTTCACATATTTGAATTCCACCACTGCTTGTGTGCTATACATAAGAACAGTCCCATTTGCCAGTGCAATGCCTATGACATTGGCCTGAGACTGTACAAGAGCCTGGGACTGCAATTCTATTATTTTCCTGGAAATAATCTCTACTGATTGAAGAGGATCTGCTTTTAGGCAAATCTATATTAGACTGGACTGTGAACTTTCACACTCTTAATATACTAATATAGTTAATGTACCACAACTGTGGTATGAAGTGTATCTATATTTGAAATGAAAGCCTTTGGAGTATGTGTTAAATGGGAGATGAGAAGCGATGCTGAAGATGGATGCAGTCACAGCAGCTCAAGTTCAGCAGTGGAGGCAAGCACATCTGAGGCTTAAGATTCAAGGAACTCCTCTTTCACAGAATTCATATTCAATTGCCATAAAAATGCAAAGAAATATATTAAAAGGACATTTGTTTGTGGTTACTTTAAAAAGAAGTGTAACCAGAGATATAGGTGTTTCTGAGCAGAGATCACATGTGGTCTGCAATGTTGCAGACGGATAAATGAATAGATGTCACATTTCGGTCTGCTTTTCCTAAACGATATCCCTGAGTGGTTCATGTGATTGGTGTGAGTTGTTTGTTCCACAATAAATGAATTCATAATTCTAGACAAGGCTATAGAAAAAGTATTATGGAAATCTACACCAGTGTGCCTCTTCTACGCGGATGCTTAAGTGCAGCCACCTACTAGATTTTACAAACAGCAGCTCTCCACAGGCAGAATTTATTTTAAACATATGTTTCTTATTTAAAAATGTTCAGATCAAAAACTTCAATCGTCTGACACCTAAGGTTTGCTGTATATATGAGTGTGCAGTTTGTTTCTGTTAAATGCTGGACCGCATCCATGGAATAATGGATAAAAAGCATTGCTTTCTGTTAAAAAACAAACACACAAACAAACACATCAGTTAAAACAAAAAAAGGGGGAGCAGCAGCAGCAGAAAGCAGCTGGCACTTATTTGATTTCACAACAGGAAACAGATGGAGAGCTAAAAAATCTGAGGGCTTCTCAATTCAACATAGAAGTCTTTGAAGAATGTATCCTCTTATTTTGGAGATTACTTCCCCATGGATTATTGCTGATAAATTAATATACCTTTTCAAGAGGATGTATTATTTTGTGTTACAGGGCTAGAGTGCCCGATCCGAAGCAGAACATCCAGATTCAGTCACAGTTTTGTTCTATGTAGTATTAACCTTGTGAACTGTCAAGCTTCCTCCTTCAGCTATGTATTCAAGATGGACAGTGATTAATATTTATATATATTTATATGTAAGGGTGTAGGTATATACATATGTTGAATATAGCATGTTTATATGTGTGTTATGTATGTATATACTTTTGAGAGCAAGCAACAGAATTTGATTTTTAATGTGTGCCAGTGTGCCCACAGTAAAAAATGACAACAAAGCTTATCTTATCTTATCTTATCTTGTCTTGTCTTGTCTTGTCTTGTCTTATCTTCTTATCTTATCTTATCTTATCTTATCTTATCTTATCTTATCTTATCTTATCTTATCTTATCTTATCTTATCTTATCTTATCTTATCATCTTATCTTATCATCTTATCTCATCTCATCTCATCTCATCTCATCTCATCTCATCTCATCTCATCTCATCTTATCTTATCTTATCTTATCTTATCTTATCTTATCTCTCTCATATCCCTCCCTTCCTCTCTTTGTCTCTTTCTCTCTCTTTCTCCTCATCAAAACACAGGCAAAAAATAAAAATCTGAGGGTTCAAGACTGTCTGGAAATATATTTTGAGAGCTATAAGATTACACATTCATTCCAGATATTTTGAGATTCCATCTGAGAAAGAATTACTTACATCTTTACCAGTTCAGAGACCCTTCCATATTGTACCAGTTCAGGTCCTTTTTTTGGCAGCCTGCCCCCCATCCCCAAACACCTCTGTTGCCAAAATTCAGTGGCAATGCTCATTTTTAAAATGAAAACAAACAAAATGAATGCGTTAAGATTTTGCTTGACCTAGCCTTCATTTCGTTATTACTTATTTCCTTTAAACTGCCAAGCCCACATCGAAAAGGGGAACAACAACAACAAAAAAAGCCCTGCTCTTCCCGTTCTATCACCACCATGTCCTTAAAGGTGGTGAGATCTCTCATAATAATTTTAAAATATAATTCTTGGCCTCCAAAAATTGTTCATTTCTCTTACAGCCTTTCTCCAGTTCTGTAAAACATAGCCAATAACTATTAAATTACTTTTATTTGAGAAATACGTCTGATCATTCTTTTTCCTGAATATGGCTAATAAAAGTATTTGAATAAGCCACTGTGTCAGATAGTATAATACCCTTATTTTGGGGAATTTGAGGAATAAATATAAAATGGGAGGCACATTTTTTAAAATGTTTGAATATTGATTTGTAAAATAATATTCTGATTTAAGTCCTGATTTCAAACATAGACAATGCATGTTCATACAGAAATAACATCCTTGATTTGCTCCATCAGAAAAGTTACTACATTTCTAAATATTGGAAATGTTAGTACTATTTTAGCTGGGAGTTCAATCTTTAAGTCTTTTGCCCTTTCAGTTTCTGTTTTCCTTGTCCTATGTATCTAAATATGGCTGTCTCAAAGGTGCTTTTTCAAAATTTCCCTTGAGGAAGAAAAAGACATTTCGCTTCTCATTTCGTTTCATCAGTTCTGGCTGGATGGTGTGTGTGTGGGGAATGGAAGGATTAGTTTGGAAAAAAAACACCTCTGAGACAAGCCATGACTTAGATGACAGAGAATCTCCATAGACATAAGTAGGGTGTAAAAATCAGGATGATTACCAGATGTCAGCAGTGAATATGACTTTTGTATCTCTCTGTTGCCATCTAGTGACCATTTGTATTTCTGCACCTCATAAGAAGAGAGCCACTTTGAATAATAGGATTAATTTTCATCTGCCTCTTTATAACAGAAGTTGAGAATGACGTACAGTAAGAAAGAAAATAAGATGGTTGTGTGCCTCATAAATTTAAGATTAATCTGTGTTAGCTAATCTGCATTTAGTGAATTCCTCAGTGTGTGTTTCCAGATTTCATTCATTTTATTCATAAAGTTTTCTTACCGGGAAGCGTCCCCTTGAAGAAGAGCCAGACTGGGTCCATTATTAGTGAAATAATCTGTCACACTGACAAAGTTACATTACTTCATTCTGCAAGTGGAAGATTGTATAAATGCTCCAAAGGTGGGGAAAAAAAGATAGATCTATTAAAGTAGCATGTTGGATAATGTAAAGATTAATATTTTCAATGATAATTGTTTTCTATATTTCACCCACTGTTTTACTAAAACGTAATTTATGAAAGATGGTCACATCTATCCTTATTCAATAGCAGTTGAAAACTCTGTCAGATTAGCCACAGGGAAATATAGTCATTTTTCTTTGAAACATTTTATTCCGGCATTATTATCATCACCGACTATCTTGTGTTCCCTGGGACTTGGTTTTATAACTACTGAAAGAAAACTTAAAGTATTTTGTCATCTCTTGCCAAGTGATTTCTATCTCCGTTAAAAAAAAAACTTGCTATTTCCTGAAAACCTACCACTTTTTCTTCTCTAAATATATTTTGAGCAATGACTCAAATGCAGGTAACCTGATAAGGAATGAATGAAAACAAATAAATTCCGGCACATTGGGAAGAATGACAGTTGTGCTGGCAAGGGAAGTGATTTTGTTGTCTTGGCTACAGAAACCTTCAGAAGTTCAGATATCCAGTTATACAGCTTTAGCTCCTGGTTTCTTTCAGAATTGTGGGTAGGTAGAAAGACTCTCTGCATATTTCTCAATGCCAGCATTGCAAAAGGCAATTTTAAATGAAGGATGTGATGAGATTATGTGAACAATGGTTTCATTGCAGTTGTTTTTCTTGTGAAAATTAAGTACTGAGACCTGGCTAGGTTTTCTGATTCCCTACTGAAACTATAAACCTCTTCCCTTTGCTATTATTCTCACTTAAGAAAACTAAGTGTAAACTGAAGTCAGATACTCAGTCTGCAAGCCTACATTCTTATACTTGCAACTAGGAGTGTGGGAGATAGTTATAGTTGCCTTGGCCTTGCAGACCACATCCTACCACAGAGAGCTGAATATCTATCCTGCCCAAGTTAATTTGTCAAGTAAAAAGGACCTCACCAATTAAGGAGAATATTTGCAGCTCAGGGTTGACATTGGTGCTCTCTGAACATGGTTGTTTTGTTGCAGACATTTTATTACTTAAATTAGGTAACATCATCAGTGCTAGTAAGAAATGAGGTTTGCTCTGTTTATCTAATGACTTAACCCTGTCGGTGTTGGTGGGAATGGTCTTGGAGATTCTTTACTTGGGCAGTTGACTGATTGGGGTATTGATTATTTCTTGATTGTTGGTCTGATCTTGGAATTAATCTATACTCATGTGGGTGTTGATTGTTGGTGGCAGGGATTTTTTTGTCATAGAATGTACTGGAACAGAGTTCTGGCACCTTTTTTTGATGGATTTTCCAGAGTTGCATTCTTTTCCTATTGTTTCCCTTCCTATCCTTGTTTGTTTTTGAAAATGCCCCGCTGGCAGTACGGTGCAAGCGGGGACCCCTCTGGTGCTGTCTCTTCTAGGAAGAGCCATGAGGCACCAGAGCACCACAGCCAGAGCGTGGCTTAATTGGCTGGGTCAGACCATGTGGTGTGGTAGCTGATGGTGGTGGTAGGAGACACATAAACATGGAGGCCCTCTGTCACGAGAGGGTGAGTGAGCCTTTTGCCTTCCTTTACAGAAGGTGGGGTATGAGGTTAAAAAGAGACGAAGTGAGAGGAAAGAAAGGCGGCTGGCGTGGAAGCTTGCCCGACAGCAAAACTTTGCTGTTTTGGTTCCTTGGGTAGTTCAAAGGCTGGGATGTCTACGAAAATCTCTTTTTAGTCTTTTATACTTTATATTCAAATTGCAGAGGGGAAGAATGAGAATAAAGCCAACGTCTTGTGATTTGGAGGTATTATTATTATTAATAATATATATTAAGTATGTATTGGTCAGATGTAAAGGTAGACCTACAGTATGAGGTTTAATCAGATCTATTTATTAAATTGGGTTTAACTTAAAGGTAAATTAAAAGTAATCTGTTCACTGACAAAGTTTCAACTTTAATTTGTTTCAAGTCAATATCCATATTAAACTCCAAATGTAAATCTTTCCACCTTGTTTGACAACTTCTTAAAAATAATTCAATCTTTTACAAGCAACCAAATTTTTGTTTCATTGGGCCAATTTCATTCCACATAGAAAGCTGATATTTCCACTCATTAAACTAAATGGGTACGCCAGTGGTAAATGTCCCAAAAAATTAATAAATGCCTTATTGTAATTTAAAGCCACACAGTGCATTAATAGTATTAACTTACCTTGAACAAAACCCTAGTCTTTTAGATACACTAAAAATTGAAGGGTATTTTTTCAACTACAAAGGTAAACCTTGAAGGGTAGGCAAGGTGGGTTATATGACGTGTATGCGTTCCGGCACCTTTTTTTTTTTACACTGGTTGGTGGAGAGGTATTTTGGTCCTTTTGGTCCTTTTTTGGCTTGTTGATTGCCTCTCTTGCATAGCATGTAGGTGTTCTTTATTTCTATGTGTCTATTGATGGCTAATTTGTACCAGGCTTCTAGAAATTCTCTAGCATTTTTAGATTTGGACCTCCTTTTCCATTACTTCCAAATTCTGTTCCCACAGAACTAATAATGATCCCCTCTGCTGACATCAAGGATCTGTAGCATATCTCTTTGACTTTCTTAATTTTTTTTTAATATTGTTTCTGTTCAAGTGGAAAAGCAAAGAATTAGAGTAGAGTAGAGTAGAGTAGAGTAGAGTAGAGTAGAGTAGAGTAGAGTAGAGTAGAGTAGAATAGAATAGAATAGAACTGGAAGGGACCTTGGAGGTCTTCTTGTCCAGCCCCTGCTCAAGCAGGAGAACCTATACCATTTCAGACAAGTTACTCTCCAGTCTCTTCTTAAAAACCTCCAGTGATGGAGCGTGCATGATTTCTGAAGGCAAGCTGTTCCACTGGTTAATTGTCTTCACTGTTAGGAAGATTCTCCTTAATTCCAGGCTGTTTCTCTCTTTGGTCAGTTTCCAACCATTGTTTCTTATCCTGCCCTCTGGTTCTTTGGAGACTAGTTTGATGCCCTCTTCCTTATGGCAGCTCCTCAAATACTGGAATACTGCTATCATATCACCTTGTTTCTTCTTTTCTTTAGATTAGCCAAACCCAAGTCCTGTAGCCATTCTTCATATATTTTAGTCTCCAGGCGTTTGATCACCTCAGTTGCTCTTCTCTGAACTTTTTCCAAAGTCTCAACATTTTTTTTTGTAGTGTGCTGACCAAAACTGGTTGCAGTATTCCACATGTGGTCTTACTAAGGTTTTATAAAGTGGTACTATTACTTCACATGATCTTGATTATATGCCTCTGTTTATACAACCCAGGATTGTATTAGCTTTTTTGGCTACTGCTGCATACTGCTGGCTCATATTCATGTGATCATCCACTAGGACTCCAAGGTCCCTCTCATAGTTACTGTTTTTGAGCCAGGTCTTGTCTAATTTGTACTTGTACCTTTGATTTTTCCTGTCTAAATGTAAAACTTTGCTTTTTCCTCATTAAAATTCATTTTGTTGGATAGGGCTCATTGTTCAAGTTTGTCAAGAGCTTTTTGGATCCTTAGTTGGTCTTTGGTGTTGGCTATTTCTGCCAGTTTAGTGTCATCTGAAAATTTGATGAGTTCTCTTTATATTCCCTCATCTAAGTCATTTATGAAGATATTAAAGAATACTGGGCCTAAGAGAGAGCCTTGTGGTACCCCACTGCTTACTTCTCTCCATGTGGATGTAGTACAATTGAGGACTACTTGCTGAGTATGGTTTGTCAGCCAGCTACAGATCCATCTGGTGGTAATATTGTCTATCCCACCTTTTCTAGCTTACTAAACAGCAGGTTGTGGTCTACTTTGTCAAATGTCTTACTGAGATCTAAATATACTATTTGTCCACAGCATTTCATTGGTCTACAAATTTTATCAAATAATGAAATAAGATTGGTTTGGCGTGATCTGTTTTTAACAAACATGTGCTGGCTACTAGTTATAATTGTGTTTGCTTCTAGTTGTTCACAGATCTGTTTTTTGATTAGCTGGCTGATCTTACACAAACATACTTTGGTGATTGGACCAGGTCAATAGTTAACATTGTTGATAAAGCCCTATGTTAAGAAATGGAATGAATAGTAAAATTGTATCCATCTCAAAGAACTTTCTACCTTCAAAGGCATTATAACTGGAGCAACCAAGGGATGGTGAATCACTGCAATAGGAACTCTATAGAGGATGTGCTTCCTCTTCACTGAGTTCTACAATAGAGTTCAATTTCAAGATTGCATGAAATGAATAGATAACTTCTATTGTAAAAAAAGGTTAAAATTATCACATTTTTAGATAGCTTTTTTAAATATCAGATGAGATGTTTTACTGTGTACAATTTTTAAATTTCTATGAGCCTAGTACATTTATATTGATATTTTTAAGCTCCTCAATTAAATATGTTTGAAACATGCTTAATTTCTTCAAGTGACCAAAACAAAACAAAAATCAATGGATTCTAGATTATGACCAGATCTATAACAAGAAAACTTTCAAATCCACAATATGATACACTGGTTTATTTATATTTACAATATGGCCCAGTTTGGGTTAAAGAGACAAGGATAACAATTTTTTCTTGTTGATCTTAATGGGTAAAGATTACCAAGTAGGTATCCATACAGGTACAAGGATTGCCATTTAATTTTGATGAAGCATCCAGAATGCTGATGGGAAAAAGTGTAACTTGATGTAATGCACATCATAAATCGTAGTTAGCTCAGTGATAAGGACTTTATGCTTGTTTCTGATTAAAAGCAGAATATGTCATAATTACATTTAGCAAACGTTTGCAAAACATTGAGTACTTCTTTTTACTTTTAAGTAGTTAGGAAGTTTATTTTTGAACAAGTCACTATGTGCATTCATTTATTTTTTTTCCAAGTGCTTTTCCATATTTCAGTTTAGATTTCTGTTTACCTTGAGGCTTGGAATGTTTCTGGTTAGGGACACAGAGTTTTGATTGGTATAAAGCATTTTGTGAGATACAACTTTCCAGCACTGTGCATTATTTTCTGAAAGTATACCCCCCTGCCCCATTTTTTTAAAAAAAATAGATTTTCATCTGTACTTTCTTTAGAATCCAGATTGGATGCCAAAAACAAAAGTGTGTGTGTGTGTGTGTGTGTGTGTGTGTGTGTGTGTGTGTAGTGATGAAGGAAATCAAGACTGTCAATAAGCACTAAAAATATTTAGTGTGGCAGCTTCTGTATTTTCTTTTTTGTGAAATGCTGATTAATATTCAGTGGTTGGAAGTTAATGCACCATTCATTTTATTCCCTTTACATCCTTTGCACAGCAGTTGCTGTTCTGATTTTGACTCATAATTCCAGCAAATCTGGTTCTAATCAGTATATTAGCAACTCACTGAATAAGCTCTGTGTGTGTGTGTGTGTGTGTGTGTGTGTGTGTGTGTGTGTGAAAAGAAGAAATGATACAATTGTAAAAACCTATTTTTAGGACAACACAAATGCTCATTTCACACCCTCTTGCCATAAAAGAAGAAATGTTAGCCCTCAGCATTAGGAGAGGAGTCTTTCATATCCTTATCTACAAAATAGAAGGACATTTCATCATTAGGTCAATGAAAAACTGCTAGAAATGGGGCCATTCACTTTCGTCTTTCCTTATTAATCCTGGCACAACAGCAGCAGGAGCTTAAGTTGAGAGAAAGGCAGGAAAAGGAAGATTTTTTAAAAAAATATACTTGCAGATGTTTTTTTATTGGTACCGCAGATATTCCATGAAAATTCTGTATCTTATTAAATGTATTATAATGAGAACAAGGCATTTTAAGAAGGGTAGATATTCCAAATGCAACACCTAAAGGTGGCCAGAGATACATATGGTGGACTACTACTACTACTACTACGTCTTCTTCTTCTTCTTCTTCTTCTTCTTCTTCTTCTTCTTCTTCTTCTTCTTCTTCTTCTTCTTCTTCTTCTTCTTCTTCTTCTTCTTCTTCTTCTTCTTCTTCTTCTTCTTCGTCTCCTCCTCCTCCTCCTCCTCCTCCTCCTCCTCTTCCTCTTCCTCCTAGTTCCTGCTAGTAATTCTGCTGTGTCTGGTACGAGGCCAGAATTTTGTACTGGACTGTGTTTGATCAAAATCGTTGAAGCTGATGAAAACTCCATGTCTGAAAAGGAAAAGGAACATTTGTCTATATCCAGGTTATCTCCAGGTGTATTTGATTTGGATCTGGCATTCTAGCCCTAAGTTTTAAAAAAATACTTGAGCCTAAGCCCAATCATTGTTGATTTATGGAGTTTGTTGAGATGAGGATAAATTGATGTCCTTCAAAATCCTGCATTACATCTTGACTAGCTCACTAACAAGGCTGTCCTATGAATCATTTGCTTGGGAGAAGGCATACCTTAAATTCTACTTCATATTATGCATGAGCAGCATAGGAGAGCCAGTTTGGTGTCGTGGTTAAGGCATCGAGCTAGAAATAAAGAGACTGTGAGTTCTTGTCCCTCTTTAGGCACCCAGCCAGCTGGGTGACCTGAGACTGGTCAGTCTCTCTCAGCCCTAGGAAAGAGGCAATGACAAACTACTTTTAAAATCTTGGCAAAAAATAATACATTTTCATTTTCTTGCCTACTTTTATATTAATACTGGAAAATCAACGATTGTTATAATTCTTACCTTTCCTTAATATTTCAAGATTTGTGAATCAGACTTGCTATAAAACATGGTTTTTAAAAACACAGTGCCCTGATAAGCATTTTTTTTTAAAAATGCAAATCTCAAACAAGTTACTGGGTCCAGCCAAAGTGCTGACAGTCAACAGCTCAGGAACCAAATCTGAAAAACTATCTCTCCAATATCACCTAAATGGTGTGCTAAGACCAGGTGGAGAAGACTTTGTTGACCCACCAATGGTTGAGACTCACTCAATGGTGATGTAGAGATTTACTTCCTCAGCGATAGAGTCTTGGTTATATATTCCTGGCCCATTTACAGTACTTTTTAAGTTTAAATGAAATTTTAAGACATGCTTGTCCTTCTGGATTTTGCAGAATAACATTTGTCTCAACACCAAACTGTCTTTAATATTGAAATGGTGATTATGTTTTAGTTTTGATAAATGGCCTGATGTGTTTTTTTCAGCTAAAAACTAGACTTTAATTCTTTTTACTCTTCATTTTTACCACTGTTTTACTGTTGTTCTGGGCTTTTCTTGTGCTCCTCTTCTAGACGCTGTTCTAGATTATTTTCAAAAGAAAAATGATGCATAAATAACTAACACCATAATAATACCATCTCATCCCTAAGTATAACCTTTGGAGCATAACATGACAACTTCTTTATTATTTATGACATATACTCTATTATTTGAGCAACAGTGGAATCCACTGTAACGTACACTGTTCTTTTGTTCCCATTGAAATCTAAAGCTGATTTATTTCACATCTCTAATAGAGTATTCTGCAATAACTGGTTCATTCATACATTTAATATTCAGTATGTCTTGATTTACATGATGTATTTTTGGGATTCTTTCCAAATAGCAGAAAAGGCTTTCTACATTTCAGGAGGTGGGAAAACAATAACAACCACAATAATAATAGAGGCAAAATAATCTATCTGGGAAATAGACCAATTATCACTCTGACAAAAAATGTCTTACTATGAAGTGCATAATTTTCAAGAATCTTGACTTTTAGGAAGCTGATGAAAACCTTGTTAGTCCATCAAGCTAAGGAGATTAGATTGTTTTTACGGTCTCTTGGTTGAGACAGTGAGATTCTCTTTAGTAAGAGAATAACATTAACGTTGTTAGGGGGTTAGATTAGAAGACCTCTCAGATCCCTTCCAACTCTGTTATTCTGTTAATGTTTTTATATATGACTCCTGGTTACATAGGTACATAGGCAGTGCTTTTTTTGTAAAAGAAAAAGGTGCCGGAACTCACATATGTCATACAACCCGCCTTGCCTACCCTACAAGGTTCCATCCAAAAAAGGTGCTGGAACTCCATTCTGAGCATTCTATGAGGAAAAAAAGCCCTGTACATAGGTATATTTTTAGTCATTGTTTTACTTGATTGTATGAGTTAACCCAGTTATGTACTAGGTACTAGGTTTTGTACTGAGTCTCCAGCAACTTGCTACTATACAGTATATTGCTATTAAGAATTTATCCCATACTTATAAAATGTATACCAAAAGAGAAAAAGAAATATTAAATGGTGACTTCAAATTATTATCTCCAAGCATAAACTAAGCATATATTTGTTAATTTCTGTATTAATTTTCTTCATTTACTAAATTGGTGTGCTTCATCAATCAAAAATTCTAACCATATTATGAACTAATATAATAAAGTAAGCAAAACAAAATCATCATCAATAATAACCAAATCAATCATTTGATATTTAATACTAATTATTTGAAGTTGCCATATAATATTTCTTTTTCTCTTTTGGTATACATTTTATAACTATGCAATATTCAAATAAGAATAATAATAAAGTACCAACCATCTCATAAAAATATGTTTGATAACATAATGGTGATATTTACTCCTTGAGAGTGTCGCAATAAAGCAGAGTTTTAGTTGTATGTGATTGAACAGGAAAAAAAATGCTAAGCAGAACTGAGAAACTGGCATTTACTTTCTGCAAAAACTCAATTGGTTTTTCACCTCTTTCTCAAGGTGTAAAAGAATTCCTCACAGAATCACAAAATGGGGTCAAAATCAAATTCAAGTGGTCTGCCATTACATCAGCAAAAAGACTTCAAGCTGCTAATAATAATAATAATAATAATAATAATAATAATAATAATAATAATAATAATAATAATAATAATAATAATAATAATTTTATTTATATACCGCCCTTCTCCCAAAGGACTCAGGGCGGTGAACAGGGCAAACATATAAAAATACAAAGATACAAAAGTTAAAAAAGAATTAAACACAATGCCCAAGCTAAAACAATAAATAGATATATTAAAAACAACAGTAAAATCCCAACCCATCCCCCATCAGGCCAGGCCGGCTTGTTCGAATAAGTGAGTCTTCAGATCGCGTCGGAAGGAGCGAAGGTCGGGCGCCATCCGGAGCTCGACCGGCAACCGATTCCATAAATCCGGGGCGCCCACAGAGAAGGACCTCCCCCTGGGGGCCACCAGACAACATTCTCTGACCGGTGGCACCCTGAGGAGGCCCTCTCTGTGGGAACGCACAGGGTGGAGGGAAGTTGATGCCGGCAGCAGGTGATCCCTGAGGTAATAGGGTGGGCTTACCTTACACGAAGTAGTAAAGCTGTTCCATGTCAGATAGTGGGTGTTGAAATCACAGAAATCACAGATGTCACCAAAGGTGCTTTTTCAGGAGGCAACTGGACTTCCTTGTTTTTCTTTGAAGATATTTCACTTCTCATTCAAGAAGCTTCTTCAGCTCTGACTGGATGTTGGGGAATAGAAGGATTTATTTATATTTATGGGATGAGTCTGTGTTGTCTGCATCTCAAACTGAAGGGCAAATGGTTCCTGTAACCTGCAATGTTTTTTCGAAATCCATTCATACTCCTGCACCATTTGAACGGTGTTCATCCCAAATTGCATAACTAAATGTCTATGGAGATTCTCAGTCATGCAGGTCATCACTGTTCCAGAGATGCTTTTTCAAGAGACAACTGGACTTTCTTTGTATTTGTTTGAAGATGTTTTGTTTCTCATCCAAGAAGCTTCTTCAGCAACATCCCCAATAGCCTGCGCCTGTCTTCAACAGTGAAGGGACACAGGGCAGAAAACATCCTGCAGCCATGAAGGCTCCACACACATTTGCACCACTCGGGTGACCTTGAGGACACAGATAAACCTCCAAATGGCTTCAACGACTCTCTAAAAGAATGCAAATGACCTCCTGCCTGCAATGAATATAAATCCTCCCATTCCCCACCATCCAGTCAGAGCCGAAGAAGCTCCTTGGATGAGAAGCGAAGCGTCTTCAAAGAAAAACAAGGAAGTTCAGTTGCCTCCTGAAAAAGCACCTTTGGGACATCAATGACCTGGACGATTGAGAATCTCCATAGTCACAGATACGAATGCTTCTCCATAAAGGAAGAAATTGCCTTCACACTGAAAATCTGAACTCTATAGGCATCTTTTTTTTTTGCTTTGCTGTCCTAAATGTTACGTTTGTGTGCCCTGATCTTTTTATTTCAAGGTTGAGCCAAATTTTAGATAAGAGGAATCACTCTAAAGCTCACTAGAATTTCAAGAAATTTTTTTTGGGGGAAGGGGGGAATTCATTCTGATGAATACAGATACAAAATAATAGCCTAGGGACCTCTTCCATGCCCTATTGCATCTCTGAAAGAACAAGGAGGACACATCATGGAATGAATTGCTTAGGTGGGTGCAGTCCATGATCTTCACAGACATCTTTGGACCCAACTATTCTGATTGGAGGAAGAGGGGAAGAAAAAGTGGAACTGCTATCTTTGTTCCTTGGCCCATTACCATCTGGCTTGAACCTCTTCCCCCTTTGACACTAAGCTCTATTTGCTCCAAGAAGGAGGCATCTTCTGAGCTTCTCTGTAGAGAGCCATTATGGTCATCTTGAAATATGAAGAACTAACGTCCAAGTTATCTTGCTTCTCTTTTTCCTAGCCTCTCTTCATTCAGCGGTCGTCCCTTTTTAGATGATAAGTAGCAGGATTGTCTAGATTTTATTATAATATAAATCATTCTGAAGGAGGAGGCAGAAATGCTCCCAATGCCCCCAGCCCCCATTGAATAGTGAATGCAAATCTTGCCTCACCACTACCCATAGGTTGGAGTCCAGTAACAATTTTAGCACTAAAGTATTTTGCCTGAAGACCTCCCTGCTCGAATTTCATTAATATTTTAAACAGGCAGCCAAAGAGGGCTGAAAAAAAATCATTTTATTTTAAATTGCCACTGATGTTTTAACAAGCCAGGGATATCATGCGGAGCACAGTTTTTGGGATTCCTTCCAACCTCTTACCAGCAGTGGCCTTATGAGGTGTCTGGATTTCTTCTATGCAATGAAGTAACATGTTGCTCCTATTTTTGTGTGTGTTTCTTCTCCCCAGAGACTAATCATTTTATTCTCTGTCTGTCTGTCTGTCTGTCTGTCTGTGTGATTCATGACTTCTATTCTTGCCTTAGGCATGAAGTCAGCTGGGTTACCTTGGGCCAGTCACTTTCTCTCAGCCCTAGGAAGGAAGCAATGGTAAAACACTTTTGAAAAACCTTGCCAAGAAATCTGCAGGAACTTGACCAGGAAGTCTCCAAATATTGGACACGGTTGAACAGAAATTTTAAAAAATGCACTGGGGAGCAGAGGTTTAGCTGTAGCCACCTTTCTGGATTATTGGACCAGGAGTGGGAGGTGAGGACATTTAGAATGGAACATTCGGTAACTTTCTAAATTGCTTTTCAGCAACTTCTCCCATAGAGAGTCCCTGGGGGAATTACAGTATTCCTGAATAGCAGTAGTAATAGCAGTTAGATTTATATGCTGCTCCATAGTGCGTTACAGCACTTTCTGAGCGCTTTACAAATGTCAGCATGTGCCCCACAACAATCTGGCTGCTTATTTTACTGACCTCGGAAGGATGTAAGGCTGAGTCAACCTTGAGCTGGTCAGGATCAAACTCCTGACAATAGGTAGAGTTTTGCCTTTAATGCAGCACTCTAACCACTGCTCCACCAGGGCTCTATGTGGAAATATTTTTCTGTACTGAACTGACCTATTTTCAAAGATGATCTTTCTTTCGTCAGCTTATCCCAACACCAAATTTGTTCTCATTTTAGAGAGGTAGCATGTTAAGGAACACACAGCCTGATGCACAAACCAGGTCCTGATCTTCTTTACCTAATTTCTTTCAAGCGTTCTGCAGGTTTAGAAATATTATTAGAACTATTTCTAATATTATTAGAAATAATAAAAATTCACTTTCACGCCCTGGTTATAAAAGCTGGATGTAAAACATTGAGCTGCAACAAATAGCATTATGATGATCATGTTTTTACCTTTTCTTGGCAAGGATTTCGTCAACTGAGACAGAGGAAAATCAGATTTGCAGCAAAAAAAAAAGTAATCCGGGGATCAGAGAAAACATTCAGCTCCCCCAAAATATTACCTTTCATTGGAAAAATAAACTCAATGAAAATTAAGATCAGCCCAAACTGCTTGCTGTTCTGTTTAGGTAAACATGAAAAGTACTACTCATAGAAAGCCTCATTATACACTAATAAGATTAATGAACATCAAACCGTCTCCAAACATAAGAAACACATATCCCATTCAAGACATTCCCTTTAACCCTTACAACTTTTAGTGTGACTTCAGAGAAACAAACAATCATGTGCAAAACCAGGTAGGAGAAGAAATCAATTTAAAAAATATACTAACACCAACCTGATTACACTGGCAGATTTCCCAATAAATATTTTCTTTCTTGGTAAAACTGAGTGAGAACATGTTACATGTATAGAGAATAGATGTGCAGCTATTCAGAAGCCCATTCGTCATAGTTAGGTTGTGCTGTAGAATTTCCTAACCAGATTAGATAGATAGATAGATAGATAGATAGATAGATAGATAGATAGATAGATAGATAGATAGATAGATAGATAGAGGGGTTTTTTTCTGATAGAACACTCAGAACGGAGTTCCGGCACCTTCTTTGGATGGAACCTTGTAGGGTAGGCAAGGTGGGTTGTATGACATGTGTGAGTTCCGGCACCTTTTTCTTTTACAAAAAAAGCACTGGATAGATAGATAGATAGATAGATAGATAGATAGATAGATAGATAGATAGATAGATAGATAGATAGATAGATAGAATATCAATAGAATATCAATAGAATATCTATCTATCTATCTATCTATCTATCTATCTATCTATCTATCTATCTATCTATCTATCTAATCTCCCCCATAGAGAATAGAATTCTAGTCATTTCACTCAGATTCACCTTATGCCCTACAATTTGAAACTTTCAAATTTGAAGACAGTGAATATATGTACTACCCCTTCCTCCTCCTATTTTTTCAACCACCACCACCACCACTCAGAGTGTAAATTGATCTGCGAGAGAACGGCTGGCTTCCATGGCCAAGCCAGGACTAGAACTCACGGTCTCCTACTTTCTAGCCTGGTGCCTTAATCACTAAGCCAAACTGGCTCTCTCTTTTAAATTTTAAACGTTCCTTTAACTTTTGAGCATAATGCCAAAGAAAGTTTGAATTACTATATATAACACCTGAAGATTCAAAACAATCAAAAGCCAGGACTGATGCCACAAGGAACCAAATCTGTACCCCTTCCTTTCTATTATATTCCTTATGCCAGACAAACAAGTTGAAAACGGGAGGTTCCTTCTAATTTTGTCCTTGTCTGGAACTGGGTATCATAAAGCCAGCCTATTTTCTGTCTAGGCCAGGGGTCAGCAACCTGAAACAGTGAAAGAGCCACTCGGAACCGGTTCCCTCACAAAAGGAAAAACTGGGAGCCACAAAAAAATGTGTGTGCATGTGCAGAACAGGGTTTGACTGAAGCGTGGAGCCAAGGCGAGATATGCACCTACCCTGCATATTTGAATTGATTGGTTGAACTTTTTTAGTCCCACTTTTTTTTTTTTGGACTGCACATGGCAGAGGACTGGGAGCCACAGGAGACGGCTGAAAGAGCCGCATGCGGCTCCGGAGCCACGGGTTGCAGACCTGTGGTCTAGGCCATCAGGGTACGCTTAGAGTGCCGAGGATCTGAGTTCCATTTCAATTGAATGGAAGTTCCTTCAGGGTTCTATAAATAGCCTCCAGTGCACAGGCTTCAGTGCTGTGGATGGAAAACATTAGGACTCCCTCATTTGTTGCAGCAAATCTTCCTCATAACTTATGCCATAAACATGTGGTTGCCCCACACTGCGCCAGACACTCTGTGACATCAGCAACCCAGGGAGCCTTTCCAGACTCTTTTCCATACAAGCTGAAGTCAATGAAGATTAATATAATAAGCAGATGGAACTTGGTAGTTTCTCTGGCTGCACCAGGGTGTGGGCATATATTTGTCACCACAAAGGAGCTCCCTGAGGAGGTTTCAGGAGACCTGCCAAGGAATGGAAATGGTGCCAGCATAATCCAATTTGAACCCGTTTGGAAGGATGTGGCTCACTATCTCTACACTGCCGGGCAATAAAAGTGCCAGAGCAACGGGGATGGCACAAATGTGTGTCTGAAATTCCCTTTGCGAAGGCATAGAATGCAATTTCATTCCTAAAGGACTGTTCATCCAAAATATCAAGCTTAATCAGACAAAAAAAACAACAACCCCTATCTCTGCTTCCGTCCATGGAGATTTTCAATCATCCAGGTCCTGTTTGTCCCAAAGGTGCTTTTTCTTTCTTTTTTTTAAATTGAAAAGTTTTAACATACATTTTATCTTTAACAGTCCCCCCTCCCCCTCCCCTCTCCCTCCCTC
Source organism: Vipera ursinii (assembly GCF_947247035.1). NCBI lineage: Eukaryota > Metazoa > Chordata > Lepidosauria > Squamata > Viperidae > Vipera > Vipera ursinii. The sequence goes on from NC_139513.1 coordinate 131,235,647, forward strand.
CCTACCCCTCTCCCCCTCCCCCCCCCGACTTCCCAGAGCTAAGTACAAGGTATGAAAACAAAAAAAAAACAATCATAAACATCCATATGCTAACAACCATAAACTCTGAAATCTATCACTCTCTGGCTCATATAGGATAATTACAAACACTAATAATATTAAATACATATAGAAAAAAAGGAAAAAAGAAAAAGGAAAGGAAGACTTATTCAAATGCTACATGAAACTTTTTAGTCCTATATTTGTTCTGGATATACTCAATCCATTTTCTCCACTCCATAATATAACGTTCTTGCGAGTGATCTTTCAAATAAGCCGAAATCTTTGCCATCTCTGCCAGGTCAGAAACCTTTAAAGTCCATTCTTCTATAGTCGGCAGTTCCTCCTTCTTCCAATACTGACCTATTAAGAGTCTTGCTGCCGTAATTAAGTTCAGCATCAACTTAGTCTCCACAACCGTAGCATCTGTGATTATTCCCAACAAAAAAAGTTGCGGACAAAACTTTATCCTTTGCTTGAAAATCTTCTGCATATTCCACCAAATTTTTATCCAAAAGGCCTTAACCTTTTTGCAAATCCACCATATGTGAAAGTATGTTGCATCTTCATCACCGCACCTCCAGCATTTTGGCTGATAATTCGGGTACATACTTGCAAGCTTTTTAGGATCTAGATGCCATCTATAAAACATTTTATAAAAGTTCTCTCTTAAATTTTGAGCTTGTGTAAATTTTACGTTCCTCACCCAAATCTTTTCCCACGTGTCCATTGTAATAACTTCTTGGATGTTTTGGGCCCATTTTATCATACAATCCTTAACAAGTTCTGTTTCTGAGTCAATCTCTATCAATGCAAGATATATCCGTTTAATATGTGCTGGACCCTGATTTCTAATTTGCTTTATCAGATTTTCATCAGTCATTGTAAAACCAGTTTTCTGGTCTTCTTTCCACCTGGCCCGTAGCTGAATATATTGAAACCAAGTTTGAACAATCTTCTCATCTCGCAAGAGGCTGTATGGTTTCAGACACCAGACATTTCTTTCCAAGCTTAAAATCTCCTTGTACGTAGTCACATCATGTTTAAAACCAACATTTATATTTTCTATTGCGTGTTTTGGAATTGCCCACAATGGTATCTTACAGTCTAACTTATGTCTATACTTCTTCCAAACTCTCAGCAATGCCTGTCTTAAAATATGCACTCTAAACACATTATCTACCTTCTTATCATACAACAAATATGCATGTCAGCCAAACAACAAGTCGTGGCCCTCAAGATTTAATAATCTCTCTTGTGTCAAATTAATCCAATCACTTATTCCTGCTAACGCAGCAGCTTCATAATATAATTTAAAATTGGGCATTTTAAGACCACCTCTTTCACGAGTATCCTGCATAATCTTAAGTTTAACTCATGGCCTTTTCCCTGCCCAAACAAATGTATTGATACCTCGCTGCCATTCCTCCAAATTAGAATCTTTCTTAAGAACCGGTATCATTTGAAATAGGAATAAAAATTTAGGCAGGACATTCATTTTCACTGCTGCGATTCGCCCCAACAAAGACAATTGCAATTTTTCCCAACTCTCCATTTCTTTTTGGATTTTTCCCCATAATTTTTCATAGTTATTTTTATATAACTTTGTATTAGAGGGCGACAAAATATCCCAAAGGTGCTTTTTCGAAAGGCAAGTGGCTTTTGTTTTTCCTTGAATATGTTTCACTTCTCATCCAAGAAACTTCTTCAGTTCTCCAGTTTTCTTCTTCGGAACTGAGGAAGCTTCTTGGATGAGAAGTGAAACATCTTCAAGGAAAAACAAGAAAGTCCAGTTGCCTTTTGAAAAAGCACCTTTGGGATATCCCCGCTTCCCTTTTCATGCTTTGTTCCCAATTTATCACAACCCAAAATATACTGTCTCACACCTTTTTTCCTCTCCACGTATGCTATTTATGGGCAAATTCTAGGCGTCCCCATTTGAACCCATTCAAGTATGGTTGAAATCATTGAAGGCACCTTCCAAAGGATTACGTGTTGGCTTGAGATGGCTAACTGGCAGGAAGCCTAGTTATGCACTATTGAAGAAGGAGTAAGTATCCAGGTTCAGCCCACAGCAGAAGAATAAAGTAGTAGGGGTTAGCTTGGTTCTAGCAAGAAAGAGAAGCATAAAGGAACACCTTCTTCTGAAAAATAAAAAAAGTCTTATATTGGATGTTGACGAGGAATTGCATTATGGTGTACATTTGCTCAAGAGGCATCACAATGTCTTTTCATTTGCATGTTCATTTCATTTTCTCAGCTACATTAAAAGATGCTGAAGGTAATGTTTTTATTTTAACTTCTAGGACTTTCTCAAATATTTTGAGCTGCAAACATTTTGCTGTTACAAACAGTCGTGGATTGAAGTGGTTCACTTCTCTTTAAAAATTATCCTTTTAAAATGAAAGCGTCAGGTGTGATGCCAAAGGATGAGACCATTTTTAGGTAAAAATAGCTGTGCTTGTTTGTATAAAGTAGCTTTGGATTAATTTCATCAAGATTTTATTTTAAAGAATTTCAACTAACAAGGCAGAGAAGGAAACATGCCTAAAGTTGTATTTAGTATTGGAACAATTGAAATAGTGTGATTACATAAGACATCTTTAGGTGTTGAAACTGTGCATGCAACTCTGGAAACAGATATGTAATAAATGTAATATTTTCCTTCATAGTAAAAATGTAAGAAACATTCTTATAAAATGTTGAAGTGTTTTGTTTACCGTTGGATTTTTGACAAAAAATTACAAATGCATTATTTATTATTTATTTATTAGTTGAATTTATATACCGCCCTATTCCCAAAGGACTCAGGGCGGTTCACAGGGCAAGTTAAAAACAATACAAAAGAGAGAATAAAATAAAATAAAATTAATACAGCCCACAATTAAGATCAAAGAATGTTGATTGGTGGCCCCCAGGGGGAGGGTGCTCTCTGTGGGCGCGCCAGACCCGTGGAACCGCTTGCCGGCTGAGCTCCGGATGGCCCCCGACCCTCGCTCCTTCCGGCGCGATCCAAAAACTTATTTATCAGATCTGATAATTTTATTTGCAGAAGTTCAAATTTTTGCCACCATGCCAGAATAAATTTAAATGCCAAAGACTATGAATGCAGCATACCTTGGCTCTTATTAAAGCAACTGATTAAAACAATAGCTTAGCCCCACGGGTACCAAAATGGTCAATGCAAATATATGCTGTGGTTTGTTAAGTAAGGGTAAACATTGGTTTTAAATCATGTATTTAAACAATGTTGCCTGTAGCCCTTAAGGTAAATGTGAATGCTGCATAAATCAGAGTTGCTGCTAACAGAGAAAGTGAAATAGGAATTCAGAACCCTCATTTATATGGTTACCATCCTGGTGAATAGCAATTGTAGACCAGTTGTAAAGCAGATTTTCAGTGCTATTGGCAATTCAAGTGGTTGTTCAACAGGGTAGTCCTTATCCAAGACCACCTGCACAGGTAGTCCTCGACTTATGACCACAATTGAGCCCAAAATTTCTGTTAAGTGAAACATTTGTTGTGAGTTTTGCCCCTTTTTACGAGCTTTCTTGCCACGGTTGTTAAGTGAATCGCTGCAGTGGTTAAGTTAGTATCCTGGTTGTTAAGTGAATCTGGCTTCCTCATTGACTTTGTTTGTCAGAAGGTAGCAAAAGGGGATCACATGACCCCGGGACACAGCAATGGTCATAAATTGCCAAACGACTGAATTTTTATCACATGATCATAGGGATGCTACATACGTTGTAACTGTGAAAAATGGTCGTAAGTTACTTTTTTTAGTATGTTGTAACTTTGAACATCACTAAATGAAGTATTGCAAATCGAGGACGACCTGTACTTAACAAGCATTCCTAGGAAGCAAAGATCAAAATGGGTGCATTTCACTTTCCTTTTGAAAGTTTGTTCACTTTTCCATTTAAAGGAAAAGTACATCCCATACATCCCAATAATGAGCCTGTAGAGTCCCAGTCTAACGTAGTTGGATAAAGATTTTGCTTTTATGTGATTTGCATCAATGTCTGTGTTTAAGATCCACCTTCTCTGCCCAAGTACTGGTGGTTTGTTTCCCCCAGTTCCAGATTGCCCTAGCTGTCTCCAGGGTTAGTCACCATGTGGAAATGCTTCAGCAGCTTGCAAATCCTTGGCCTGCAATGATTAACCTCACATGGCCCCTCTGATGTGCAACATGTGGCTGACACCCAAATCCTAGCTTTAAATTGCTTGTTACTTCCCAAACATGGTTTGATTTCAATTTCAGACTGTTTGGGCTTTCATATGTTTTCTTAATCAAGAGTCAGAGAGAAGGGCTGGGTCTGTAGGCCTGTGTCCCTGTCCCTCCGCTGCCCTCATTTTCCCTGAAAAATCAAACATGTGCTGACATGCTTGATTTGCATTTTGAAAACAGGAAGATAGCAGAGATTACGAGTCTTAGCATTATATCTCCCACAGGCAACCTTTGTAACTATTTTTGTTTCGTTTTGCTCTGTTGCATAAAAGGAGGCACCTTTAAGCCTGAAAACTATTTTGTCTATATGCAAACATGTGCAAGAGTAAAGACACACTACAGTCCTAGACAATGACCTGAATTTAGATTATGAATTGTGTCCTGGGTTGGGTACTTCATAAACTATCTAGTCGTTATTAAAGATGTAGAAAAACTTTCATGTGGGGGTTTGATTGAGGTTTTTTTAAAAATCTTTTTTCTTATTGGCAACAGAAATCTAATTGAAATCCTTCACCACAACATCACACGATATTAGGTTGTGAATGTTGTGACTGTGATGAAACTAGCAGCCAGGCAACAGCAAATGACTTTGCTGATGTGAGTAGCAAAGTACACAAATATCCCAAGGCTATGATCTGTTGTTCTTGATTATCCTAGAGGACTATTTGATATAGAAGGCATTTGCTTAGTAATTGATTAGTAGGAATAGTAGACATTTGCTTGGGCCAATATTGGATTTAAAGTCCTGTAATCTCTCACATGCTTATACTTAATAAACTTTGCTGTTTGGGAGGAAAAATAAAAGTGACTGGCTCTAACATAAAAACTAGAAGCCGATTTTTCAGTCGGCAAATGGTGTATATTTTAAAATTTTAGATTTATAACTTCTTATTGAAGGGATACATTATCTGCCTTGAGAAAGCAATTGACATAAATGTGTAGGTACCAGAATCAATATTTGTACCTGTTACATTCTCCGTGTAATATTATGTGTATTGTAGTAGTATGTGTGTGTCAACTATTGCATTTCATAAGTTTTTTGTGTACTTGTTGCTCTGGTTTTGTTATGCAGTGTGGTACAAAACCTGTTTCAGAGAGATGAGCTTATCTCATTGAAATATAGAAGCAGGGGCACAACATTCTGTCTGAATCAGTAGATACACTCAGCAAACATCTACCTTTTAAGGTTTCATTCAGTGATATGGGAAAAGTCTAAGATTTTCCATTAAAATCCATGGACTAAAATACACATCTTTGACTGCATTGTGCCTAAGGGAGGAGTAAAGGACCAAGGAAAATGAAGGAAATACCTTCTTGAATTGGGAATGTCAAATTCAGTTATGCACTCAGTTGTACAAATAATCAAATTTTATATGCAAGCACAATATGGTCAATTTGTTTCAGCTGTATGCCCCATTTCCTCATTTATTTCAGGCCAAATTGGAAGAAGTCTGGAGGAACTAATTAAGATATGTCATCGTTGTACTTAATGGTCAGCATAGTTAAGGTTTTGGTGGAAATGTTGGAGGAGAGGATGATGCAATTCATGTTCAAATGTTCAACTCATGCCTAGAAGATTTGGCTAGCCCTTGTTCTGGGATTTGTAATCATTCTGGATTATCTAATCACCGGAGCCTTTTGAGTGCCTAGTAGACCAGCCATGACTGAAAAAATGCATGATGCTATATCTAAGTGCTGGAAATGCTTGTGTTTGCGCTCTTTTGTGTGTGTGTGTGTGTGTGTGTGTGTGTGTGTATAAATATATAATAAAACAAAGGCCAGATCATTTCATGGCATAGAAATAGCTGGCTAAACAATTCCCAAAATTAAAAGATATACGGTAAGCAGAACAGATGGCTTTGATTACAAGGCAAAACTCAGAATTAGATGCAGGCTTTCTAATGCATATAGTGGCTCTTCCGACAGTGTTTGTGCATTGCAAGAACTGCCATTTACTCCTGCACCACAAATCACCAATTGATTGTCCTTCAACAAATACAAATGATTGTCCTTCAGCAAATTCCACCCGAGTCACTAATGATTTTTAAGATGTTCTAATTATTTTATAGGAACAAGACCGTCTGCATAAATATTTAACATTTGCCATTTTGGATGTCCAAGAGCGGTGATTTCACTGAGAAAAATCAAATAGGACACTTTGTAACAGCTTCCTCGTAATAAACAAAAATAGTTTGATGTTGACCAGGTTTTGCGGTTGGGGCTGGAATTGAGAGTGTATTCTGACCACTGTCAAATTAAGTTTGTCAGGGAATCCGAAAGCCAAAAACAGCAAGTCAGAAGCTCAGATTAGTTGCTTTTCTGTTTCTCCTCATCCACAGTTACAAAAGAAAACAGGAAGTTGTAATGAATTATATGACTGTAGTGGAACTGCTTGCTTAAGCCATGTCCAGTTGGACCTCCTAATTATGTGCAAAGCAGATGGTTAATTGCAGCAATTTAATGGAGCTTCTGAGCCAGTTTGGTCTAGTGCAGGGATAGGCAACTGTGGCTCTTTTATGACTCGTGGACTTCAACTCTCAGAATTCCTGAGCCAGCATGGCTGGCTCAGGGATTCTGGGAGTTGAACTCCATGAGTCATAAAAGAGTCAAGGTTGCCTACCCCTGGGACTCTAGTGGCTTAGGCATCAGGTAAGGAACTGGGAGACTGTGAGCTCTAGTTCTGTCTTAGGCATGAAGCCAGCTTGGTGGCTGGTCATTCTCTCTCAGCCCTTGAAAGCAAGTGGTGACAAATGACTTCTGAAATCTTGCCAAGAAAACTACAGGGACTTGTCCAGGCAGTTGCCAGGAGTCAACACACACACACACACACACACACACACACACACAAAATGGAGCTTCCGGATGTTGCCATCTTTCTTTGGTGAACAGGCCCTATCTTTATCTCCTCTTTACCTGTCTTTTATCCAAGTGGGAACAATCATTCAGAGAGAAAGACCCAAAGCAGTGGCCGCCTGCACTGAAACCTATGGATGCATTGCAAACTTCCATCTCAGTTGTTTTTTTCTGGGTATGACTTTTTTCACCAGTGACCCCCGTCTTCATCGCTTGGCTCAGCCCCCAGGCATTATTGCCTCCCACGGCTATATATGTTGTCTGGTTTTGCAGTTACTTTTGTATCATTCAGTTCTAAATCCTTAACAGCAGCAGCAGCAGCAACAACAACAACCAGCAATTACCCAAGCAAATCAGTCAAGAAGCTCTCAGTGCGCCCTGAGGTATCTTCGGTTCGAAGGAGGAAAAAAATGGAAGAGACAAAACATTGGTAAAAAGGTAGAATGGTTAAGCATCTTGTCAAGATCTAGATAAGTAGGGTTTTCAGTAATAAATATCAAATAGCAATGAGCTTTGTGGACACCACATCATACTCTTGAGAGAAAGAAATTATGGGAAATGAAGTAAAGTTTTGTACAGAAAATGATGTCCTGGAAATAGCACTGGTGTTCTGGAAATCAATCATGCCATTTTTCTGTGTCTTCTTTTTTCTGAAACAGCATCCTAAAAGCTATAGATCAATCCCAAACTGAGTGTCTCAGCTTCCTGCTGCAGAAATTGAAAAAACAAACAAAAAGCAGACAGTGAGTAAGGAAAGGGGAGTTTCAACTGTGAAAATCTCTGCCCATTTTTGTTAAAAAAGTTTTTTTTTATTATAATGAAAGGGAAAACTGTACTTTTATGCAATTGCATTAAACATATTTCATCGGGAAATTTTGATTGTGCTGCAACTTTCAAGACACCGGAAGTCTTTGGAAAGATGAATATACTTTCAAAAATGTTTATGAATGTTTAGTGCTCAGGTTTGGAACAAATGTATTCCTGTTTACAGTCTGTGAACTGCTGAAGACAAAATACTTACCTTTCAGTAAGGTAAATTGCAAGGACTTGAATTGACTTTCCCAGCATTCATGCTAGGAAAATGCCTTGTCCTGGAAGAAAAGTATAGGAAGAGCCCATAAGAAATTCTATACTGCCCCTGTGATATGACTACCATAGAAACCACAGCTCATGTTTTCACTATTGCCAGCTCTAGAGGTATATTCACCACCAGTTTATTACTCCTCTTTTATTTAAATTTCTGGAGCACTCTGGTAGCTTTTATTTGCACTATCTGCTTAGCAATCAAGATAAATCCATTTCTCTACAAGTAGCAAACTTTTGCTACATCATGCATAAGCTTCGCTCACAAATGGTCGCTGATAGTTCTTGTTGTTAGGGGATAGTTTTGTATGGTTGATTTTATTGATTGTACTTTTATTGGTCAATGACCTAACTAAAGTTTCTGTCTTTCAGTCTGTCTGTCTGCCCCATTCTAGTTCAATAATGGTGTCCAGTATTGGGGGGGGGGGAAAGCTTTGTGGGTTGCTCTTTTCTTCATTTGACTTGAGAAGGACATGCAAATGTACTTGCAAGCAACAGCTGACATTTCTGTAGATTTGGGAATGGTTCCCATGACTGCATACACGAATGTATGCAATAAATATGAAATCCAGGACTAAGAACTGAGGCTAATGCAGATGCACACCAGTGTCTGAATGAATCTGATCTCAAACCTTTGGATTCAGTGCGTAATTTCTAAACTGGTAAAAGCTGGGGGTGCTTACTTATGTCAGTGGAAGGGAAAGGACACTTTAAACTTGCTGAAATTTGTTAACTTTACTGTTATTTAATAGGTTTCAGATTGGAACTTTTGGTAAAGAAAGTAGGCTCTTGAGCAGACTGAAATCTTTCCCCCCAAAATGGGTCATCACAATCCCCTCCACCTTTTTCTGCTCAGCAATAAATGTGGCCGTGATGATTCCATTGGTTTTAATTTAATTTAATTTAATTTATTAATATTTCTATACCGCCCTTCTCCCTGAGGACTCAGGGCGGTGTACAGGGCAAGAATAATACACAGAAATGTACAAAAATTAAAAGATAATTAAATAATTATCTTTTTTTTAATTTTAGCTAGATGGATCAATTTTAGAAGCAGATGCCATATACAATATATACAATCAGCTAATTCAGGTGAAAAATGTGTCATGTGCGTATGTCTAAACAAAATTCTGCTTGGGAAATATTGGCTCTTCTTCCCTGAAAGCTATTTTGCTTCAGCCCAGAACTTTCTGCACTCTCTTGCTGATGTTTGCCCTTCTAAATCTGTCCGCATTCGCCCAGCATAGCATATGTTAATGCTGTTTCTAGCTTACTACCCAGCAGTTATGAGCAGTACCTTGGCTTCATTCCAAGACAAGAGAGGTGGAACTGGCACACCTTTTGGAAGAAAAAACAAAGATCCACCCTCATTCTGTTCATCCAAAACGTGGTTGGATGGTGCTTGCTCGCTCCTGTGAAGGAGCCAGATGGCACTACATGATGGAGTGATTCTAAAGCTATTTCATACCCTAATGTGTAGATTTCATTTCTTCTAGGGATGAGGGATACCACAATTGGAAGGGTACAACCTCATTTCTTAGGAATGTTTGATTATGTCATATGAATATTCCACCCCCCCTCCACTTCAGGATCCCTCAACCCTTAAAAGTCTATTATAATTGACTGGACATCTGGTACTAATTTATTGATTAGCTGTAGTGACTTTGCAATGTTCTGATTACTCGAGATCCAGATCAGATGACAAAGCATTTGAGGCTCTTTGTTTTACAACGTAGAAAATCTTAAACTTTAGAGCAACGTGATAAAAGGCTACAGTATAATACACAGCGGAAAGTACCAGCTAGGTAAATTGTTAGTCAGTATACGTAACTTGATTGTATCATCTCAATATTGAAAATATTTCATAGATGGATAGGAACCCAGAAAATCTGTATGATTGTATTGCAATTGTAGGTTCAAGTACAAATGCCCCTCCTCACTGGCCATACTATTTAGAATTATGCATTTTGCTTCTAATGAAACATAAAGCTGAGGGAAGCAATCCATGCTTAAACTATGATGATTATGGTCTAAAGTGGCCTAAGATGATACAGGTACAGAAGTTCTAGCTTAAGAAACTCACCTTAAGTAAGCAAAGCTAAATAGTTGGTAAGGGAGGTGAAGAAGAAAGTTGTCGGGCACAAAAGGCTAAGCCCACAAGTAAAGTTCAGTTAAGCTGCTTTATTGCTGAAAGCCTATGCACAGGAATCTTCCCAACTAACGGCTGCCCCTAGCTAAAGTTAGATAAGCATCAGCGGCCATCGGGGAGGCAGGGTTGGACTTAGTTCACTTGTGACTGTGTAGGGATTCTAGTTTGATCTCTCTTTTCACTCTGCTCCTAAGTTCTGTTATTCCTTCTCCTACAAAGTTGATCTATTTTACAGCCAAGGAATGATATCCCCAGGGCTCCTTAAGTCAAACTACTGTTATCTGTTGCATTAGAATAATAAATTAGGGACAATTAAATTAATGAAGTCAAATAAAACTGAGATTGCATCCTTATAATAAGGGGATTCTCTGAATGGGTAGCTCCGAAATTCAGTAATTAGATAATTTACTTCTCCTAGAAGGCGTTGGGAAAGATTGAGGGCAATAGAAGAATGGGACGACAGAGAATGAGGTGGCTGGATGGAGTCACTGAAGCAGTAGGTATGAGCTTAAATGGACTCCAGAAGATGGTAGAGGACAGGAAGGCCTGGAGGAACATTGTCCATGGGATTGTGATGGGCCGGACATGACTTTGCAACTAACAACAACAACAACAAAGAAGGCATTGGATTTCTTCTGAAGGAACCAGAAGATTTAGATATCTATAGAGAGTCTCACTCATCCAGGTCATGGTTGTCCCAAAGGTGCTTTTTGAAGAGGCAACTGGACTTTCTTGTTTTCCTTTGAAGATATTTTGCTTCTCATCCAAGAAGCTTCATGAGAAGTGAAATGTCTTCAAAGAAAAACAAGAAAGTCCAGTTGCCTCTTGAAAAGAAACTTAAGGAATGGTTGCTGGAATTGGATATGTCTAGTCTAATGAAGAGAAGGACAAGGGGTGACATGATGGAAGTATTCAAATATCTCAGGGGCTGCCACATAGAAGAGGGAATCAAGCTATTCTCCAAAGCACTTGGAAGCAGAACAAGAAGCAATGGATGGAAACTAACCAAAGAGAGAAGCATCCTAGAACTAAGGAGAAACTTCCTGACAGTTAGAACAATTAACCAATGGAACAACCTGCCTCCAGAAGCTGTGAATGCTCCAACACTGGAAGTTTTAATAAGAGACTGGACAGCAATTTGACTGAAATGGTATAGGATTTCCTGCCTGAGCAGGGGTTTGGACTTGATGACCTCCAAGGTCCCTTCCAACATTATTATTATTATTATTATTATTATTATTATTATTATTATTATTATTATTATTATTATTATTTATTATTATTATTATTAAAAAGCACCTTTGGGACAGAAAGTTTAGAACACTTACAGAGCCCTGTTTCTAGAGATCTAATGAACAATGGAAACAAGGAACATCCTGCCTTCATGGGTATGCCAGAGCATGCATGCATTTCCTTAGGCTAGCAGTGAGCTGACCTAGCCAGCTATTGCTTTGGGTATGAACAAGGTATATTTGGCTGTGAGCTAAACTTACAGTCAAGATATTAATTAGTGTGGCCTATCCAGGGAGAAGGACTCCTTTTCAAGTTTTCCCAGATCCGTCTTAGCAGCTGGGTCTCTTCCCACATTCTCCTTGACTGCCCCCTCTTGGAAACATTTCAAAGTTTTGTAAAAAATTGCTACATGCCGGGAGGCTGTAAGGGATTGTGAACTCTGCTCAGTGGCATAATTGACTGGAGGGAGGGACAAGGGCCGAAAGCTGATTGTGCCACATGGGCTGCCTTCTTCTGCTGTGCAACAAAAGCCACTGCTCTAAACTGGGTCTTCTTAGTTCTGAAACGAAGAATGAAAAAAAAAATCCACACTCCCTTTCTGGCTAAAAGGTGAGACATCAGTACTCTGAGCATTTATAAGCTACACACCTACATAGTTGGTACTCTGTCTGTGTGAATATATAAAAACATTGGGACAATAATAAACAGGTAGCGCTCGATTTATCACCACAACGGAGCCCAAAATTTCCTTTGCTAAGTGAGACAATTGCTAAGTGAGTTTTGCCCCCTTTTATGACCTTTCTTGCCACAGTTGTTGCAGTGAATCACTGCAGTTGTTAAGTTAATAACACAAGTGAAGTGAATCTGGCTTCCCCATTGACGTTGCTTGTCAGAAGATCGCAAAAAGGTGATCACGTGAACCCAGAACACTGTAGCTATCATAAATAAAGGTATTGGGTCTCCTGCTTGAGCAGGGGGTTGGGCTAGAAGACCTCCAAGGTCCCTTCCAGTTCTATCATTCTGTCATTCTGTTAAATCAGACATGTCAAACACAAGGCCCGGGGTCCGGATCCGGCCCGTGAAGTGGCTTCATGTGGCCCACGAAGCCATCCTGGAAACAGTGAGGGAATGGCCCCCACTGCCTTGGCCCTGGCCCAGAGACCCTCCTTCTGCCAGAGACCCTCAGATCTGTCCCACTCCTGCCCAGGCCCCCATAGGCACCCTTGATGCCAACGATGTAGAGCTGGCCACGCCCACCCAGTAGGCCATATGCACTCTAGCCACACCCACCCAGTAGGCCATATGCACTCTAGCTACGCCCACCCAGTAGGCCACGCCCACCCTGGCCATACCCACCTGGCCCCCTGAGGGCAACTGCAATGCTGATGCGGCCCTCAATGAAATTGAGTTTGACACCCCTGTGTTAAATGCATGTCCATTGCCAAGTGTCTGAATCTTGATCAAGTGACCATGGGGAGGCTGCAACAGTTGTAAGTGTGAAAAACGATCATAAGTACCATTCAGTACCATTGTAACTTCAAATGGTCACTAAATGAATGGTTGTCAGTTGAGGACTACCTGCACTCAACGTTCAAACCAAATTGCCCCTCGCAACTAATGGACACACCTTACAAAGAAAATGATGACTATCAAAAGTTGTTTCACAAAAATCCCCTACACTTATTTGTTGGTAATATGGCAGATGTCATTGCTTCCCCCAAAGAGGTCCTGTGCTTGCACGTTTCTTCCATGCTTGTGTGAAAATGGAGAAAAGGCTCTGTTTTCAATTTGAGCCGGGGCTCCAATTCAGAACTGAAACTGCATCCGGTGTCAAACTATGTCTCTAAATCGAAATGATCCCCTGTCCAAAATCACTGCTGGTTTAGGCCCATATCCCCTCATGTACTGGTTAAAACTATGGCCTAGAGCAGAAACGGTCCCCAGTAACAGGCAATAAATCAATGCTTCACAGGAAACAACCAAGAATGCTCTCACTTTGCTCCCAGGAAGTTTCTCTCTTAATCTCTAGTGGATGGAAACCATGAAGGGGAAGGAATAATATCTGCTCTCACATGTTTGGAAACATTAACTATAAAAGCCCTTTTATTTCTATCATCCAATCCAGCTAGTTGCTGAATCCCTATTCTAATTTTATTCAATGGCTGGGTTAAATTCTCACAAACTGCTTGAATAGGTAACTAGGCCTCTTCTTACAGTTGGACCGAACGCCTCTCATGACCAACAATAAAAATTAAAAACCAGCATATGTAGAAAGGCTACCCTGGGTGAGAGAAAATTAGACGGAAAACTCTTGATTTCTAATTTCTAATTAGATTTTTTTCCCCTTTCTGTCAGATATCCTTTTAATTATAGAACGTTTTAAAGTTTAGCTGTAGAACTTCTAAATAATGCATATTTATTACAAATAATTAAATATGAATAAATAATATATTATGTTATAATACATATTTATTTCTCACGGCATATCTCTTGCCATGGAGGTTTCTATTCAAACCTTGGGCTTTATTTACTTGGCCCATACATAGAGCCAGCCATGGTTCTGTTTCCTGCTCAGAGATGAGTCTCACCGTGTGGCTTGGAGCATTTAGGAATGTGTAAGCAACCAGGGTCTATCTCTGAAAAGGATTGAGCTGCCAAAAGATTTTCAGCTGAAGATTCATAAAGAAACATGCATTTTGTGAGTCTCTGCTTGGAGATGACTTGTAAATTCCTCTCCTTCGTGTTCTTCCTCAAGACCCAAAAATTTGTGATGGTATGGGGCAGGGAAAGGTGGATGGGCATTGAGGCCATAATGCAGCATCTTTCCTTAGCAGAGACTGGCAGCTTCAGCAGCTTTAAGTCCACATCTTTTCTCCTGATGTTTACAAGCAAGGCTTTTTTGTCATAGAACGCCCAGAACGGAGTTTCGGCACCCTTTTTTCGATGGAACCTTGTAGGGTAGGCAAGGCGGGTTGTATGACATGTGTGAGTTCTGGCACCTTTTTCTTTTACAAAAAAAGCACAGTTTACAAGCATGAGGAGTCCTCCTCCTCCTCCCCAAAGATTGATATTTATTTTGCTCATTCACTCAGTCTCCTTGCGCTGACACACATATCCCTCACTTACAGCTTACTGAGGATTACATCCACTCAACACTCCTCCTACCGCACTGCCAGCATCCAGTAAAAGGCATCCTGAAAACTAGTGTAGCATTCCTAACACTTTTAAGTAGTGATGCCTTCAGAATTTGTTGGCCCAGCAGGCATACTGTGGGAGTATCCCCTTCTGTCCAGTTGCTGGGTTCTCTGCATGTTCTGCATTGCTGTTTTGACTGCAAGGGAGACCAGAACACTGGCTTTCGGAGCTACTGTCTTTGGGTCAGAGACTGTGCAACTCAAACACCCCACAGGTTGACACTATGAAGACTTAACACCACTCCTGCACTTGAATATCACTTTCATTTGTGCCACGCTGTAGAGTGTATGATCGACAAATTCACCCTGAGGGTGGAAGGTGCACAGGAAATGTTTATCAGCATTTGCCGTAGGGAAGGCCGGAATTCTAGTTACCACATGTGCCCTGTTTGTCAGTCTTGTGATTTGGCCATAAATCTGATTTGGGAAGCTCAATAGCAGTCTGGCATTTTGAGCGGGAACATTAGCAGGCAAGCAGTGATACAGAGAGCGTAGAAATATACTCTCTGTTCAGGAAGAAAGGGAAAAGGCTAAAGGGAGGAAAGGAAAGGAAAGGAAAGGAAAGGAAAGGAAAGGAAAGGAAAGGAAAGGAAAGGAAAGGAAAGGAAAGGAAAGGAAAGGAAAGGAAAGGAAAGGAAAGGAAAGGAAAGGAAGAATGCAAATGGAGCAATTAGCTATGATTCTGCTACAGCAGACATTCTATCCAAAGCTTTAGTCAGAGGGATTGCTTACAGTGGCATTGAAAAAAAAAGAAAGAAAGAAACCACCCATTTCCTGTATATGACTCTGAGAAATGTGGATCCAGATTTAGATTGGGCTCTAAATCCTGCATTAAGTTTCAGCTTGTGCTGCCAAGAGCACTGCACACCTCTGGGCAAATATGAAGAACAAAAAGCGGAAACCTCTGGAGGGACCAAATCCTTCCCTAACCTTTCAATTAGTCTCTAATCCCTTTCCTCCTCTGAAATCTCTGCTCCAGGCTGCCTGGCTTTGGAGATTCTAAGCAGCCAAGAACATGGCCTTTCTTCTTTCTCTGAGGTTTTAAGAGGGAGACCTCTGCCCTGGACCACACCCCACAGCAGATTCATGCTGTTGCAAAGGCTGCTCACAAGTGCCCTTGCTTCGGATGCAAACATTTTCCACCTGGCTGAGTCAGATTATTTACAAAACATTATAAATAAGGATTCCCTCCCTTTCCCCTTTCCTTCCATTTTGTTTTAAATGGCTGGTGGAACTATTTTTAAAAGCATGACAAGGAGGATTGTGACACATTCAGTGTTCTTAATGAGCGGGTGCAGATTTATTCCGTGTTGTTCTTGTCACTGAGCCTAATATTACAAGCCTGCCCTTTTGTGAAAAAGAATCTGAAAAATCACAGGGTTCATGACAGCCCATTGCCCCCCCCCCAGTATGGAATTTTGTTTACCGTGTCTGTGTGAATATGTAGTCTTTGTTAAAGGGCCATAGTAAAGGTAATCCATATAATACTTTACATTGAAGCAGTTGGCTGGTGTGTGAGGGATTCTCAGTTTTATTTCAATTTGTTTCTCTTCATAGTTCCTTAAGGTTTAGAACTATTTCTATTGTACTGTTTGTACTTATTGACATTTTCAAAACCAAACCAAACCATGCAGTTTTCGTTATATTCCCAAGATATTTGGTGCTTGTTCAGACACAAGGCACAATGCCAGGCCAAGTGTTTAAGTTGGAAAACAGGAATATGTTTCTTTTCCTGACTACTGCATGGCCTAAATTTTGCAGCATGCCTTCTCTTTTGCTCAGGCCCTTCATAGTCGCCATATTTTCAGTGAAGAACTGCTCCGTAGTTCCTTATTACTTCTAGGTATGCCCAGTGGGAAGATATACTGTAGGTCTGGTTGGTTTCAGAATTGAAGACTATTTGAAATGGTTTCATTTCTATCCCTAATTGCCAATCTACCAGTGATTAGTAACCTGTCACTCAAATTGCTAGTGAATGTAAAAATTGTCTGACTGTTTCTTGATTACCACATGGCCAATGGTCTCAGTCCTTAGAGGTAGGCCAGATTAGTAAACAGACATTGCAAGAATTATGAGAATGGTTATAGAGTATAATAGCAGAATTCATAAAAACCTACCAGTGTTTCTTCTACCCGCTCTTATGCCAAACAGAAGGAAGGACTTATTTTGAATTTCTTTCTTATGCCTTCTCCTTTCCCTTGACTGAGCTGTCTTTTATTTTCCTTAATAGGTCCTGTATACTTTCACCAATGTTATGTTTCTGTTGCCCACATTAATGGCTTATGCATATTCAAATAAATAATATGAAAACAACAAGCTATAAAGCCATGTGCATAGGGTGGTTCACAGGAGCAATATGAATCATTCTTGTGCAGCCTTATATATTTATATTTATATTTATTTGATTTATATACCGCCCTTCTCCCGAAGGATTCAGGGCGGTGAGTCCATAGGCTTCTATGGAGGCTCCAACTTTTAGCAGTAAGCTGCATTAAAAAGGCACCAAGTATATTTGTTCATTTCCTATTGACAAAAAGTGAGAAACGCATGTGGTCAGAAGCTACTGCTTCTTTCACCTGAGAAGAAAATACCTGTGAGTCAATGTACACATGTTGTACTTTGACAATAAAGGTTTATTATTTATTATTATTTATTATGTATACTCAGATTATAAATAAGCAGCAGCCTTGATGGTGTTGTCTGATTCAATAGCCAAGCCTGGAATCCCTTTCCAACTTTATAAGCTTGAATTGAACGTGAACTGTTGGTTGCATAGTCCTTTAAGAGGCAACTTATTACATTATCCAGTTTTAGCAAGTTCAAATGGATGGAGCTGGCTTGGTTTTCTAAAGCTGGTACCTCCTCTTGGGTGCTGACTTCCAACCCTCATGATGTCAAAAAGAATCTGGTTGGGATTTCCAGCATGCCTAAGGGAAGAAATAGCTACCCTTGGCCAAGCCATCAGTAATGAAACTGTTTCCAGAACCTCTAAAAGCTTTCTTGGCTTCTCTATATGGAGTCTGCACAATACTTGGAAAAACCTCTCCATATAATAGATATACAATAAGGGAAACAAATAAAATGGTAATCTAGACGACTAACATCAAGCCGTATGTAACACACGATAAATGTATTTAACAAGGGATTTCCATAGCCCGTATCCCAAGGTCTGGGAGAAAAGTTAGGTCTTGAAGGCCCTCCAGAAGATAGATGCTGTCTAGATTTCAGGAAGGGACCTCATTCCAATGGGCAGATGCCACAGCAGAGAGGGGTACTTCCTGAGTCCTGAACGACCACACTCTTTGATCAGATGATCCAAAGCATGCTTCCTCGGTTGCCCTTTGTGATAGGTAAAAAGGAATAGTGATGATCAGAAATTTAAAAAAAACAACCCAAAACTTCCATCTTTTGCCCAGATTTGCAAACAACAAATTTATGAATTGATGCTGAGAAATTTGTGTGAACGTGATTTAATCGGAATTAAGAACTGCATTCCCATTGCTTTCTAGGCTAGAGTTTTACATATAGTTAAACACTTTCCCCTCCAATAATCGCACACATGATGTGAAATGCTTTGTTTATTTATTTATTTATTTATTTATTTTAATTCCATTTATATCCCGCCCTTCTCCAAAGACAGGATTCAAAATAATATATTCAAAAATTGAAATGTACAACCCTCGTAACAGTTTATCTCGAATTGTGAGTCATGATTTGCCCTTTTGTAGCTTGCAAATTACATGCCTAATGTTTAAGAGGGAAAAAAATCCACTGGCAAAGAAGTGGTGAACCTTCCCTTATTTTTCTTACTCAAAAGCAACTCAGATAGATTAATTTTCTAATCCTGGTTGTTAGTGCTCAGGCTTGGAGCTATGCGGAAGGAATTATCCAGCAGCAAAATTTATGACTGGACAATATACAGATGTACCAAGAAGTAGAAGGTATGGGGAAATCTATTTCACATGTTTCCCTCTCTGTTTTTATGGGAATGACAGTGAGTGCTAGAACAGCTTCATCAATATGAGTACATAACATCTACTAGGTAACTGAAGGTCGCCAAATAATCAAGAAACAAATTGTAAACTGTGCCGTAGGAAAGACATAATATATTCAACTGCCTTTTTAATGAATTCAAATTCCTCCATTTTTTTCAGTGCAGGAAGAAGACATGTTTCTCACAAATTGTATGCCTGTTGTATAGGATACATTTTAAGGTCCACTGGAAAAGAATCCCATTCAAAATCTGGTTTATCTTATTCACATTCTTCAAAACCTACAAAAGCTTTCTCTGTTCCAGATCTGCAATAAGATTCCTTGGACCTTATGGACTTCCCACTGAGACAGACACAGACACAGATGAAAGATTACTACCCAGCTATGCAGTGCATAGGCAGGATAACAGTTATATGATGAAGTGACCTTGCAACTCATGTTTATTGGCTCAGTACGACTTCAACTATTAACTAAAATAAACCACTATTTTATAACAGATATATTAGGGTCTGTAGTCAATCTCTCCATTAACCGACAGGTTGCAACTCTGTTGTCCTCATTTATGTCTTTGTATTTGAAATAAAAAAAGCTTCATTCCCACTCTTGTTCTCTGGACCACAGGTGTCAAATGTGCCCATCACGTGACGTGTCACGGCGTATCGTGACTGAGCTGGGGTGGGCGCGGCCCCCGCATGATGCAACCAGCTTGTGGACTGGCAGTTTGACACCCCTGCTCTAGACTTTTGAGAAATATTTTGATGAAATATTTCTGACTTGACAGCATAGCAAGAGATATCAGTAGTCATTTTGCTATACCAGTGTGATTTAAATGTGCAAAAAAAAAAAAAACTTACACAGAAACATAGAAAACTTATGGCGGAAAAAGACCCAGTGGTTCACCAAGTCTGCTCTTTGAGGTTTTTGTTTTATTTATTATTTTTATTTATTGTTATTATTTCTTTTATTGTTTTATTTTTATCAGATGATCAACATGTGTTTATCCCAAGCATGTTTAAACTCAGACCCACCACCTCCACTGGAAGTTGGTTCTAAGCCTCCACTGCTCTTTCTGTGAAGTAATACTTTCTAACGTTACTTCTGAACTTTCCTCCTGTCAGTTTGAGATTATCTGCAGAAATCTCTGAAATATTCCTTCCAACATCCCCTCACTTCAGATTATTTCTCCCTCCTGTGCCTTATATAACCAAAGCAATGTCACTGGCTACTCCAGTGTGGAAAGCGAATTTTAGGGCCTATATTTAACACATGCAGACTCAGGGTTACATCTTCTCTTCCTGTTTCAGTCCTATCTCCCTGTCTCATATAGAGCAAGAAAGGTTCAAAAAGTTCAGGAGAGCACCTGTTAGCTGAGTGTAGTTCACTGCCTCTCAGTCAAAAAGAGTCTTTTCAGAGTTTCTAAACATGGAAGTGTTCTACACACAGGCATTCCTTCATTTTGTTCTCTACGGGGAAAGGAAAAGCACTAATTGCAGAGAGTTAACACTATTGCAAGGGCATTAGTATTTCATGTTCAGGAAAATGGGAACCCTGAATAAAGCTTTTGATTGCCCTGTCTGTGGGCACACATGCCATCGCCCCAGTCCTAGGCCTTCAGCTGGGTTTTATAAAACCTTTTCCCTTTAGGCCTCCGCCGCCGTGTGCAAAAAAAAAAAAAAAGGTTCAATCAATCAATGAATTTCAACTTCTTGCAGGAAAAAAAAAAGATCTCGCAAAGTTGGAATTGATTGAACTTTTTAGTCCCACCCAGACTGCCGTTACCACCACAGCCACGCCCACCCAATGGGCCACACCCATCCAATGGGCCACGCCCACCCGGCACCTGACAATACACAAGTGGGTTTTAGGTTGCGGTTTGGGCACTCGGTCTCTAAAAGGTTCGCCATCACTGGCCTATAGAGAGCCCTAACAATTAAAAAGTGAAGTTATTTACATATGGTTTAAACTCCATCTAAAACCCATACGTCCTTCTTTTTTAAACAGAAGGAACTAGAATGCTTTAGTAGACCTGGAGATTAGTTTCCAAAGTTATTCTAATTTTCCCTGTAATTAACATTTCTTAAGTGACCCAGAATCAACAAGAATAAGTTGGGTTTGTATATGTGATATACAGTTTTGTTTGGCATTGTGTTGCATGGCCCATTATGGACCGTTGTATATCATACTAAGCAATAAAACAGTTTTGTTTGGCATTGTGTTGTGTGGCCATTATGTTTTGTTCACCATAGATTATGATTTGGCTTGTAGAGCAAACCTAGCAATGCCATTTATTCATCGAAATGTCATTTCATTATTGAAATGATCATGAACTTGCTTTTTATTTATTTACATATATATTTATTTAGTAAATTTATATGCAGCCCATCTCACAATCAAGTGGCTCTGGGATGACTATATGTGCGCAGACATCTATAGAACATTATACTAAATTAATTGTTTGGTTACTACTACCAGATTATGGTCTTTACACACCTTGATTATTGTGGTTTAAGAGATGAGAACCACTGGGAAGACAATAATATACACTGTTTTCTTAGAGTCTGCAAACTTCTCATATCTCCATGAAGTCTCCCTGTCGAGATGACAGAAGGTCTGCCTGCCTAAAACAGCAGACTCTGCACCCTGCAGGTGTTGCTGTAGCATACAGCTGTGGATTTGTATTGGGTCAAAAATTATGATTTATGTTTCCCTTTGTCAATGTGCCTGAACATTAAAGGAGAAGGGGGAAAGAGAGGGACAATAATAAGCAGGAGTAAAAGCAACTACTGGATCCATATGTTCCACATACAGGTTCATGGTAGCAGCAGCTTAAACTCTTTTTGCAAGTTTCCTACCCAGTTTCTAATACAGTATTTTAACAATGCTTTTAATTTGTAGTTATTTTGTTTGTGGTTATTTTGTTCAGTCACGTGCTTTTGCTAATCAGCGATTATAGTAGAGACTGATGTGAATAACGGCCATAGAAAACCCGTGCTTCATTCCTACTCCTCCTTATCCTATTTTTCTTGTTTTAAAGTAAAATAGCAGTGCAGCCTGCTTGGAAGGAAATTGCAGAATTGGAGAAATAGTGGTATGCTGATCTGTATTTTGCAGCATCTCTTGAGCTTGACCATGCTGGGTAGAATTGCTAGAACTGAAGTTATGAACATCTGGAGAGACACAGACAGAGGATAAAGGAAGCAGTATAGGTGGATGCAGATTTTTACGAAGTCAGGCAGGGTTTATTTTTCCTTACTGTATGCCCTCAGGAACTGGTTATAAATTCAGCAACCAAGACCCTGATTGTGAGAACACCATAGATTTAGAGATTAGGACAGACATTCTTGGCTGAGCTAGAAGAGTTATATGGGGTCAGGTCTGGTTAGTACTGGATAGGAGACCACCAGGCTGTGAATAGAATGGAAACTCAAACTTATTCTGGAAGAAGATAATGCCAAGCGCTTTCTCAAATGAGACTTTTCTATCCAGGAGTTACTAATATGCAGCTCATGATCCCCCTCCCCTCCCCCTCCCCCCACTGGCCAGCAGTCATGTGAGTTTGAAAGGAAGGAGTGCCAAATAATACAAGCACATTTTATCCTTATTTAATGCAGTCTGTATCTACTTTTCCTCAGAATGTGTATTTGGGAACAAAATGAGGCATGAAAAGATGCCTGGCTCCCCAAACAACTGTTTCATATGTTTGCTTTAATACAGATTCATCTTCACTCAAGCAGGAGTGAGGTTGCTATTTTTTTAGTTCCTTTTTAAACAGATCATCATTCTGTAAATCACTATCATACATATACGCATACGCATACCATGCACATATGTGTGTGTGTGTGTGTATACATACACACACACACACACACACACACACATATATATATATATATATATATATATATATATATATATATATATATATATATATATATATATAGAGAGAGAGAGAGAGAGAGAGAGAGAGAGAGAGAGAGAGAGAGAGATTATTTATTAAAAAAACTAAGCGAACATTGGGATGGAATAAGAAAAACTAAAACAGTTTTTATTGCTAAAAGATCAAGCTTTCGTTGGCTAACTGCCAACGTCGTCAGGATGGAAACGCTGGGGTGGGGAGATTGCGTTTATACTGTCAGTGTCTCTGCGCTCTGCTCATGGAGCGCATCACCAGTCTGTTTGTTGAGGCCGGCCGTATTCCTTTGAGTTGTTGCGCATCCGTTTTGGGGGGATGTAGTTGTCTCTGGGTGTCTGTTGTCAAAAGTGGATTGCTGACAGTTCTGTGTGTTATAGCCATAGCTCTAGTCATTGCCCGTGTTCTTATACCAGAGGTTCTAAATAGTTGTTTCTCTTCTTCCCTGTGTTCTACAATGCAGGGTGACTGTACGTTTGTGCAATCTTGATTTTGATACAATGAGGCACTCTGTAAGTGCTTGCGCTGTTTGCCTCCATATCGTTCCTCTTCCCAATTCCTTAGTGCCTGGTATGCAGGGGGGAGGTCTATGTGCCGGTTGATAGAGGAGTGGTTTGAAAACCAAGCTTCCTTAAACAAGCGTCCGCCTTGAGTGTTGTCACTGGCAATTGCCTCGGTCCCTGTTAGATTAAAGACGTGGTTATGTGTAGCCATGTGTGCCCACACCTGTGAATGTTGTTCTTGTCTTCTAATAGCGAGCTTGTGTTCGTGCACTCTAGTCCTTATATATATTATTTATACATATAAAAGAGGTTTTCTCAAAATGGCTTGGATTTCAAAAAGAGGACTGCCTCTTTATATACTGGCTCTGCTCTTTTATTTTGGATGCATTGTGCAGGAGATGTGACCTTCACAAGGAAATGAAGGCTAAAAATAATTGAAGAAAACTTTCAGATAGATAGCTAGTTATTGCCGATGCCTATCATGACTAGTCCACCAAGAACCTAGTCTAGATTCTTATGTAAACACCCATACATAGTCCTCTGTGTGTACCTTGATGATGCTTTGTTGTTATCGCAGAAATTTAATAATAACAAAAGTTAACAATATGGAAGCAAAGAAGTTCTAAAGTGTGTTAAAACAATTTATTTGACTTAGAAATAATGTTACCTGTTTCAGATGGCTGGCTGGGGCAAAATCAATATTGCACAGGGTGCTTAGCAGTTTCTATGAAAATGGATAGATTTTATTTCCCCTTAAGGCTAAATTAAACAGTATTTCTCTTCCCACATCCAGCCCCTCATGTGTCTGACTATATTTAAGACTTTTTTTTCACACAGAATCACGGAATATAAATGTTGGAAGGGTCTTGGAGATAATTTCATCTAATCTGCCCAGTACAGGTATCAGCTAGCACAGAATTTCCAACAGATAATTATCCAGGCTCTTTCAATTGCGGAATAGCTCCTATCATTAGCATATTTTTCCTATGTGTAATCAAATTTATTTCCCTGTAATTTTAATCCATGTTTATTGTCCTGTCTTCTGGATCAACGGTTCTGCTCTTTCTTCCACACAAACAGTCCTTCGGATACTTGAGGACAACTATCATGTCTTCCAGCAAATCTTCTCTTCTCCCAACTAAACATACCCAACAACCCCAATTATTCTTCATAATTTTTTTCCCTTCCAAATGCTTTATCATCATTGGTCTTCCCAAAATGCTCTGCTAGACCTGGATGAAATATTCTAGATGCACTCTGACCAATGCAATAGAGAGATGCAGTATGTTTTCTTGATTTCTTGATTTATTTTTGTTGATGGAGTCTTGAATTACCTTTGCTTTTTGAGATTGCCTCACTCTGCCTCTGTTGGCTGTCTGTTTCACAACCTTTTGGCATGCATTGCTGTTCACTAAACACACTCCAAGTTGTCCCATCTCTATATAGGACTTTTCAGGTGTCCATGTTGAATTTGTTTTGAATTGCACCTTGCCAAAATCTTCTGAATCCTCATTCTGTCCTTTGCTATCACCCTTCTTTCGTTGCCTGCAAATCTAATACTCATAATTTCTGTTGCATCATCTGACTCATTCATATTTAAGCAACAAATGAACTACAACAGAGCTCTACAAATTTACACTTTGCTCCAGCTTATATACTATACACACAGACACATGCACGTGCACGTGCGCGCGCACACACACACAGAGACTTTGGGAACAATTATTCAATCAATTCTTCATCCATCTGATGATAGCCTACCTCATCTGATTGTTGGCCTCTTCTTTATTTGAACCTCATGGGAGACTTGTCAAATGCTTTGCTAAATTCAAGGTACACTATATCCTCTGCATTCCTGTGGTTAAATAAATTGGTCACTCCAATCAAAAAAAGAGATCAAGTTGGTTTTGCAGAACTTATTGTTATTAAACCAGGCTGGTTCCTGCCAAGCAATGCATTCTTTTCTTTTCCTACTTAATATACTTATTAGACATTTGAGAGAAAATATACAAATAGGGGAGACAAAAAGAACATAATAAAGGGATACAAGTATAGGATACAAGTGAGTAAAGGATTTACAAATATTTTTAAAGCCTGAAAATTTCTACTAAGCTCTAAGCAAAGGATAAATATCAGGAAACTTAGCACAGTGTAAATGATAAAATTAAATTGTACACTACAATAATTTTCCTTTTCTTTCTTCCTAGTGTTTCCCCATAAATGCAGGATCTGCTGTTTTTCCTGGGATCAACCAAACACTGATCCATGGGCTGTGACAAGAAATGACTGACTGGCTTGACACCTGAGCTTAAAGTCACCTATATGGGTTTCATGCCTAAATGGGGACTAGAATTCACAGTCTCCTGATTTCTATAAGGTACATTAATTACTACATCTATAGTCTAATTCAGAAATATATAAAATTAAAATATAGACTTCATGAAAAAAGAAACACAATTTTTGTATATGGTACAAATATACAGTATGTATTGAATTGTAATCTAGCCTTCCACAGCTGGAAGATTTCACCATTTACTTATTTCATTGCCAACTATATCAGGAATCTAGAGATAGTTTCATCACATTCTTGTGAATCCAACTGAATTAGTCCAGTTTAGAAAAAAAAATCCCCGTTGCCTGATGTAGATGAATAGGTAACAAAACTGATTTGAATTAAGTTTTTGGCCAGATTTACTTTTGAGATATGAAGTTATTATAGACATGAAAGCATACTCACACAACTTAATTGGTCATTCTTTTATAAAATGGATCAAGCATCCTTTCCAATAAAAGGCATATATTATCTTTGCAACAATTAGCATGCACTTTATAGGAATATACTGTTTAGTAAGGTTGAATAAAAATACCACTGGGAATTCAACTTTTATAGAAATTTTGTGTCATTCTAATCTGAATCATTTTCCAATTTTATAGCATTGCTACCAGATAGGTAAAGATGATCTGATCTTAGCACTACATTACCAGCAATTTTTAGAAAATTAACTGTCCATTTTAGTAATTAGAACAGGAATAGCAACAGCATTTAGCCTTATATACCACTTCATAGTGCTTTTCAGCACTCTGAGCGGTTTACAAATGTCAGCATATTACTCCCAATAATCTGGTTCCTCATTTATTGACCTTGGTAGAAGGGAAGGCTGAGTCAACCTTGAGCCAGAATCAAACTCCTGGCTGTGGGCAGAGTTAGCTTGCCATACTGCATTCTAATCACTGCACCACAAGGGCTCATAGAACTGGAATAATATTTACTGGAGGAAGGAACATCAACAATCTTCAGTATGCTAATGGTGAACTCTCCTTTCAGAAACCAAAGAAGGCCTGAACATTGGATGAAAAGAATGAAGAAAGCAATAAATTTGGTCTCTTCCTGAGTGTCAAAAAGACTAAACTCATGGTGACTGCGAGGAATAGAAATGTCAAAACAACAATTGGCAGTGATGAAATCGAATGCGTGCAAGAATTCACTTTCCTAAGATAGCAGATTGATCAAAGCAGTGAGTGCAGTCCTGAAATAAAGTGCTGGATTGCACAGCAATGATGAGTATGTATCAAGCATGGAAAAGCAAGGACATGAGCCTGGCAACTAAATGCTGATTATGTCCATGCTCTCGTGTTAAGAAAAGCAGCTAAAATAGCAAGCAAATGAGACGAAGCAAGGAAAATGAATGTGAATTTCCAAAAAGCAGCAAGAAAAACAATGAAGTTTATTGGCACCAGCACTGCAAACAGTTACAAGTAGATCGTGTGAATGGGCACACCAGGAATGCATTTCTGCAAGTCAAAAGGATTGGAATACCATTCGCTGCTCATAAAAGAATTATCAAAGACAAATAAGGGAAAAAACTGTTTGACCAACAAAGTGTCAAGAACAGATGACATGGAAAAGCAAGGATACCAGCCTGGCAACTAAGTCCAGATTAGTCCACACTATTGTGTTTCCCATAGCTACCTCCAGTTATAAAATTTGGACTATGAAAAAAACTAGACAAGAAGAAAATTGATTCATTTGAGCTGTGGTGTTGCAGAAGGTTCCTGCCCAGCCCAGCCCAAGAACGACATAGAACAATACAGCCAAAATTCAGTTCTTTATTTGCTTATGCCATATAAACAGAATCTTGCCAGAGTAAACCTATGCAATGCTAACCTTAAAGGATATACCCTGGGAGAATCTAGGCAGTTGATATCCTAAATCTCTTCCTCTTTCTCTGATCCAGCTCTGGACTGTCTTGCCTCTTGTCTTGCCTTTACCTTGGAATCTGGTCCCTCTTTCTTGGGAATCTGCCACTTCACTGTACAGTAGTTGCCAACTTACAAATGTTCATTTAGCAACCGTTCAAATGGCACTGAAAAAAGCAACTGGTCCTCACACTTACAACTGTCATAGCATTCCCTAAGATCAAAATCCAGGTGCTTGGCAGCTGGTATGTATTTACAACAGCTGCAAAGTCCCAGTTCATCTGGACACCACCTTCCCAGATGATAAGCAAAGTCAATGGGAGAAGCCAGATTTCCCTAATGACGGTGTGATTCACTTAACCATGGCAAAAAGGTCATAAAATCAGTTGTGATTCATTTAACGACTACTTTGTTAGCTGCAGAAATTCTGGTCCCAATTGTGATTATAACTTGAAGACTCCCTGTAGTCCATCACACCACCTCCCCCCTTCATAGACACATTATATCACAGCTCATGACCATTACTTGGACAGTACAGGCGACAGCAAGTTCTGGAGCTTATAAAACTGGACATATGGCTGGAAGGCAAAAATGCCTTACTTATTTTGGCCATGCCATAAGTTCAAGCTCACTGGAAAAGACATTTGCGCTCCAAATAGTCAGTGGTAAAAGGAAATGAGGCTTCCACAGTGGCTAGGTACCATCAAAGCTGACACCATCCAGAACATAAGCTGAAAGAAGCCGTACAAGATTGGGTAATTGGCGAGAGGCGGTCCATAGAATCACCAACAATCAAACGTGATGAACGGATAGAATCATCATCTATATATCAACAGAAAACCCCTTTTTCTATAATATCCAGTATAAATGTAATATTCTTCTTTACTGAAAATTCCTGTTGTGGCATATCTGTTACGATATCTAAATTCTGCATCTGTTTAATCATACACTCTTTGACCTATTCACGTTCTGAGTCCTTCACCAGCAATTTACAAATAAGGTCAGGCAAATGTTTCAAGTTACATAAGATAGGATGTTTCTCCTTGCTCCTGTAATTATTTTACTATTAACCTATGTATTTGAAGGCTTTTTTTGATTCAATCTCACTTTTATTATTTTTACAAATAACTCAAGGTGGTGTACATATGGAAGAGAACGTCCTCCTCCTAAAGTCCCCACAACAGCCATCCTGTGAGGTAAGTTGGTCTGAGAGAGAATGACTGACCCAAAGTCACCCAGCTGGCTTAGTTATTAAAACCAGCCAGGTACACCAAGGCATTTTGAAAGTAAAGATTTTGCCTTTGTATTAATCAAACTTTGCAATTTCAACAAGTCTGTCTGCTAGGCTGATTTTGTTGTGCTTTCTTCTTTATAAAAATAATCACGTAATAGTAAAGCCAAAAAAAGGAAAATACATTGCATTATTTCCTATTTGTATTTTTCTTCTTGGGTGTTCCTTTAGTGTAAGCACACAAGAACTAACACATAAATAATTTTGAATATACCCACCAGAGTATTATTTATTTTATTTATTTTAATTCCATTTATATCCCGCCCTTCTCCGAAGACTCCGGGCGGCTTACAAGCTTAGCAGTAGCCTTCATTCTATGTATATACCAGCTGTATGTGTTAGGAATAAGAGCATAATAATTTTGATAGATCAGACCAAACATCTTTGAAAGTCCAAATTCAACTTCTACAGTAGCCCACTAAGTCTCTCTCTCTCAGACATGTAAAGTAGTCCTCGACTTTAACTGAGCCCAAAATTTGTTAAATGAGTTTTGCCCCATTTTACGATGTTTCCTGCAACATTTGTTAAGCAAATCATTGCAATTCTTCAGTTAGTAATACAGGTGTTAAGTCAATCTGGCTTCCCCATTGACTTTGCTTGTTAGAAGGTTGCAAATGATGATCACATGACCCTGGGACACAGCAAAGATCATAAGTATGAACCAGTTGCCAAGCAACTGAATTTTGATCATGTGACCATGGGTGTGTGTGCTGCAATGGTCATAAGTGTGAAAAACAGTCATGTCACTTTTTTCAAACAAACAGTTGTAAGTCAAAGACTATCTGTAATCATCTAGTTTTGCTCCAACTAGACAAAATACTTATCTTTTCAACTTCTAATGAAATCTAGTTGGCAGCTGCTTCAAAGATGGAAACCCTCATTCCTAATTCAATTAATGAAGATTCCATTAAAGAATCATTCCAATCCAGGAACACATTTTGCTAAAGTCAGTTTTCAAGGCAAAACATAAGCCTGTCCATTGAAGTGGAAATGGAGGAATCAGGGCAAGGCAATAGGAAACCTTGAGGTTCAAAATATGTTTTCATATCCTTAGGAGCATATATTAACACTCCGATGGAGATCCAGAAGCCTTGCCTAACAGTGATGTTTTTGTGATCATTGTGATGTTTAGAAAACTGTATTTAAAATGTATGGCATCAACATGTCATCTCAACAATCATCTGCTTGAAAACCACCATCTATTTATTTGCACGGGACAAGTATATTTAAAAACTCCATAGCTGGTCCCTCCCAAAAGCACATCAATGAGTTAAAGAAACCCCCAAAGAGTAGCAGAGAAATTTTCCTTTCTTGCACCTAACCACGGGACAAACATGCCTGGGAGACCTCTGTTTTTCTGTGTGGTATCCCCATGACATGGCCTCTATCTGAGGCCCAGCCCTGAGTGAGTGGCTTAGCTTGCTTAACTGTGCTGCTGTTTAATTATTTTCCCCCCCTATTCTGGGGCAGACTCAAATCTCTTTGACTTGGTAAGCCTGGAGACTTGTAAAAGCCAAAAAAGGAAGATTTTATTTATTTGTATCCTGCCATTACTATTTTTACAGAAAACTCAAGAAGGTGAACATATACAACCCACCCTGTATTTTCCCTGCAACAACAACCCTCTGAGGTGAACGTATCAAACACACCTATTTTCCCCACAACAACAACAACCTTGTGGGCTGAAAGAGAGTGACTGGCGCAAGGTCATCCAGCTGGCTTTCATGGCTAATGCGGGATTTGAACTTATAAGCTCCCACTTTCTAGCCTGATGCCTTAACCACTAGATCAAACTGGCTCTATTCTGTTCTAATAGAATAGAATAATATTCATCAACAGCCAGTAAAATGTGAGGGTTTTCTTTGGGGCTACCACAAAGAAGAGGGAGTCAAGCTATTCTCCAAAGCACCTGAAAGCAGGACAAGAAGCAACGGATGGAAACTAGTCAAGGAGAGAAGCAACCTAGAACTAAGGAGAAACTTCCTGACAGTTAGAACAATTAACCAGTAGAACAACCTGCTTCCAGAGGTGGTGAATGCTCCAACACTGGAGGTTTTTAAGAAGAGAATGGACAGCCATTTGCCTGCCTGAGCAGGGGGTTGGACTAGATGACCTCCAAGGTCCCTTCCAACTTTATTATTATTATTATTATTATTATTATTATTATTATTATTATTATTATTATTATTAGAGTTCCCCCATTTTCATTTTTTTAAAGTTTCACAAATCTTTGCAGCAAAATCTACACCACATTTTGAAGAAAGATGAGCCAATTCACAGCAAGATTTTGGTTTCAATTTCTATAGTTCTATTAAATTTGCACAAGAAAAAAAAATATTCCCACTTCCCTGTCGAGGAGGCTAGAGAAACAGCCTGGAACTATATGACATGGAAAATGGAATGAATAATTGCACATTATTCATAAACAGCAAAAACCTACAGCAAATAGATGAATTTCTGTGCTTTTTTTTAATTTAAAAAATGGAAAATGGATGGAGAAGATGGAGGATGCACAAATGTTGATAGTGGGTTGTATGCGGCCTGTTGCAAGAAACAGAAGTGATAGATCGGTTAATGAGAAGAGATATAAAGCTGAGCTGAATGTGATGGGAATGGAATATTTCCAAAAGGTGTGAGTTGTAAAAGAAGAAGATGTAAGGTCAAGAGTGAGTAGATGACGAATAGATGAGGACTGAGCAGTTGACTATTATGAAAGAAGTACATTAAGATGATTTGGTTGCACAGAGAGAATGAAGGAAGATCAAATACAAATATAAAACAAATACATGAAGGAAAAGTGAATGGGTTAAGAGGGAAAAAATGGGGGGGGGGAACCCTATTGATTTCATGGCATTGGTAAGATCCTCAAACAGAGAGAGAAGTATTTAAAGAACAAAAGATAAAATATGAAGTTGAATATGAAGGTGAAGAAATCAGATACGGCTTTGAAGAGTTGAAAGATATGA
The DNA here is from genome assembly GCF_947247035.1 of Vipera ursinii. NCBI lineage: Eukaryota > Metazoa > Chordata > Lepidosauria > Squamata > Viperidae > Vipera > Vipera ursinii. The sequence goes on from NC_139513.1 coordinate 131,267,286, forward strand.
AGAGATGTAATGAAAGGCTTAGTGTAAACTAGATTTAGCTATGTTTTATTTCCCTTTTTCCTATCTCTTGTCTTTCATTCTTTTAAGAAGAGATTGGACAGCCATGCTCAGTTTCTCATACTAGGTATACATACTAGGTTTCCCTGTCCAGTTGTGTCCAATTCTAGGCTGTGGTGATCATCTCTTGACTGAGGGAGCCAGCATCGTCTAAATACATTTTCCGTGGTAATATGGCCAGCATGACTATACACCAAAGGCGCATGGAACACTGTTACCTTCCCACCAAAGTGATACCTATTAATCTACTCACATTTGCATGCTTTCAAACTGCTAGGTGGGCAGGAGCTGGGGCAGGAGCAAGCGTTGTGCAGTGCTCGGGTCTCAAACTCAGGGTGTCAGCTTTTCAGCTGACAAGCTCGATGTCTTTAACCATCATGTGCCCTTTCTCATATTACAGCTATGGAAGCTATATACAAATATAATAAATGAAATGAAATGAAATGAAATCTTCAGAAGAGATCTAGTCTGTGAAGTTGGTGGACAGGTGGATAACAGACTAACAGAGTTGAAAGGGACCTTGAACTTGGGGTTCTCCATTCCCAGCCCAACATCTTAATCACCTAAATAACAGAATAACAGAGTTGGAAGGGACCTTGGAGGTTTTTTTAATTCAACCCATTCTTCAAGCAGGAGACCCTATACCCTATACCGTTTCAGACAAATAGCTGTCTTCCACCAGTTCTGCATTCAGAAGGGAGCACTTAGTGGGAGCCATTGCTACAGGACAGCCAGAGGAGGTGGCTGAATACCTGACTTCTTTTTAAAAAAATACTTTATATTATTTATTTATTTTATTTATTTTATTTTAATCCCATTTATATCCCGCCCTTCTCCGAAGACTCAGGACGGCTTACAATTTAAGCACAAACCAATGTGCTTAGCAATATTAGTACATGTACACACACATTTAGTTAAATCAGGAAGTTTCCCACTGACTTTTTTTTTAATGTAAGGCGACAAATCTGAGATTAAGATTTAATCTACTGTCATCATGTCTCATTTGGTCTTTGATGATATTATAAGAAAAGTAAAGCCCACTGGAGGAAGTTAGAGAAGAACATTCTACTGATTATGGGATACAAAATTCTGGTGATTTTTATTTTGGAATTACTAAAATGAGGAATATATAAATAGCTTGTAGAGTTGCTATGGAACACCTGAACAAATCTTGCAGGTTAAAACTTTACATGGAGAATTGGAACAATTTGTCAAGTTTCAGGACTCTATGCCTGTGAATACATAGATAAAGTTGCTGAAAAAAACTTGTATGGATCAGCTTCTAAAATGATATTTCACAGCTGCTTTCACCATTTTATTCTTTCTAAACGCAGAAAAATCAAGTTCTGTTCTTCAAGATTCTTAATTGTTGTAAAGGTGTGTCTTGAAAATTAAGAGGAATCATTTGTCCTGGAAAGCCTAAACGGAGTTTGAGATGGAAAAGAACAGAGCTGAAATTTGCCCTTTTGCATACAGGAAATCCTTGACTTAAAAGCATTTATTTAGTGACCATTTGAATTTACAATGACACTGAAAACAGTGACTTATGACTGTTTTTCACACTTACAGCCATTCCAGCATCCCCGTGGTCATGTGATCAAAATTCAGATGCCTGGCAACTGGCATGCATTTATGACGGCTGCAGTGTCCCAGGGTCATGTGATCATATTTTGCAACCTTCTGACAAGCAAAGCCAATGGGGAAGCCAGATTCACTTAACAACCGTATCCCCAACTTAACAACTGCAGCGATTCACTTAACAACAGTGGCAAGAAAGGTCATAAAATTGGGCAAAATTCACTTAGTAACTTTCTTGCTTAGAACAGAAATTTTGGGCTCCGTTGTGGTCGTAAGTCGAGGACTACCCATCAAGTCAAAATCTTTATTAAAACTGCTAGCAATCGCAAACGTGTTACAGAAATGGAGTGCTGCTTCACTAAGCCAGCACTAAATGTTAGAGGCAAGGGGAATTGCCAATAAGCTGCACATGTGTTGAACCAGGCCATGAAGGTTAGGGAATCCATTAAACAGGATAAAGGCCAATGGAAAGGGGAATCAGAGTTAACCAGTTGCCTCTCTCCACAGCTTCTCTTTCCATAAACCACCCGTAAATTGAGAAGGGTTCTATTTCCAAGTCTGCTAAGATGCAGCTGAAGTATAGCAATGCCTGCAATTAGAGCCATGTGTTAAGCTGAGGCTATGATCTACGGGCAAATTCCAAAGGAGCTACAGTGAGCTGAAATATGACTTTTATTTTGTCTCTGTCTTCTGAGTCTTCTCCGCATCCCTCATGCATCCCTCGACCTCCCTCTGGGCTCCAGATGTCTGTCATTAGACAAGCAGAGCTCTGAACCTTCCCTTTGATTATTCCTGTGTCTTAAACGGTGTCTTAAATCTCGGGGAGATGGTCGGAAAGCCGCTACCACTTTTTTTCAAAATCTTTATTTGCTGAAAGGGCACAGAGAGTTGGTGTTGAGAATTTCTGTCGTAAACTGAAGAGGAAGTAGAAGCAAGGAGGAAAGGCCTGCAATTGATAAAAGCCATACTCTGTTTTAAGCAAATCATGCCACCCAGGTCTTTAAAAAAGTAGCCTTTTCTGTGAAAAGGGGAGGAAAATACACAAATGGCAAGAAGGTCATGGGTTTTTAAATTCAAATAAAAGGTCTGGATTCAGAAGCAGCAGACAATAGCAACCTAAATGAAACTTTCAGGAATATACGGTTAAAAAGGACAGGCATAAATACACGCAAGTGAGGTTGATTCAGAAGAACAGAGTGATTAAGATTCACATCTGCGTGTATGACAATCACATGCCAAGTTTTCACAGAAACAAAACCAACGGGAATATCTTGAACAACAAATGGAATTATTCCTTCTTAGAAAACCGGCCAAAAAGGTTTTAAGATGCCTCAGTTTGTCATTTGATTTGGTGAGGAAATGAATTGTGCAGTTTGGCCTAAGTCTTATCAGAAGTATGGTAGGTCCCACTGAATTTTCCCTTTCCCACCAGAAACAGACAGAAGAATTGGCAAAACCAGGTTTTTGGCTTCTCTTTCTGCGAAGGATGGAACATTTTACAAAACTGCTTCCTCTTGAATCATTGGATCCATTTCAAAAGTTTTGAAGTCTTCATTAAAAAAAAAAGGTTCACATGATCAGGTATGGCAACAACTGACCCACAGCACAGCTTTCACAACTGAAAACTTTTATGAGTACCAAGTCTGAGCCAAATGCTACTTACTGTACTTACCACACACTGCCCCTCTTTTGGTCTGAGAAGGCAAGGCTGCTCATCCATTCAGTTAGGCTTTCTGTAAAACATTTGATTGCAAAACAATGGAACTACCTCAAGGCTGCCTTTGGCAGACATGGAACTATCTACTTTTTTATTATTATTATTATTACTGCTGACACAAGCCTTAACAACCAATTTCTCTAACTCGTATATCCACCTCCAAGACTGCATTCCTGGCACTGACAATCTGTCCTTCTATTAACCCACGGATTAAAAAATCCTTTACCTGAACTGGAAATTGAAGATTATTTACTCCTGTGGAATGTGCTTCATCTCAGCCTAGACATAATAGCATTAATTTAATATTCCTGGCATATTATATTTCCTGTTACCGCCCGGGCTGCCCATGGCAAAAAAGCTAGGAGAGGTGAACATTAAGTTGCTCTTCGGTAACATCATCTGGCCTTCTCCTCTGTGCATTTAATTTTGCGCAGTAAATGAGAACAGGAAGTGTTTGTCTTTCTATCCCCACGTCTTCAGGGAATGAAAAAAATATTTAAAATTCCTACTCCTCCAAAAATCCTTGGGTGGAATCATTTGATGGTGGAGAGGGTGCTCTACATGCTATTTCTTGTTCTACCTATTGCACAAATCAAGCACAATTTGCATCTGTTGGGCCTGAGCAAGAGAAAGTCTAATGGAAAGGACGAGAGGAAGGCAATTAAAAACGAGGGGATACTTTGTCCTCTGGGTTTTGGCATTCTGATTAGAAGGACAATGGAAACATTGAAAATTGTGAGGTGACAGTAAAGTGGAAGAGGGTGGGAAGGCAACAAGCACTTACCATGTTTGAGACTGTGGTTCCCCAAATCCTTTGCCATTGGCCACATTGGCTGTACTTAATAGCAGCTTAAATCCAAATTCTGAGATGACTCAAAGCCACCATTTTCCTTGGTAGGGGTATCCCACATTTTCATAATTAATTCCCAAAACCATTTCTCTCAAACACCGAGAGTATATAAAGAGCTCTATATCCCAAGAAGGCCCCAGATGTTCCTTTCCTCTGAGGGTATCTCAAGAGAAAGAATTATAAAATAATCCAAGATGGCAGCAATAGCTGCATGATTGAACCCCTATCCCCTTTTTTATTGTGCCCTGTTTTCCTCTTAGGAAGACCACATTATAGAAGTGATATCTCAGCCAGCTGAAATGAAACTGCGCTCCTGCACTTATCATTTATGTAATGGGATGTGAGAATAAGCTTAGGAGACAGGAGGACGGGATTCAGCCTATACAACAATCCGTTAAGAGAAATTTGAGTCCAAATCTAAAGGATGGGGGTGGAGAAGGAACTCCTTCTAGTTATCTGGAAAGTAAAGGCAGAGTTACAGATTCTGTTTCTGTATAATCTTACAATAAAGGTAGTATGAGTAGTCATTTTTTTGGTTTCCTGCCTGGACTATCTCAAAGGACTAACACTTTAAAATAATGTATATTCTTTTAGGCTACCAGCGATACATACAATCATTGTATATAGAATGTGCAAAGATGTGCAAAGATGGTTGGTGAAAATAATGGAACTTGTTGAGATGGCTAAGTTGAGTTCAGAGAATCAGAGAAAAGACAAAGTCTTTGTTTATTGCTGACTGGAAACCTCTTAAAGACTGTTAGTGTAAAATGAAAAAAATGAACATATGATTTATGATTTTGGTGATTGGTCAGTACAGATTATATGTTGTGACCATAGAAGTTACATTTATAATGATACTTATATCTGATGTAAAAAAGATTGGAAGCTGTTTCTTTAAATCTTTTTTTCCTTTTCTATTTTTTTATTTCTTGCATTTTAGCTTTCTCTTTGATTTCTTTTCTTTTTTTCTTTTTCTTACTTTATATTAGTTTGTATTACTTTTTAAACTTTCTTTTTTTAAAAAAAACTTTACTAAAGATATTTTTAAAAGACTTGATGCATTAAGAGAAGCAGAGTGGAATAACAGTAAAACTGTTGCTACTTGCCTATATTTGCTCACAATAGTTCATCCTTCAGTGTTTATTCTTTATAAGGATAATTTTCTTTTATTTTGTGTGGTTAAAGAATCTTTCTTTTTCCTTTCTTTTTTCCTCAGCCGGCCAACTGATGTCATGGATATGTGGCATCTACACAGAAAGAAATGAAGTCAATTCAGAAGAAGGTCTGTGTTTCTTATATATCATTGCTTGTGTATCTAATACAATGTATATTTAGTGTACAGCTATCTGTCATGGTTGTTTAACTTTACATACCTACACAGATTCCTGAGTCTGGTGAAACCTCTCTGCCTGTACTGAGTAGGTGCACACTGTAGTTATTTGATTTGAAAAATAAGCACAAAAGGAGGCAATTTTTCAAACCAAGCTCCTGCAGAGGGAAGGTTTAAGTCTTTCTCACCTATTCATGGAGATGACAATCATAACTGGGCCCCTGCACTCATATAGTAGACTTGGCAGAGAATATCTGCCTGGGATGCTGTTGCCTGTGATCACCAGGCCTCCTCGATCAAGTGAGATCAGGCTGGGGAACCTCTAAGAACTCAAGAGCTAGTCTGACCGTGGCGTGGTGTGTTGAAGCTTGCACTCTAAATATGTAATATCTGTCAGGTTAAATTTATAGAGCTGAGAAGTTTTAAGAATAAGAAAGGATGCCTTACGCCTTTCCGATATTGAAGCACTCAACCAGCTCCTTAAAATTCTTCCCGGTCCCCCCAAAGCGAATAAAAGCTTAAATGTTCTGTCTTGTATGCTTGAGAAAGGAGCCCAGGGAGCAAAATAATAATAATAATAATTTATTTATTTATTTATTTTATTTTATTGCATTTATATACCGCCCTTTCCCTGAGGACTCAGGGCGGTTTACAGGGAGTTAAAAATCAACCATACAAAAGTTAAAAAAACAATTTAAAAAAGATTAAACCAACCCTGTACAATTAAAAACCCCAATTAAAATAAATTTCTCCTCAGCCTGGGCCCGAGAGCTCAAAGAGCCAGGTCTTCAGGCCCCGGCGGAATGATCAGAGGTTGGGGGAAGTCCTCAGCTCCACTGGCAGCTGGTTCCAGAGGGCAGGCGCCCCCACTGAGAAGGCCCTATCCCTGGGTGTCACCCGCCGGCAATCTCTTACCGGTGGGACCCTGAGCAGACCCTCCCTGTGGGAGCGCACTGGGCGAAGGGCATATAATAATAATAATAATAATAATAATAATAATAATAATAATAATAATAATAATAATAATAATAACAACAACAACAACAACAACAACAATAATGGTGGACTGCATATTTCAG